>NC_058099.1:47941086-48243260 GCF_020171115.1 Neogale vison
GTGGGGATTGCACTGAATCCAGTTTGCTTTGGGTAGTATGGACATTTTAATGATAGTCTTCCCATTTGTGAGCATGGTACATCTTCCTATTTGTGTCATCTTCAGTTTCTTTCTTCAGAGTCTTACAGCTTTCAGAGTATAGGTCTTTCATCTCCTTAGTTAAGTTTATTCCTAGGTATTTTATTCTTTTTGGTGCATGTATAAATGGTTAGAAGCATATAGAAGAAACGTAACAAAATTCTGTTAATTTTGTGTCCTGCAAATTTACTGAACTTATTTATCAGTTCTAATAGTATTTTGGTGGAGTCTATAGGGTTTTCTGTATGTGGTGTAGCATGTCATCTGCAAATATTGTTAGCTTAACTTCTTCCTTGCCAATTTGGAAACTGCTCTTTTTTTTTTTTTTAAGATTTTATTTATTTATTTGACAGAGATCACAAGTAGGCAGAGAGGCAGGTAGAGAGAGAGGGGGGGGAGGAAGCAGGCTCCCTGCAGAGCAGAGAGCTCGTTGTGGGACTCGGTCCCAGGACCCCGAAATCATGACCTGAGCCGAAGGCAGAGGCTTAACCCACTGAGCCACCCAGGCACCCTGGAAACTGCTCTTTCTTGTGTGATTGCTGCAGCTAGGACTTCTAGTACTCTGTCGAGTTAAAGTGGTGAGAGTGGACATCCTTGTCTTGTTCCAGATCTTAGAGAAAAACCCGTGTTTCTTAAGCACTGAGTATGTTAGCTGTGGGTTTTTCATATATGGCCTTTATTATGTTGAGGTATGTTCCCTTTGAACCAATTTCATTAGTAAAGTTTTTAATCATGAATGGATGCTGTATTTTGTCAAATGCTTTTTCTACATCTATTGAAATGGTCCTATAGGTTTTATGTTTCCTTTTGTCTGTGTGATATATCACATTGACTCATTTGCAAATATTTAATCACCCTTGCATCACTGGAATAAATCTCACTTGTTTGTGGTGAATGATCTTTTTAATGTATTGTTGTATACAGTTTGCTAATATTTTGTTGAGGGTTTTTGCACTATGTTCATCATACTGGGGTGTAGGGTTTTGTTTTTGTTTTAGTTTAACAGTGTCTTTGGTTTTGAAATCAGGGAAATAATGGCCTTATAGAATGAATTTGGAAGTTTCCCTTCCTATTCTGTTTTTTGGAATAATTCTTTAAATGTTTGGTAGAATTCACCTGTGAGGCTATTATGGTCCCAGACTGTTGTTTGTTGGGAGTTTTAGATTACAGATTCAATTTCTTTTTTTTTTTTTTTTTAAGATTTTATTTATTTATTTGACAGAGATCACAAGCAGGCAGAGAGGCAGGCAGAGAGAGAGAGAGAGAGAGAGAGGAAAGCAGGCTCTCCGCTCAGCAGAGAGCCCGATGCGGGACTTGATCCCAGGACCCTGGGATCATGACCTGAGCCGAAGGCAGCGGCTTAACCCACTGAGCCACCCAGGCGCCCTACAGATTCAATTTCTTTACTAGTGACTGGTCTGGTCAAATTTTCTATTTCTTCCTGAATCACTTTTTTTTTTTTTTTTTAAAGATTTTATTTGACAGAGAGAGACACAGAGAGGGAACACACACAGGAGGAGTGGGAGAGGGAGGCTTCCTGCTTAGCAGGGAGCCTGATGCGGGGCTCGATCCCAGGACCCCAGGATCACCTGAGCCAAAGGCAGATGCTTAATGACTTAGCCACCCAGGCATCCCTGAATCACTTTTGGGAGATGTATATTAGGATTATCTGTTTCTTCTAGGTTGCCCAATTTGTCGGCATATAATTTTTCATCATATTCTCTTATAATCTTTTGTATTTCTCTGCTATCATTTCTTCATTTTTAATTTTATTTTAGTTCTCTTTTTTCTGATGAGTCTGGCTAAAGAATTATCAATTTTGGTTATTTCAAAGGACCAGTTCTTGGTTTCATTGATCTGGGTTTTTTGTTTTTATTTTTTTAGTTTTTCAATTAATTCTACTATAGTCTTTATTATTTCCTTCCTTCTACTTTCTGCGACCTTTGGGCTTTGTTCTTTTTCCAACTCCTTGAGGTATAAGTTTAGATTGTTTGAGAGTCATATTGTTTGTTGAGATAGGCCTGTATTGCTATAAACTTCCTTCTTAGGATTGCTTTTGCCACATCCCAAAGATTCTCACTGCAATGTTTCCATTTTCATTTGTCTCTGTGTATTTTTTTAAATTTTCTTTGATTTCTTTGTTGATGCATTCATTGTTTAATAGCATGTTGTTTAGCCTTAATGTATTTGTATCCTTTCCAGAGTTTTTCTTATAATTGATTTCTAGTTTTATATTGTCATGGTTGAAAAAATACTTGATAGGACTTCAGTCTCTTTAAAAAAATTTTTGAGACTTGTGTTATGGCCTAATGTTTGATATATCCTGGAGAATGATATGTGTGCATTTTAAAAGAATGCATATTGAGGTTTTTTGGTTGGGTTTTTTTTTTTTAATGGAATGTTCTGTATATATCTGTTAGGGCCCTCTGGTCTAATTATGGCACTCCCTTCTGGCCTGCAAAGTTTCTGCTGAAAAAATCAGCTGATAGCCATAGGGGATTTCCCTGTGGGTAATGCCTTTTTCTCTTGCTGCTTTGAAAACTCCCTCTATATCACTTCTTCTTGCCATTTTATTTATTATGTGTCTTGTTATGGACCTCCTTAGATTTATCTTGTTAGGAGCTCTTTGTGCTTCCTGAAATGTGATGGATAGATCTTCTCTTTCCCAGAGTAGGGAAGTTTTCAGTTATTTCTTCAAATAAGTTATCTACTCCCTTCTCTCTCTTTCTCTTCTGGGATCCCTATAATGTGAATGTTGTTACTCGTCACAAAGTTGTTGAGTTCCCTTTACTGAACTCTTTTCTTAATTTTTTTTGTTTTTACTGTTCACCTTGATTACTTTCCATTACCCTGTCTTCCAGATTATTGATCTGTTCTTCTGCATGCTCTGATCTGCTCTTGATTCCTTCTGGTGTATTTATTTCATTTTTTGACTTCTTCAGCTCTGTATTTTTTCTTTGTTGAAGTTCTGACTGAAATCATCCACTCTTTTTCACATTCATGAGTATCTTTATGACCATTACTTGGAACTCTTTATCAGGCACATTGGTTGTTTATTTCATTTAGCTCTTCTGCTGTGATTCTCTTCTTTCATTTGGGCCATATTCCTCTGTCTCCTCATTTTGTCTAACTTTGTGTTTGTTTTTGTATAGTAGGTGAGTTAGCTATGTCTCCTGGTCTTGAAAGTAATGGCCTTATGTTGAAGGCGCCCTGTGGAGCCCTGTAACATACCTTCCTCTTGGTCTTCAAAATCAGGCACTTTGGGAATATCCACTATGTGGGCTAAACACGCCTCACTCTTGTGGCTGAACCACAGTTGCTTTCAGTTCAGCCAGCTTCCATGACCCACTTTGCCTGCTCTAGGCACATTGGGCAGGGTTCGGTCCTTACACTGTTGAGAGGGCTGTTTGAGGCCTCTGTGACTAGTCGGTGGGAAGACCATCAGTCAGCCTAGGTGTCTGCAGTTAGCCTCGCTGCCACATCTTCTCTTCCACCAAAGCAGAGGTCTTATTCCCTACACAGCCAGCTAAGAGCCTAGGCTGCTGAAACTGTGGGTGCACTGATTTGTGGGGCTTATTTCTTCCCTCCCCAGGGAAGGAGTTATTTTGGAGTAGCTTTGTCCCTTCCAGGGCTTTCTGCAGGGTGTGGGAGGCCCGAGCCCCTTTGAGGGTTGCCTGCTGAAGGGGGCGGGTTGAATGGGTCAGGTCAGTCACATGGTGCTAGCAAGATAGTGGTAGCACTGGCTCTCCTAAGTGACTAGCCATCTAGGCTGGGAGAGGGGAAGAGAAATGGCACCTGTCAGCACTTTTGTTCCCAGAGAAATCTCCTAAAGATCCTTGCCTTTCCAGCACACAACCCAAGACTAGTCAATAAATTTTCTTTACATATACCCCAGGCACTTTGCAAACTGCTGCTTCTGCACCGTGTCTCCTCCAAACTACTTATTATGTTGGGTTCTTAAGTGAGGGGACTCAGTTTCCTATTGCCCTCTGGCTCTCCTGGCATTAAGCCTACTGATTCTTAACATTCCTGGAGTTAAGCCCCACTGATTTTTTTTTTTTTTTTGAACTATAGTGACACACAATGTTACATTAGTTTCACGTGTACAACATAGCACTTCAACAACTCTGTTACAGAATGCTCACCACAAATGCAGCTACCATCTCTTACCATACAACACTGACAATGCTATTGATTAGATTCCCTATCTTGTACCTTTTAGCCTTGTGACTCACTGATTCCATAATTGGAAGCTTTTATCTCTCACTCCCCTTCACCCATTTTGCCCAAGCCCCCCACCCCCTCCTCTGTAGCAACCATTAGTTCTCTGTATTTATGGGTCTGTTTCTCCTTTTTTTTCTTTTGTTTTTTAGATTCCATATATAAATGAAACCATATGGCATTTGTCTTTCTGTATCTTATTTCACTTAGCATAATATCCTCTAGGTCCCACCATGTTCTTGCAAATGATAACATCTCCTTTTTTATGGCTAAGTAATATTCCGTTATATATATTTATGTGTGTGTGTGGTGCATGTGTACATACAACATCTAATCCACTCAACTATTGATGGACACTTGGGTTGCTTCCATATCTTGGCTATTGTAAATCATGTACTTCTTGAATTAATGGTTTTGTTTTCTTTAGGTAAAAACTGTTTTGGAATTACTGGATCATATGGGACAGATATGTGTGTGTGTGTGTGTGTGTGTGTGTGTGTAATTATTTATTTATTTTTGAGTAGGATACATTTTTTTTTAAATTTCTTGTGTGTGTGTGTGTATTTATTTATTTACTTACTTTTGAGTAGGATACATTTTTTTTTAATTTCTTTTCAGCCTAACAGTATTCACTGTTTTTTTTGCACCACACCCAGTGCTCCATGCAATACGTGACCTCCCTAATACCTACCACCTGGTTCCCCCAACCTCCCACCCTCTCCTTAATGTTCTCCACAGTGACTGCACCCATTTACATTCCTATCAACACTAGAAGCTAGAGGGTTTCCTTTTCTCCATATCCTTGCCAACACTTGTTTGAGAAGTGTGAGGTGGTATCTCATTGTGATTTTGATTTGCATTTCTGAGATTATTAGTGGTGTTGAACATCTTATGCCTTCTTCAGAGAAATATATGTTCATGTCATCTGTACATTTTCCAATTAAATTGTGGTTTTGGTATTATATAAGTTCTTCATATATTTTGAATATTAATGCTTTATAAGATAAATAATTTGCAAGTATCTTCTCCAACTCAGTAGGTTGCATTTTTGTTGTGTTGGTTTCCTTCATTGTGCAAAATTTTATTTTGGTGTAGTCCCTATAGTTTAATATTGCTTCCATTTCCCTTTCCTGAGGAGAGCTGTCCATAATTATGTTGTTAGGGGAAATATTCAAGAGTGTGCTGCCTGTTTTCTTCTAGGCATTTTATGGTTTCAGGTTTAGGTCTTTAATCCATTGAGCTTATTTTTGTGTATGACATAAGGAGTCTAGTTTTTCTTTTGAATGTGGCTATTCAGTTTTCCCAGCATCATTTATTGAAGAGACTATCTTTCCCCCATTGTATATTCTTACCTTCTTTGTTATGACAAGATATATAGGTATGGGTTTATTTTTTGGCTCTCTATCCCATTCCATTAATCTATATGTCTTTTTTTTTTTTTTTAAGTAGGCTCCATGTCCATTGTGGAGCCCAGGGCGGGGCTTGAACTCACATCCCAAGTGGAGATCAAGATTTGTATGCTTAACCAACTGAGCCACCCAGGCGCCCCCAGGTCTTTTGTGATTCTGTACCAACTTTAGGATTATTTGTTCTAATTTTATGGAAAATGCTGTTGGTATTTTGATAGGGATTGCACTGAATCTATAGATTGCTTTGGGTAATATGGACATTTTAGTGATGTTCTTCCAATTCATGGGCATGGCATATCTTTCCATTTGTGTCGTCTTCAGTTTCTTTCATCAGTGTCTTAGAGTTTTCAGAGTATAGGTCTTTCACCATCTAGGTTAAGTTTATTTTATTCTTTTTGGTGCAATTGTTAATAGGATTGTTGTTTTCTTAATTTCTCCACTGCTTTGTTATTAGTGTATAGGAATGCAGCTGATTTCTAGATGTTAGTTTTGTATCCTGCAACTTTACTGCATTTGTACTAAGAGGTGTTTTTTTTTTTTTTTTTTTGGTGACATCTTTAGGATCTTTTACATATAATGTCATGTGCAGTAAGTTTAACTTCTTCCTTGCCAATCTGGATGCCTCTTACTTTCTTATCTGATTGCTGGAGCTAGAACTTTTTAGCAATGAGTATGGTGTTAGCTTAGGCTTTTTATATATACCCTTTATTATGTTGAAGAATGGTCCCTCTAAACCCACTTGGTTGAGTTTTTATCATGAGTAGATACTAAATTTTGTCAAATGCTTTTTCTTCATTTACTGATCATGGATTTTATCCTTTGTTTTGTTGATGATGGTATATCACACTGACTTGCAAATATTGACTCACCCTTGCATCCCCATAATCAATCCCACTTAATCATGGGAAAGATTATTGAATAAGTGTTTGCTAATTTGTTGAAGATTTTTGCATCTATGTTCATTATGGATGATAGCCATTTTGGGGGGTGGGGGTAGTGTCTTTGACTGGTTTTGATTATCAGGGTAACACTGGCCTTATAGAATATATTTGGAAGCTTCCCTTCCTCCTCTATTTATTGGAATAAACTGCCATGAATAGGTATAAACTTCATTGTTTGTTAGAATTCACCTATAAATCCATCTGGTCCTGGACTTTTGTTGGGATTTTTTCAATTATCAGTTCAACTTTGTTACTAAGTATTAGTCTATTCATATTTTTTAAGTTGCCCAATTTGTCGGCATATCAATTTTCATAAGTCTTGCAATCTTTTGTATTTATATATAGCAGTTCTTATTTCTGCTGCTTTGATTCTGATTTTGGTCCTCTCCTTTTTTTGTTGATGAACGTGGCTAGAGTTTCATTAATTTTATCTTTTCAAAGAACCAGCTCTTGGTTTCACTGGTCTTTTCTTTTTTTCTTAGTCTCTATTTCCCTCCTTCTATTAACCTTGTATCCTGCTGATTTCTAAGGCTCCCAAAGATAAGCCCTACTGGTTTTCAAAGCCAGATGTTATAGGGACTCCTGTTCCCAGTGCAGATTCCCCAATGCCAGGCGTCTCTGGTGTGGGGTGTGATTCCCTGGCTTCTTCAGGCTTGTGGTGTCCCTCCCTTTTGTGGTTAGTCTGACCAGGGCACCAACCACAACTCCACACCTCCTACCCTTTTCCATGTGACAGTCTCTCTGCAGCTAGCTGTGGAAGATCTGGTGTGTCTTCAGGTGGTTTTCAGAGTTGTATAGATGTACCTGTATATCTGTTATCTTGGGGTGTCCATGGGATGAGGTGAGCTCAGGATCCTCCTCCTCCTCCTCCCATCTTCCCCTGACTCTCTGAACCTCCGTATCTTTTTCTCTGACATCAGCCTCCCCCCTCAAAATGTTTTGGCTAACATTTCTCCCACAGTTCCTCAGCATTCTTTAAATTTTCCTAGTGGGTAAGGAGGGAGAGGGAGCCCTCAGGCCAGTTACACTGAGAAACTGTAGAGGAAAACCAGTTGCTTTCCTGCAGAACTTTTCGGAATCTCTACTGTACTATGTGTTTTGAAACTCTAAGAAGGAACTGTGCAGCATTTTTCAAATTCATTTGTCTCTTTGTGAGAAGGGGATATGTATTGGGGGATACCATTCTAAGAAACAAATTATTTCTCTGTAGTTATAACGAAGTATAAAATGGATATAAGTTCCAGTCACACTGCCTAACGGCCTTGCCAGTTGACTCAGCTCTAGCTTTAGCTAAAGGATTCAGCATCTGTCAAAACCGTTATTATAAAATTCAAAATATCCTTGAGCTCTGTAGACATTTATATATACACATCCCCGTAGCAGTATGAGGGGAAACTTTCACAATTCCTTCTCTGTTCTTTAAACAGCATTTGCCATCTATCAGTCGCTGCCTTATTTTGAATCATTTGGCACTTACTCCACAAAGCTGCCCTTTGATTTATCAATCTATTTCCCATACGTGCTGAAAATATATCTCATGATGCTCTTTATAGGTAAGTGGCTTTTCTGTTTTGTTTTGTTTCTGCATTCTTCCTGTGCTTTCTGGTTTATGCTACTATCTACTTTAACAGAAAGGTCTGAACATGGGAGAAACAGAGGAGGACACCCAGCACGGTGAATTAGACCTTGTTAGTAAAGCACCTAGAAGTTATAATGCTTTTCACAGGGTATCACAAGATCAAGTATGTCACTGTTTCACTGTATAAAGAATAGGTTTACAAGCAGGTAAGTTACCTGTATTGTGTAGGAAATTTAGAAATTTGACTCTGGATATAGGGATCTACAGAGAAAACCTAGATAAACTAAGCAGGCTGGGCCATTCTGGTTTTCCCATTTATATCTATTTGTTTCCTGTTTGTTTGGTTTTTGTGCTAGCATTTCCCGGCAGGCACGTGGGAGTAGGTGCTAAAAACACAAGAAAAATGTGTGGAACAAAAACTTAAAGAGTCAAGAAAATTTAATTGGCAAAGGACTTCTCTGATTACATCTCACTTTCTGCAGCTCTGACCTTCACAAATCCCCACGGTAGTTGGTTTAGAGTCATCGTCAGACAGATAGGAACAATGCATCAGGAAGAAGACAGATGTGAAACTTCAGGGCTGGTAGAGAGCGCTACCCTCCAGAAAGGGAAACATTAATTCCTTGCCTTAAACAAAATAGGAGCGTAGAGGAGTTCGCTTTACTTCCCTTTCCTGGCCTCTTGTTTACATGGTCCTTCTTTGAGTCTCCCATGTAAGTGTCTTGTCCTTAGACTCCAAGCAGCACTCTGACTAATTTTAAAACCATGGTTCTTTCCAGAGAAATGGTTAATCAACCTGACTTACTCTTGCCACTTCCTTCCCCGTGTTAGGCATGTATTATACCTACAGTCATCTTTACTCAGAAAGACGAGACGTCCTCGGAGTCTTTCCCTTTAAGAAAAAGAAAATGTGAAGCACCGCATTCCGATGCGATGCGAGAGAAGGAAGGACAGGCTTGTGGACTCAGCTGCAACGAACACAGGAAGTGGCCTGCTGGAAAATACCTGCTACTGGACACGGCTCCACGACGACCGCCTTCTCCTTGAGCTGGAGGCAGATCGCTGCACTCATCCTCGTATGTTTTCAAAACGCATGTTCCACGCAACCTACTTTACCAAAGCTGTGGATTTTATACAAGTAACTTTACATGGATTCTCTTCCTGTAAGGCAAATGAGAAATAGATTCACTGGAATGGATTCAGTGAAATTGAGAAACCAAAGTTGTTAGCCGGGATTTTATCTGTTTACATCTTTTTCTTTTCACTTTGGAGTTTGCAAATAGTAACTCCACGGGAGGGCAACAATGTGAAATATGTTCCACAGTTGTCTAGAATAACATTTTATAGACAGATGTCACCCTTGCCAGGGCTCACCCCCATTTTACACATTAGACATGCTGAGAAAATTCTACATTCTCCAACCCCTGAGAAAGTATTCATTAATATTTGGACTTTGATGCCTTAAAAGAGGAGACTGATGAAAACAGAAATGGATCTTTGGTAAATATACGAATATTTATTTGATCTATACTCCTTTTCTGGGGCGGGGGTTGAAATCAGGCCATGTTACTTACCTTACAGGGAGACAAAAAGGTAAAAATCTAGAGTAAATTATTTTAAAGGAGATAAGGCAGTTAACTAGTCATGTTTCAGATTACTATTGAATAATCGTTGCTAATTACTATGTCACATAAGTCACAGAGTTTTGAAAACTGACTAATATCACTTCTGTATCCTCAGTATACATTCACTTTTCTTGAAAGGAGTCTAGAATCTTATTATCCAATAATTACATAAAAAGGTTACTAAATATTTTATGACATAAAAACCAGGCAGTAAAATATAGTTACAAAAAAAATTGGTAACTAGGTAAAGATAATAGATACCTTTGTAAATTTAGTTTCCTCTTTGGGATTTTAAAATACTTAAAATTACCCTTCTAAAAAGCTACATTTTGAGGTACCTGGGTGGTTCAGTTAAGCATCCGATGGCTCAGGTTGTGGTTTCAAAGTTTTGCGGTCAATCTGCACATGGGGCTCCATGCTCGGTGGGGAGTCTGCTTTTCTCTCTCTCCACCCCCCCTCTAAAAAATATAAATAGGGGTGCCTGGGTAGCTCAGTTGGTTAAGCGTCTTTGGCTCAGGTCCTGATCTCAGCGTCCTGGGATCGAGCCCCGTATTGGGCTCCCTGCTCAGTAGGAAGTCTACTAGTTCCTCTCCCTCTACCTCTCCCCCTTTCAAATAGATTTTTAAAAACAAAATGTAGGGGCACCTGGGTGGCTCAGTGGGTTAAGCCTCTGCCTTCAGCTCAGGTCGTGATCCCAGGATGCTGGGATCGAGCCCCGCATCGGGCTCTCTGCTCATCAGGGAGCCTGCTTCCTCCTCTCTCTGCCTACCTGTGATCTCTGTCAAATAAATAAATAAAATCTTTAACCAAAAAAAAAGCTTTTTAAAAAGCTTATTTTTCAAAATTAAAAAATACTGAAAGTTTTGGTGTACAAAGAGAACAAAATCCATTTGCAAACTTTAGGTGACTCAGTCAAGCTTCCTCTCAGTCAATACGGCTATGTAGATTGATGAAGCATTACGTGCACCACTAAAGTTGCAGAGTAAGAATTAGAGAAACTATATCGCACTGGACTATTATAAGAAATTAAAATCTTGTTATTTAATTTTTAAACCACATTACCTTAAGAGCCAGCCTAGTTCTCAAACTAGACTAAAAAGCACAGTTTATAATTATTGATTGAAAATCAGGTCTCTGCAACAATTGTAACAAAGCTCTGTGATTCCTTTGGTAAAACACAGTCACAACTTATTATTGGGGGTGGCTACCTGTATTCATAATTGAAAGAAAAATTTCACTAGAGGTTAGTGGACATAAGGATGTCGTTTCTCTTCCACTCAAGCTCATGTTCCCCAGGTTAAGAAACTTAGACAAGTAAACATCTACCTAGTTAACTGGATATTACCCAGATTGCAAAGTTGATTTTTTTGGCTGATTCTTATACTGTATGTCCATCAAATCTCTATTCCATTTTGTTCAGTGTTGTCAAAGGCTTGGTTTCTCAAATATAATAAATATAGATGAAATAGCAAACTGTTAGATATTGTAGAAGCATAACACGTAACTTTTAAAATGATCTTTCTTAGGGCACCTTGATGGCTTGGTCAGTTAACTGACTTGATTTCAGCTCAGGGTCTTGAGATTGGGTCCTGTGCTGGGTGTGGAGCTACTTAAGATTCTTTCTCCTCCCCCAAGCCCTTTTCTCTCTCCCTCTCTATAAAATAAACAAACAAACAAGCAAACAAACAACACCAACTTTCTTGGGACCTTTCAATGCCAAGTTCCATTGCCTCAATTTCCTAGTAACCCAAGCTAAGGTGTAGTAATCAACATCAGCAGTGCCTCTGGGACTTAAAAGGGTAGGGTAGTGGGGGGTAAAACTGCTCTGAATGAAAACGACTTTGAAGAATTTCCTTACTCAGCCTACTCTGCCTAAAAAATTCAACACACAGACACTGTAGTATCATTAAAGTCCCTGGGCTTTTATGTTACCAAAATAGTTGAATGAAAAGCAGTAACACTTCTGCCAAAAGTATCCATTCAGTATTAATGTTTTCTTTCCCTCCAGTATGCTCTTCAAGAATCACACAGTTGGGGTACCTGGGTGGCTCAGTGGGTTAAAGCCTCTGCCTTCGGCTCAGGTTATGATTCCAGGGTCCTGGGATCAAGCCCCACATTGGGCTCTCTGCTCAGCAGGGAGCCTGCTTCCCCCTCTCTCTCTGCCTGCCTCTCTGCCTACTTGGGATCTCTCTCTCTCTCTGTGTCAAATAAGTAAATAAAATCTTTTTAAAAAAACAAAGAATCACACAGTTATCTTGGTCTTATGTTTTTGTTCAATAAACAGGTTAACGTTAGAATGAGTTGATTCTTAGTTGCTGCCTAAGTGTCTACCTTTGTTCAAGAAACACCTTGTGGGACGACTGATGCACTGAAGGCACAAAATTACCAAACTTGACTAAGCCTCCTGCAAACAAACTTGTTAACCAAAGAATGTACCACATCGCAACTGAAGCCCCCTCCCCCGCCCCCAACAAAAACCATTTTGTTTTAGGATACCTTATTCTGCTTACCTTGAGCAAGTTGTCACCTATAAGTCTTTGCGTTTCTTTCAAGAGATAATGTAGCTGTAACATCAGTATCCGAAATATTTCCACAGAGAATCTTACATTTATTGATGTACAAAGAAAACAGTTAACATTTTATTGTGCTAAAGTATCAATGATTTAAAATGAAAATATGCTACAAATGATTTCTCCTTTCCCCCACATCTTCCTCTCATTGGCTTATTTTTCCTTTGTAAACATTTTTGCCCCCTTGTTAATTTTTACTTTCTACTTCCAGGTCTAATTGCTATGTTACCTTTCCATATGGCGCTCTTGCCAAGTATATTCCAGGGAACAGCAGTCCTAGGACAGGGTGCCACCTAGGACCCAGACTCTTGGGCTCCACTGGGACCCAGGAACCTACATGTTGTCAGGCTCCTCAAATGCCCCTCCTACATACTACAGTTTAAGTATCTCAGCTTTGGACAGAAATCTGCTAATAACTTATATAAAAGCCCCCATACAATGTAGTTTTCTCTGTTTTCAGAACTGAGATGATGGCATTTATGTTTGGTTTTTAAAGATGTTAAAGAGGGATCTATCTTTGCTAAGGGTAGCTAGAGTTTAAAACCTCAAGTAAAGGTAACCATCAATTTCATATTGCAAATCAACTAGTGAGAACATGCCTTAATTCACCAAATAAACGTAGGCGTCCACTGCGTACTTACTTTGTGGTACTCCGCTGAGCCACGGGGTCCTGTGAGCGAGAACGTGGGCCTGGGTGGAAGTAAGAGCAGTGGGTTTGATATGAAATCCAGCTCCAATGTTTACTAAATGAATGAGCCCTTCACTGTCCCCACGCTGTTGTAAAGAATAAATGCAGTGCAGTAAACTAAACCTCTCTAAATGATAAACAGCTACACAGAAGCAGGAAATTTGTAACACGTTTCCTGGATGCATTAAAATTATCTGATGGTTTACTAATTTATATTTTCTGAATATAAATTCTGTGAGGACAGGAATATCATGCCTTGTTCACTCCGGGCACATGGTACACACTCATAATTGTGCAGCTCTGACTTTATAGATTACTACCAGTACCTCCACAAAAAGTCCCGTTTTAAGAAATCTATCAGATAGTAGTGCCTGGGTGGCTCGGTTGGGCCTCCGCCTTCCGCTCAAGTCATGATCCCAGGGTCCTGGGATCGAGCCCCACGTCGGGCTCTCTGCTCAGTGGAGAGCCTGCTTCCTCCCTTCTCTCTCTGTCTGCCTCTCTGCCTACTTGTGATCTGTCAAATAAATAAATAAAACATTTAAAAAATATATCAGATTGACTAGGTGATATCTCCATTGTATTTGATAACTCTCAAAGGGCAGTTCATATTTATAAGACACAAAAGGACTTTTTTGTCTTGTTTTGTTTTTTAGCTTCTCTAAGTATCCTTTCCTAATGTGCTACTTGCTTTAGAATGTTTTAAGAACTGGTTAAATTTCCATTATCTTCCCAAGTCCTAACATACAGATTGCCAAGCTTTAGAACTATTTTCAGCGAAACATACAAAGGTGATAACATTTCTATTACATTTTAGAATTTATAAACCATATTTCTGTATCCTGTATCCTTTCTCTTTTATCCTTGTGAGTTAACTTATTCTTTGTATCCAAGAAACAAAACCAAAGTCAGGGAGTCATCCCTGTCATTTTTACTTGGTTTCACATCCAATAATTTAGCTAGAAATTATTTCACAAGTTCCTTATGTTTGACAAGAACCAGACGATCTAAGTGGCAATTTTAAAGAATTCCATACAGTTTATGAAGATTAACACATTCCATGCACACTCACAACTTCATAATTACTATATAGATCATACATTTTTTAAAAATGAGGCTCAAGAGTTTAGCATCAGTATAAAGCATTTCCTTCCAGGAAAGATAAAAGCATATTACATCATCTAGGACAGGAGTGATGATGATACACATTTATACATAAAGACGACAGCATGAGATGTTTTTCTACGATGGTAGGATGGAGGATGAGAATTGTTCTGGCCACATTCGCTCCCCTGGTTTCATCCAAAATGCCTGCCACTGGGAACAGGCGTGTTGGGCATCTCACTCAGACTCACCCAGAGGCCTCGCCTACAGCTCTGGCTTTAGTGAAGGCCCCATCCTCCTAAGCCCAAGATCTGATCTCCCTTCGAAAACAGCAATTTATGAAAATGTTTACCAAAAGTTTAAAACTGCTTATTTTCAAAATGACTTAAGTTATTCTGAGATAGTAGTTGCGTCCCTAACAAAGTCTTACTCCTTTTATAATTACAGTATCACTATCTTTGGTTAAAATCATTTCGAGTGAACTTCTGACAGTTACCTTCAAAAAAGGTCATTAGCAGCCTTGTAGTTAGTTACCATGGAGTCATTACATGACAAAACACAAAGATAATTTTAGGCCCTTGCACGGATCCCATCCCAACATCTGCTCCGAATGCACACTTTGCAAATCAAGAGTCAGAGTGTTCTGAGACACATAATAAGGCTTTAACCC
Organism: Neogale vison; assembly: GCF_020171115.1. Taxonomy (NCBI): domain Eukaryota; kingdom Metazoa; phylum Chordata; class Mammalia; order Carnivora; family Mustelidae; genus Neogale; species Neogale vison. Next base: position 47,955,969 of record NC_058099.1, read on the forward strand.
CACATGTTCATTTGTTAGTATATCCCAGCATGCTCTTGTCTTGGCAACTTGTGATTTTAAAATCCAATGGAAGATGACTTGTGAAAAGGAAGTGTTTCCATACATAGTTTGGAACATCTGGTCTAAAAAGGCAGAGACTTCTGAGGAAATAACTTAATTCTGACCTGAAGTCATATAGGGAACCAGAGAAAGAGTGTTATTATTCCAGATTTTAGATTTTAGAAACTTCAGGTTTTGAAATTTAATTTTTTTAATTATTATTTTTTTTTAAGAGAGTTCGAGTGAGCAGGAGAGGGACAGAGGGAGAGGGGAAAAAAAAAATCTCAAGTAGCTGAAAGCCCTGCTTGGGGTTTGATCTCACGACCCTGAGATCATGACCTGAGTCAAAATCCAGAGTCAGTCACTTAACCAACTGAGCCACCAGGCACCCCTAGCACCTTGTATTTTTGACTCTTCAGACATGACCACGAAGAGGAAAATCCTACAAATCTCAAGCTCAAGATCCCCGAAAACAAAAACGGGGCGGGGGGGTTGTGTAGCTAGGGAAGAAGGGATACAGATGGATTTTATTTCCTCCATTTTGTACTCTTCTGTTTTCTTGTCAAGCGCAGGAGCAGGGACAAAGTTTGAGAAGAAACCAGGCTCAGGAGAAAAAGGCAGGCTGGGTTTAGAAGTGGGGCCTGATCCTTCATCCCTTCCTCCAGCACTGGCAAGCTCTGCCCACAGACCCAGGGCGGAAGCGCAGACAGGCTCCTCAGTGCCCACTTCCCCTTTGCTGCTCTTCTCTACCACACATGTCTGCTGGCCCAGGGATTTAAGTCCTTCAACTGGCAAAGACCTGTTCCTTAACACTACAACTCCTCAACTTCCCAGTTCCAGCAGCTTATTAACATGAGGCAGTGTCCTTTTCTGATTTGGGGTTTTGTAGTTGACATACGACATTCTATTACTTTCAGGGGGTCAATACAGGCGTTTGACAATCCTATACATTATGCAATGGGCACCATGGTTAAGTGTAGCCACCATCCGTTACCACCATTATTTCGATATTATTGACTCTATTCCCTGTGCTTCAGGGTTCTTTGTTTTGTTTGATGACAGCAATCTATGTGACGCATGTGTGAGGCTTCCTCCTTAATAGGAGTTTTCATCTGAAAATGGGCACTAAATGCCTGGATACAGCAGAAAGGGCACTGGACCTGGGGCTTTAAGGCTTTGGCATTCTATGTAGCTCTGCCTCTTATTACATGTATTTTCTCCACTTTAAAATAGAAATGCTTCTTCGCAGTCTTGTTGTAGGAGTGAAATAAGATAATACAAGTGAAAGTTCTGGTGAACTTACCGTCTGGCACCTAACGATAAATGTGAGATGAATTTCAATCACTGTTTGGTGGGAAGTAAAACAAAGCACATGCAGTGGGAAGGAACGAGAAGCTGGCTGCTCCCAGAACATGTTCGGCTGCTTCCCTCAAATTCATTTCCCTCTAGCCCGGCCTCTGAGGAGGTAATAAAAATGAAATGTTGGCCCCGCAGGTGACTCCGAGAGCTCGCCCTCCCTTCCCTTTCCTGTGAGCATCTCGGCGTCGTATTGAAGTTCAGCAAAAGAAAAAACGGAGTGTGAACCACAAATATCTGAAACCTGGAATCATAAATCCATATATTTGGAAAATAAATCGAGGAGAGCTATTTTTAACCTAAGTCACCGGCGGGTTCACTTAGTGACAACATGAATGTATGTGTCACACGGGAATAATACTGAAGGTTCTATGGCGCTTTTAAGGACCAGGCACTGCTATGGCCTGGAAGACACAAAGGTATATTATTCCAGTGGCACAACCTTTCTTCCCAGAGACCCTGTCACAGAGCCCTGGCAGTATGTTCCTATGCCTGGTTTTTAAAGCCCGCCCTGATGAATACCTGCGAGAAGGAAAAACAAGCAGCAAACAGATCGAACGCTGGCTGATGCTCCACCTTTGAGTAAAATGCTATCCCCGAGGACACCGTCACAGACTTCATTTACTTGTCATTAGGCCAGCAGTCACCCTGTTTGAGACCGAGATGTGTGCTTACAATAAAACACATTGTTCTTTTAAGGAGGGATCCGCCCAGCTTTCCATCATCTTCCTCCTGGAGGAAAGCCAGTTCAGGTAGGACGGAGGACCGGTCAATTAGATTACCCCAACTCCCAAGGCCCACATAGTTGTGCAGGGACTCTCACACAATCCATACTGGACCGGAGTCCTCTCCAGGTTGCTTCTGCCATACCCATAAGCAAAGACGCCATTCCTTCCCTCGGAGGTGGCTGGTCGCCATCCTACCAACTACGAGGAGTGATCCTGTCTATGCCCCTAATGGCAGCGACTCACTGGATGCAGCTGCCTGACCTGTTCAGATCTACTCTTGAACTTTTTGGCTTATGGCCCAATATTCTCTTCCTTGGTTGGAGCTATTTTGAATTGGGGAACTTTCAATTGCGTTCAAGAGGCCCAAGCATAAGCAAATTACAGCCACCACTAATGAATCGGATTTGGCTAATGTTCAACACATAGCATACTTATTGTTTAAATGTGGGCGGCAGTTCCAAGACAGTGCTCTATCCATAAAAGTAAGAAAACACGGGGTCAGAGAATGTCCTCTAGAAACTTCACGGGAAATCAATCATGATGCCACTGTCACCACTATAGTTTCGCTTTGCCAGCAAAACCTTCCCCATGCCTTAAGACAAAGAAACATGCATGAAATTCACAAGATTATTTTACTAGAATTTAGGGGGAGTAGATAATGTAGTCAAGTTTTCACAAAGAAAATCTTCAGGTTGAACTCCAGCCAAATAAAAGAAAATTCAAGTTCTGGTTTCGTTCCCAGCCGGCCTGGGCATTGAAGCAATGCCCCCTTTTCTTGGCATGTACCTGTCAAAGGGTCAGTTTTGTGTCCACCTTTTCGTGCCCCTTGACCCTCTGCATCATGACTCGGCGATCCCAGGCATGAATTCTTAAAACCTTCTTCCATTTCTATGGTTTTCCTCACCCAGCTGAGGAGGCTGCTGGCTACCCACGAAAACTTCACCAACCATAGGCTCTGGTCCACACAGCTTTCTTCTTAAACTCTGGGAGAACTCTCAAGGACAGCAGGGTGGCTAAGGGGACCAAAAAAAAGTAAAGTGAACTGTTGCATTTGGTGAAACTGCACTTGAAAAGGTCATTTAGATGGAAAACGTGTCAGAACAGAACTTGGCTTTTTCTTACTTGGCTCATCTTAAAGACTGAGAACTCCCATCAAGCCTTAGGCAGAATTTGAATAGTAGAACACGATTAATAAAATCTGGGGGAAAGGGTTTCTTTGTTGTTAAATTATTCTGCAACCAGTTAATAGGAAATTCTGCAGAGTTTAACAAAAACTGACTTCTGGGATGCTGGTACTTTTCTTTATCTGGGTGATGATTACATAGGTGTGTTCCCTTTGTAAAAAAAAAGCTACTTAATCTGTGTATTTTTTTCTACATGAATGTGATTTTTCCATTAGGAGTTGGTTAAAAGGTAAAAAACAAAAATAAAAAACTGATCCTGCAATTAAGGTAGGTCCTTGCGGCTCAGCTGAGCGGGCATGACTGTGCTAATCTGTATTCAACTATGTGCTTTCAAGTCTGCACCTTTTCTTATTCATCACGGGTCCCTCAGGGATCAATTTAAGGTAGGCCAGCTCTGTGTAATTCCTCTAGGTCTCTCATTATAGATCTTATTTTAGGATATTAATATAAATATATTGAGATGTCATTTAAAATAGGGAGGAGATGTAGGGAAGTCAGTTACACAATTCTTGTGTGTGACTCTAATAAGCCCTTGACTATCTAATCAAGTGAACATGTACTTCCTTGACCCAAATAACTATTCTCCTCATCAGTATCAAGTTGTTTGCTATCTTCGTGACCTAAAACACTGTATATTTGGAGCAACCAATGGTATTATAGACGTATGGCCATTAAGAATGAGTTCAGTCTTCCTGAGGCAAACAAAAAAAGAAAATCCTAGCAAGTCTCCAGGGACGGATCAAGTAAAGGTATGTCTGACCACTGCCACTGCGCTTGATCACAATCCACTTCCTACATATGCCCTTCAATATGTGGGGGGTAGGGAGAAGGATCAGAACCAACTGGTTAGGGAATTCTTACTTGTTTGGCAACCAACAAATCATATCATACTTAGAGTAAAATATGGTCATCCTAAGACTCCAGGTTGGCCAGATAAATTACCACACGTGTAGGCCAGGAGGTGATTCTCCCAAGCTGAGACTTTCCAGTGCATTATCTTACAGTATACCGGGGGTCATCTCACCAACAGCCACTGGTTGGACCAGACCTCTGAGCCCTAAGACACAGATGACAGTACATGCAGTCTCAGGCCACAGAACCAACGCCCAACAGACTTCTCCGATTTGAGGAAAATAATGTACGTAATTTTCAGAGTAAGGTATTCTATGTTTGTGGTTCCTATAGTCAGAGTTCAACAAATCAACAGAGAAGTAAAAAAAGCACAAAGACTATTCAAACGCCTGAAAGCATGAGAAATGTCCAATTCCCTTGGCAAAATACCATGCAGCGGTTACAAATACTATTAAAGAAGCCAATATAGGAACAGGTTAAAAGGCTTTAAAAATAACTTTTAAATTAAAAAGGCAGTGCTTAAAGTATCTATGTCTATTTTTTCAGTTGCTTAATGATTTATTAATATGTTAGAACAACACTCATAAGCGGAGGGGCAAAAACTTCTTAGGAAAAAATTATCAAAATCGCCACTGGGCAATGGGACTCTGGATTCCTCTCTGTTCTTTCCTGAATTTTCTAAATTTAAATTAAAGTGATAGTTTGCCATCATAGTAGCACATTTAAAAGCTATTTAAATAAAAGTTAAATTTAAAGGCACGGAACTGTTTTTAAACCCACTTTCTGCTTCAAAATGCCACATAATGGCAGCTCCAGATTACTTCCGTACCCTGAATTCAGACGAACCCTTTCAGGAGCCAATATACATGAGAATGCTATTTCCACAGCAAAGGCAAGCACAGGGGCTTTCGCCTCTGTTGGGCGGGCAGCACAGAAGTCATACCTTTTAAAAGATCCCTGGATTTTGCTGAGAGGCCTTCTTTAGGGCTTTCCATGATGCTGAAGAGCCAGTCAATGAACTAGGGTGAAAAAGAAGAGCAGTGTCAGTGAAGACAGTCACACTATCAGTACCAGAGCGATCGGGCCCTTGGGTCGGTGTCCATGCACCTCTGTGCAGAGCCGGCAGACTGGCGACGGGAAGACCAGGCCTAAGAGACGGGGAAGCTGGACACAGCTCCCATTCAGCCTACGACCCAGCCAAGTCAAAACCCCTTTCTCAGCTACATACCCCGAGCCTGCTGTGGATTTTTTTTTTTTAAAGATTTTTATTTATTTATTTGACAGAGATCACAAGCAGAGAGGCAGGCAGAGAGAGAGGAAGGGAAGCAGGCTCCCTACCGAGCAGAGAGCCTGATATGGGGCTCGATCCCAGGACTTTGGGATCATGACCTGAGCCAAAGGCAGAGGCTTTAACGCACTGAGCCACCCAGACGCCCCCCCTGCTGTGGATTTTAACAGTGAGGCAGGCATGGGCCCAGTGGGCTTCTGGTGTGCCATGAACTTCCTCTCTCATCACTCCGAGAGCACAGAGAGGTTAAGAACCTTGCCCAAGTCCACCCCCAGTGAATGGCAGAATCCAGATTTCAGCCCGGGTACATCTGACTTCAGAGCCTGGTGAGTCTTCCTTGCTTCCTGCTGCCTGACACTGCAGGCATCTAGGCCCAGGCTCACAGGGTGGGTGATAAAGAAGGAAACACATCAGGCATGAGCCCCCGTTTCTAAAATCTGATATTCTGTAGCTGAGAACAATTTGTGCTCAAATGGAATTGAAACAGGAAGTTAAAATGCAAGAGAAAGGCATAAAGTAATTTACTAGGTAGAGCCGAGTGTGTTAACTGCAAATAAATCCTACAAATGAGGTAGAAACTCAGACTACTCAGGAGTTTGACTGATCTCCCAGGGTACAGCCAAAATTGGTTTTGAATTAGATGGAGGGTAATTTCATTAATGACTGAATGGTCCACTCTCGACTCACTAAAAAACACATACATTAGTCATAGGTACTGGTATTTTAACTTGGGATATGGAGACTGGCTTGCAAGAAAGAGTCGGATAAAAAATATTCCGAATTCTCTGTTCTAATTAAATTAAAACCTTTTTTTCTCCATTTTGTTTTATAATATCTGACTGGTAAGTAAATAAATCAAGCACTACACACACCTAACAGACCCAGTCATCTGTACTGTCATCCACAGTGATCACGGTGTCCCAGGCCAGAAAAAAAGACAAGGGGATAACACATTTGAATCGATTTTGATTTAAAATGAGACGGAAAAAACAAAACCTGGGACAATATGAATGCTTAAGAAAGCAAAGGCCTTTTAATTGAGTTGCTTAGTGGAGTTGTACAGGGCTAACCTGTGGGTCCATAGTTTAGAAATATTTTAAAGACTAATGTTCGGATTTTAACAATAAGCTACAAAAAGCTGGCATTAAGCTTTCAACCTCATCAAAATCCAGTTTTCATTAAATGGGATTCAAAGGAGAATCTTTTAATCAACTGTCTTAAAGGCTGTTCAGAGCCATAGAATGAGAAGCAGAGGAAGCATATTTCCATATGCTCTGCGCAACTGCTAGCTGTCTGGGGAAACTCAACATTAAAAACCAAAAGGTGCTTCCTACAGTCTGGATTTTCTGGAGGGCTAGGGTGATGACCTCTACAACTTTCCCCATGTCGTCGAGCACAGGCTGGGAGCAGGGTGGGCCCCTGGAATGTGGCTATAGGACCGAGTGAGCTTGAGGAACCCTAACTGGGCCACAGGAATGTGGCTGCTCCAGATGCCCGTTTCCCTGACCTACCCCTGTGCATGATGGATCGTTCCCAACCTTCCAGCTTTGAACTTGCCTTCCTATCTGTCCTCACTCTGACATTCTGAGCACTTGGAGCCTCACTCATCCCTTCACCCCCAGGACCAAGAACACAAGTGCCTTCAGGATCCCAGGGCACGTTTAAGCTCTTCTTTCCGCCTCACCTCCAGCTGTAAGCAAGTTGCTGCTGTTGTCATTGCTGTTTTTGGCCAGCAGTCAGCCTCATTCTCTGAGGCTCTGCATCTGGCTGCGATTTGGGGCTGAGGATGAGAGCCCGTGGGGGTGATTCCAGTTTCACTTAACTTCCAACCTCAATTCTACCGCAGAAATCACGCAAGAGAAGAAGGCGGCCTGCCCTGACATGCAAGAGGCTGCCAACCTTACCTTCTGGGTCTGTTCCTTCCATGGTTCTTTCTGCAGCAGGAGAGGCATGCTACTGGGAAGGAGAGTGAGGGCCTCCTGCAGAGTGACCCTGTGCACTGGACTCCGGCCAAGGAAGCTCGAGGCTGACCCAGCTGGGCCATTTCCCCGATGCCATGGCAACCAGCTGGCACTGAGGCCGAGGAGGAGCGGGGCCGCATGGTCTGCCCATGTCACCACTGCGGCGGCGAAGAGCAGCAACAAGAAGTCCACAGCCTACAAAGGAAATGGAAACAAAGTTAGGTCACAGGTTTTAACAATTCAGAGTAACACATGTTCACACACACAGCCCCTCTCAGGATGATGCAACGTTATCTTCCCCTTCACCCCAGAAAGGAACCGGACTGAACAGAAACTCCACTTCCATGCCTAATGAAGAGACATTTCAGGGCTCCAGAAGGTTTTAGGGATCCTCTTTGGTAAGACAGAAGCCACAACATTATTACTCCAATAATGCAGGAGAAACCTTATTTCATTCCTATGCATACTGAGATCCAGATCCTCCTCTGTTCTGGTGTTTCCAATGAGATTAAAGAATTTGTTAGGAGTGATAGGGAGAGGGATATTTAGAGTTATTGTTATGTGGCCAAAATGGATTTTTTTTTTTTTTTTTTTTTTTTTTTGGACAGAGAGAGATCACAAGTAGGCAGAGAGGCAAGCAGAGAGAGAGAGGAGGAAGCAGGCTCCCTGCCGAGCAGAGAGCCCGATGCGGGACTCGATCCCAGGACCCTGAGATCATGACCCGAGCCGAAGGCAGCGGCTTAACCCACTGAGCCACCCAGGCGCCCCCAAAATGGGTTTTTAAAAAGAGGTACAGTCTGATTCTACTTTTGAACAATAACAAATGACTCTCCCCAGGCATTTTCTTTTTCTGTTCTCATTACCTAATCAACACATTTGGGAGGCGAATACTTGATTTTTATTCCATTAATGCTGAAACGTAAGCATGAAGACAAACCACCAACAAGCATTCTTAGAATAAGGGAGTCAGTCACAACAAATCATTAGGCATTTTTTTAAAACAATTTTTTCAGTATGTTCCGCCATGAATTGAAAGACACTCACCAGGGTCTGGCTCCTGACCCATAGCTATAATTCCAAGGATTTGTTTACATTTTAATTGCAGTGTGGCATTAGTTCAGGTGTAGGACACAGTGATTCAACAATTCCATGTCTTACTCAGCTGCTCTTCAAGTGTCGTCTTAATTCCCTTCACCTATTTCACCCATCCCCCACCCCCACTCTGGTAACCATCTGTTTGTTGTCTATAGTCAAGAGTCTGCTTTTTGTTTTGGTTTGGTTTGTCTCCTTCCCCCTACTTTGTTTTGTTTCTTAAATTCCACAAATGAGTGAAATCATATGGTATTTGTCTTTTTCTGACAGGCTTATTTTACTTAGCACTTCTTCTCTAGCTCCATCCATGTTGCTGAAAACGGCAAGATTTCATTCTTTTTTATGGCTGCATAGTGTGTGTGTGTGTGTGTGTGTGTGTGATCTCTTCTTTTTCATTCACCTATCACTGGACACCTGTGTTGCTTCCATACTTTGGCTATTGTTGATAATGCTACTATAAACACAGGAGTGCATATACCCCCTTTGAATTAGTGTTTTTGTAAATCTTTGGGTAAATACCCAGTGATGCGATTGCTGGATCACAGAGTACTTCTATTCTTCATTTTTTGAGGATATTCCATACTATCCTTACGGTAACTACACCAGTTTGCATTCCCACCAACAGTGCGCAAGGGTTCCTTTTTCTTCACATCCTCACCAACGTTTGTTGTTTTCTTGAGTTTTTGGTTTTAGCCATTCTCACAGGTGTGAGGTGATATCCCGTTGTGGGTTTGGTCTGCATTTCCCTGATGCAGAGGGATGTTGAGAATCTTTTCATATGTCTGTTGGCCATCCGTATGTCTTCTTTGGAGAAATGCTGGTTCATGTTTTCTGCCCGTTTTTTAGTTGGGTTGTTTGGGGGTTTTCTGGTGTTGAGTTGTAGAAGTTCTTTATATATTTTGGACACCAACCTTTTATCAGGTATGTCATTTGCAAATATGTTCTCCCATTCAGTAGGTTGTCCATTAGTTTTGTTGATTGTTTCCTTTGCTGTCCAGACGCTTCTTATTTTGATACAATCCCAATAGTTTATTTTCGCTTTTGTTTCCCTTGGCTCAGGAGATATATCTAGAAAGATGATGCTGTGGCTGATATCAGAGAAATTACTGCCGGTGCTCTCTTCCAGGATTTTAATGGTTTCTGGTCTTACATTTAGGTCCTTAATCTGATTTTTAAGCTTACTTTTGTGTTCGGTGTAAGAAAGTGGACCATTTTCATTCTTTTGCATGTGGCTGTCCAGTTTTCCCAACACCATTTGTTGAAGAGACTGTCTTTTTCCCATTGCATATTCTTGCCCCCTTTGCTGCAGATTAATTGACCATATAATTGTGAGTTTATTTCTGGGCTTTCGATTCTGTTCCATTGATCTATGTGTCTATTTTCATGTTAGTACTATATTGTTTTGTAATTACAGCTTTGTAATATAACTTGAAGTCTGAAATTGTGATGCTTCCAGTTTTATTTTTCTTTTCAAGACTGCTTTGGCTATGCAGGGTCTTTTGTGGTTCCATACAAATTTTAGGATTGTTTGTTCTAGTTCTGTAGAAACTGCTGTCGGTATTATGATATGGATTGCATTAAATCTGTATATTACTTTGGATAGTACAGACCTTTTAACAATATTTGTTAAAGTCCGTGAGCAGGGTCTGTCTTTCCATTTCTCTGTGTCATCCTCATTGTCTTTTATCAATGCTTTATAGTTTTTTGCGTACAAGTCTCTCACCTCCTTGGTTAAGTTTATTTCTAGGTATTTTATTATCTTTGGCGCAACTGCAAACAAGATTGTTTCTTTCTTTCTTTTTTTTAAGATTTTATTTATTTATTTGACAGACAGAGATCACAAATAGGCAGAGAGGCAGGCAGAGAGAGAAAGGAGGAAGCAGGTTCCCCGCTGAGTGGAGAGCCCGATGTGGGACTTGATCCCAGAACCCTGGGATCATGACCTGAGCTGTAGGCAGAGGCTTTAACCCACTGAGCCACCCAGGCACCCAAACAGGATTGTTTCTTAATTTAGCTTTCTGTTGCTTCATTATTGGTGTATAGAAATGCAACAGATTTCTATACACTGATTTTGTATCCTGCAACCTTACTGAACTCACGGATCAGTTCCAGCAGTTTTCTGGCAGAGTCTTTTCTATACACAGTATTATGTCATCTGCAAAGAGGGTAATTTTTACTTCTTCCTTACCAATTTGGATGCCTTTTCTTTCTTTTTGTCTGTCTGCTGTGGCTAGGACTTCTAGTACTGTGTTGAATAAAAGTGGTAAGAGCGGACATCCTTGTCTTGTTTCTGACCTTAGCAGAAAAGTTCTGTTTTTCCCCCCACTGAGTATGATGTTAGCTGTGGGTTTTTTACAAACCAATTTCATTGCTGGTAATCAGTCTGGTAGGACTTCAATTTTTTTTGCATTTATTGAGAGTCGTTTTGTGGCCTTCTTTTGAGATCTGTCCTGGAGAATGTTCCATGTGCACTTGAAAAGAATGTGTATTCTGCTATTTTAGGGTATAATGTTCTGAATAAGTCTGTTGAATCCATCTGGCCCAGTGTGTCATTCAAAGCCTTGGTTTCCTTGTTGATTTTCTATTTGGATGATCTGCCCATCGATGTTAAGTGGGGTGACCTTAAAGTCCCCTAATATTATTGTATTACTATCCATTACTTCCTTTATGTTTATTATTAACTGTTTTATGTATTTGAGTGCTCCCATTTTGGGTGTATAGTTACAATTGTTATATCTTCTTGTTGGATTGTATGCTTTATGATTATATAGTGTCATTCTTTGTCACTTTTCTCTTTCCTGCTCAGCTTGATTACTTTCCATTACTCTATCCTCCTCCAGGTTGCTGATTCATTCTTCTGCTTCCTATAATCTGCTATTTATTTCATATAGTATATTTTTTATTTCATTTGTTTTCCATTTGTATTTCACTGTTTTTGATTCTTCTTTATCTCTTTGTTAAGGGTATCACCGATGTCCTCCCCTCTTTTCTCAAGTCCAGTGAGTATCTTTATAATCATTACTTTAGTGACACCTGGGTGGCTCAGTGGGTTAAGTCTCTACCTTTGGCTCAGGTCGTGATCTCAGAGTCCTGGGATTAAGCTCTGCATCGGGCTCTCTGCTCAGCAGGGAGGCTGCTGCCCTGTACCGCGCACCCCCCCCGCCTGCCTCTCTGCCTACTTGTGATTTCTCTGTCAAATAAATAAATAAAATCTTTTAAAAAGTTTATAATCATTAAATTCTCTATTAGGCATATTATTTATCTCCATTGTGTTTAGGAACCTTACTGTAGTTTTGTCATGTTCTTTCATCTGAGACATATTCCCCTATCTCCTCATTTTGTCTAACTCTCTGCATCTGTTTCTGTGTGTTAGGAAAGTCAGCTATGTCTCCTGCTCTTGAAAGTAGTGGCTTTATGAAGAGGGCCTGTGGTGCCCTTCAGGGCACTTTCCCCTGTTTACCAGAACCTGGCGCTTCAGGGAGGTCTCCTATGTTGTTAGTGGGCCAGGCTGGTGCTGCCTTGTGCTTGAGTTGAGCCAGACCAGGTGTTTGGCAGAGATGCAATAGCACCAAACCACAGAGCACCTTCCCTGCATTGTCCCCTGAGAAGCCTTCATTGGTAGGCAGGGCCCACGATCAGACGAATTGTCTGTCCCCAACCCATGGTGGAGGCCAAAACCTGACCAATGTGGTGCTTATCTTTCTCTCTCCCCAGGACAGGAATCACTTTGGCATGGTGCTGGTCCCTGTCCAGGCTGCTAGCACACTTTTCTTGTGGCTTGTGGCTTCAGTTTGAATGGGCTTTGGCCAAGAGCATATTGGAGGAGGCTGATCTGCCATATACTCAGGAGGGAGGAATGCAGAGCACACAGGTTTGTGCACCAGGGAGAGGGGACATGACGCTACCTCTGAGACCACAGTGGCTGGGCCAATCCATAAAGCATACAGGGGTAGGGCATGTATTTTTACCAAGGTGCACTTGGGTTTGCTGTGAAAGGAGACCTATACCACCATAGGGCCAGCCCGTGTGGATCCACAAAGAGTGGGCGGGTGGGCACACAGCTTAACAAGGCATTTGCCCATCTTCCATGAGAGGGTAATGGCTGCCACCATCACTGCCGAGGCCTCACATGGTGCGTGGTTTGCAAAATGTGAGCAGGTCTTCTCAGGGAGGGGATCCACAGCACTGGGACTGAGGCAAGCCCAGCTGGAGTGGGCAAATCCCCAGAGCTGGGGAGGAGTGGGGAGGCAGGGAGTAGTGTAAGCAAGTTAGGTAGCAAATGTGGGCACTAAACTGGTTCCTACAGGTGGCTGCAGGTGGCCACGTGTTTATGCTGGGAGGCAGGAGAGGGAAATGACACCTATTAGTATCTCTATTCCTGGAGGACACTCCCTGTGAACATTACCCCTCCAGGACAGGCTCTGAGATGAGTAAATAACTCTTCCTCCCTGTGCCCCGCCTTTTTTTCTTTTATTTTTTTCAGTGTTCCAAAATTCACTGCTCCTATGTTGTATCTCCACAGGCTGTTTCTTGTGCTGTCTCTTTAAGGGCAGGGACTCAGCTTCCTCTCAGTGGCCAGGTTCTCCCAGAACCCAACTTGCTGATTTTTAAAGTTCCAGGCTTAAGTCCTGCTGGTTGTAGTAAGTCACTAAACTTCACCCCCTCTAGTTTTTGAAGCCAAATATTATGGGGATTCATCTTCCCCCTGTGGGCTCCCAGTACGATAGACTTCTTCTTCCCCTTTTCCACACCCATGGTCCATTTAGCTCCCCAGCACATCTCCGCCCTTCCTACCCTCTTCAATGTGGCATCTTCTCTACATTTAGTTGAGGAGTTTGTTCTGCCAGCCTTTGGGTCATTTCCTGGGTTATTCACACTGACATCTAGTTGTACCTGTGAGATGAGGTGAGCTTAGGGTCTTCCTATGCTGCCATCTTCTCAGCCTACATATTTCCACATGCATTTTTTTTAAAGATTTTATTTATTTGAAGGAGAGAATGAGAGGGAGAGAGAGAGCAAGAGGGGGGAAGGGCCAGAGGGAGAAGCAGACTCCCCACTGAGGAGGGAGGGAGCCCAATGCGGGACTCGATCCTGGGACTCCAGGATCATGACCTGAGTGGAAAGTAGTCACCCAACCAAATGAACCATCCAGGCGCACTCCTCATGCATTTTAAATACTCTTTCTAGGATCCATCCATTCAGAGTTTAGACTACACGCTTATAAAATGGTGGTAACAAGGGGCCCCTCTGAGTTGTTGGATTACTGTGATTCAAATTATACTTCTTTCTGCTTATCTGTATTTTCTAAGTTTCAAAAGATTTTTTGTAAGAAAACAGAAAATTAATAAAAACTTAGATCAGAAGAAAAAGAAGACAGATTCTGCTAGTTAAAAAAAAAAGTTTAAAAGTACTCTTTAATTTCTTAAATGTCATAATCTCACGAATTAAAATTTCAAAAATATATGCAACTCTTCAGAAAAGCTGGTCAGAACTTCAAATGACATCCCAGGTTATGCAAATTCCACTCACACAGTAAACAGGATACCTGTGAAACATGCCTACAGAAAAAATTCTACTGAAAAATGCCCAGTGGTTAGCAAAGTCAAGAAAATAAGAAGAGTGGGAACGTGCTATCTTCATTTATTAACCTTTTCCTATTTTCATTTACCCCTTATCAGCTGTTAACCTTCTGGGGGTCATAGATCATTTTACCCCTCTCATGCACATAAGTACTGTGCAAACACAGATCATTTACATACACTTCAGGGTCCTCTTCAAACGTTTGAAGACATTCTCTGGGCCAGTGCAAAGGCCAGAGCCCTGTACCTCCTCTCTGTGGGGTCAAGCACAAGTACACAAAACGCTGGGTTCCCTTATCAGCTAGTGTCTGTGTGTGCTCCTTTCAAGAAACTTATTCTGCTGAAAATATTTTCCCAAGGGCAGCCCTGGGTGTCTCCAAGAGACAGGCAAGCACATCCATTTCCTTATGACGTCAGAGAATTATCTATCACCAGCTTTACCCAAAGTAAAAGGAAGGAGGGGGTAAAACAAAGGCAAGCAGCAACTTCTTTGTCTTTTGGGAGAGCAAACATAAGTTCCACATTTTAAGGGAGCCACAAATGACTCCTCTAGACTGTACCTCATCAAGAGCCACGTTCTGAACAGATGTTGACTGGTACGCAACATTTCTGATATAACCCATCAGCTCCAAGAGCCATTCCATTCTCTTCAACACACCTGAAACAAAAAGAGGTATTTTCTTACCAGACCACAGTTTTCCTATGAAATGTCCAATAGGTCAGTACTAGCCACCATGATGAAAGCAGAACAGCTGAGGAGGATTCCATGAAACAGTAGCAAATCCTCTTGCCATACCTGAGACTTGGGATTTGGTAGGAGTTCTCTGACACTATTCACATCAGATAACTGTAGTTTTGCCTTTATTTTCAAAAAATAATTTATTTTTCAAAAGTACACATCTGCTAATGATAAAATGCATTTGTTGGAGTTTCTCTCTCTCTCAAGGTTAAACACACTAGGAGAAATCTGGCATGCCAGCTAGCCAGAATGTTGACGCTTGGCTAGTTAGTTGTTTTTATGGTCTTCTTTACTTACATATTCCCATTTTATGCCAAAATCAAAGAGAAAACCTACCCAAAGACATCAGAAGAAAAATAAAAACCAGCTATTATATAGTAACTGGAGAACAAACATTGGCATAAATACTGATTCTTCTGTTTTTATTTTTTAAAAATGAGGGTTCCCAGCAAAATAAAGCTTACTTGGGAAGGCTGTCAAATTTCAGTGAGTCAGAGGAAAACGGGAACTAAAGTGGAAGGCCAACTAGTTAAAACCAAAGACAATATCAATTTATTTCAGTTTACTTCATGTTATCGTCACGCTTCCTTGGAAGTACCTAGTAGACTTCTCCCTGATAAATACACTTTTGATTTAGAGTGAAAAAAAAAATAGTTTTTCATCACAGGTTCATTTTTCATCAGTAGGCACTGATGCAGAGATGAGACAACCATCTCAATTGCCAAAGAGAAGAATAAATCAAAATTTCCTATCTAGTCCCAAAAAGGATATTACAATTATGTCTGCCAGTTTTCCTCATCAAGAACTGAGGAACATACAAAAAATCCAGAAATGTAACTAACCCGCCTGCAGTCACTAGGAGTTCCTCACCACACCTGATCTACTGAAGCAGGTACCGTTCAGACCTGACTATAGGCCATAAGCAATGTGACCAAAGGCTCAGGAGGAGAAATGGCAGAGCTCATTATTATTCAAGAGTAAAGGTCTATGATGATCTAAAAATTCCACCATATGGGGACACCTGGGTGACTCAGTGGGTTAAAGCCTCTGTCTTTGGCTCAGGTCACGATCCCAGGGTCCTGGAATCGAGCCCTGCATCAGGCTTTCTGCTCAGCGGGGAGTCTGCTTCCTCCTCTCTCTCTCTGCCTGCCTCTCTGCCTACATGTGATCTCTCAAGTAAAATCTTAAAAAAAATAAAAATAAAAAAAACAAAAGTTCCACCGTATGATTCATTAGCAGAGCTGCAGGCCTAGAGCTTCTGGCTTGAGGATGTAGTGAGGGATCCCCAATTTTATTCCCCTCACCCCTGAGAAGTTCTCCTACAGAATAGCGATTTAATTTTGTTGTGGCTGTTTTCCTCTTTTTGTTTGTTAGGTAACCACCTCAAAGTCATTTTCCTGAAAACATCAGGCACAATCGATGGACATCCTGGTTGGGAAATGGAAGCAGGCAGAATCGACCTGATCCACTCGTTTATGGACTCGAGGGCCTGGACAGCTAAAGACAATAATAAAAATCACCAAGAGAACGCATTCCCATCCTCAGGGTGGAGGTCGTTGAGTTCTCACTGGTCTTTTCATTTAAGGTGCTCTTCCTTTGGAGTAACAAGAGCTCTCCTGGGTCACGAAGCACTAAACTCCCTTTTTAGTGGAGGAAACAGTTACAGGTTAAAAGGGATGGCAGATCCTTCTGGTCCTGCTGGTTCCCCAGGCCGGCCTCACCTGTGTTGGCGTGGCTTGTGATTCGAGCCTGGTAGAGGCTCTGCAGTACCATCCACGCCAGAGTGTCTTTCTCCTGGTGCTGGACGGCCGCGCTGAGGATCTCCATCAAGCCCATCAAGGGGAATCGTCCTTGAGACACCAAGTACAGTCTGACAAAGGCAGCCTTTTCTAGGCTGCTCTGCAAAAAAGCAAATTGTTCGGTTACTATTAAATTAGCTGAAGTCATATAAAACCTCGGGGCAAGGGCAAAACAGAAAGGGTGAGTTGAAAGTTGATTATTATTCCAAATGCTAAAACCACTCATTCCCTGCAGCACGTGACCTTCCTGCTGTGTGCTGTATTTTAAAATGAATGTACAGAAAGAGCGTTATAATGTCACCTCCTGTTTTCTCCTAAAAACCGTCAGTGATTTGGGGGTTAATTGGTGATGATATTTTGTACAAATACGCAAATAATCATTATGATTTGCGTATTTGTACAAAATAATGTGTGTATTTGTACAAAATAATGATGATGATGATGATGAAGATGACTGCAAAATGCAGTACTCGTGTGCCAGGCACTACTCCAAGCACTTAACATGGATTAATTTGGCAGTTCGCAAAGTGCAGTGCACAGACCTCCGAGGGACCCCAAGACCCTTTTAGAGGCTCTGTGAGGTCAAAGTATATTTACAACAGCACTGAGGTCACAGTAAGAGTCACTGCATTTTTCACAACCACTTGCAATTTTTGTTTAAAATAACTTTTACCTAAAATACCCTTATAAACAATAAAAATTATTAGTTTCATTAAAACTTCACCGTGGAGTATACATCTTTTTAACAAAAGGGATGATAAAATGGCAAGCATGCATAAGGGACTTCTGGTGCCTAGCCAAGTATTACGGTTGTCTCAAGGGAAAACACTAAGTCTGGGCTGTGAACTGAAACAGCCATGTTTTGCGGGACACATCTACTTGGAAGGATCACTGATGGACCAATGATGGCTATTCAAACTGAGTATTTGACGGACTTTTTTTTTTTAAGTAGAAGAAAGTGAGACTGTCACTTCAAGGAAATACTTCACAGTATTAGTTAGCAGTGACAAAATCTGAGCTTTCAAGTGACAATTAGACTTTCAGAAAAAATTTGTATTTGCTACTATGAGTTGGCAGTTTCCCAATACATAAAAGACTTTCCTGATGATTTTAACAAATGTGATGTTTGGTAGTGTATAATGAAATGCATCAACCTTTGGAAGATTTTCAAAGCTCAGTGACTCAGTATTTTCCAAATGATTTTGTGATACCATACCCAGAGCAGAAGTCGGACCAATGGGTTTTAATACAACAGACTATGTGAAGTTCACTGATAGGGACTGAGACTCCACATAGTGCCAACTACCCTGAAGGAAACACCGTTTGTTGAGTTCTGTTGCAACATCAAAACAAACAAAAAAAGATATCCATAATTATTTGAAACTATCAACACACTCTTCCCTTTTCTACTGACATATTTGTATGAGGCTGGATCTTCCCCACATACTTCACCAAAATAACAGCACAGACTGAATGAAGCAGCAGCTATGAGAGTTCAACATTAAAGAGATTTCCATTAAGCCAGACATTAAAGAGGTTTGCAAAAATGGAAAACAATACCATTTTTTATTTGTTTTCAAACTTTTTTCTTATTTGTGTTAAGATGCAATGGGTTTATTATTACTTTTAAGTAAATATTTTTTTTAATTTCCCAGTTTTAATTTCTAATATGGTAAATATTGAAAGATATGATTATTTAAATTAAAGTCTTTTGGAACCCTCAACAGAGACACTAAAGTAGTCCTGAGACCAGAAAGTGTGAGAAGTCCTGTACGAACCACTGAATTTTCACACCACCTTATGCAGATGACAACCAACATCCTTCCTTTGTAGAGGATAGTAGTAAGCACAGACGTTAAGTAACTTGCTTAAGGTCACATGGCTCGAGGCAGAGTAAGAACTGAAATTCAGGGAGTCTGAGCCCTTCACTACTTTATTCCTTCCAGAAAAGAAGAGAAGACATTGACCTCAGTAAAATGCACTAACTCTTTTGGGAGCATAAGAACACTATTCAGTTAAGTTCTAGCAAAAATGTTCTAAGTGGTACTTTAGGAACCCGGGTGAGGGGGCGCCTGGGGGGCTCAGTGGGTTAAGCCTCTGCCTTCGGCTCAGGTCATGATCTCAGGGTCCTGGGATCAAGTCCCAAATCGGGCTCTCTGCTCAGCAGGGAGCCTGCTTTCCACCCCCACAACCCCATCCCCCACCTGCTGCTCTGCCTACTTGCAATCTCTGTCAAATGAATAAAAATAAAATCTTAAAACAAAAACGAAAACAAAAAAAAACCCGGGTGAGTAACCCAGCAACCTTCAGCTCCAGGTACCATGAAGGAAATTATATGCATTGCTACCAACTATATTACATGAATATAATAATAACAGGATATAATAAATTACATGAATGTGATCATAAGGATAACAAATAATCACTGAGTACTAGCCTTATGTCAGATATTTTTCTAAGAACCTACCATGGATTAAGTCACTGTAGCTCTCAAAACAACTCTGGGAGGTAGGTGTTAATATCTCCCTTCTATAGATAAGGAAACCGAGGCAGAGAGAGATTATGAAATGTAACCAAGGTCACATTGCTAGTAAATCACAGAGCTGGATTTCAATCCCCAGCATAGTCCACTCTCTTAAGCATTTCCTTAGACTGCTTGTCTTTCCTTAAAACAAACTAATCTCCAAAATGCTGATATTCCAAACACTCTAACAGGAGTTCTCATACCTCAGGATGCAGTACTATCACCTGGAGGGACTATTAAAACACAGACTCCTGGACCCACCTCTGATTCAGCAGACCTGGCTGAAGTGGGAATCCAGAACTTTCAT
The DNA here is from genome assembly GCF_020171115.1 of Neogale vison. Taxonomy (NCBI): domain Eukaryota; kingdom Metazoa; phylum Chordata; class Mammalia; order Carnivora; family Mustelidae; genus Neogale; species Neogale vison. The sequence continues at coordinate 47,975,417 of NC_058099.1, forward strand.
TTCTAATCAGTCACCATGCTTACGCTGCTGGCCCAAGGAACACATTTTGAGAACCACGGCTATACAATGCAGCAATTCAAGGATTCAACTGGACAGGCACACCTGTCATCAGGTGAAATAAATGGTAAGAGGTCTACCAGCTGGGTGAGGGCTCACAGTTCTCTAGATCTCTGCTACCATCTGGTATGTAGAGTTGGCATTTGTGTAATGGCATTTGTATGTCCACTGGGATATACTTATACTAAAAAAAAAAAAATCACTATTTATAGGCAATTCAAATCTAACAAGACATGTATTATACTAGCTAAATGTGCAACTTTACTGGTATCTTATTCATTCATCCTTTGGGTGTGAGTATGGGAATACTTGTTGGGATGCCTGGAGGCTCAGTTGGTTAAGCATTTGCCTTTGGCTCAGGTCACGATCCTAGAGGCCTGGGATCGGGTCCCACATCGGGCTCCTTTCTCAGTGGGGAGGCTGCTTCTCCCTCTTTCTCTGCCGGCTGATCACCCTGCTTGTGCTCCCTGACAAATAAATAAATAAAATCTTAAAAAAAAAAAAAAAGAAAAGAAAAAAGGAGTATCTGTTAATTATCTTGTGTCTGGGCTAATAGTGTTTGTTTTTCAAATAGACACCTTTCTTCATTACAAAAGGATAATAAGTACCAGGTGAAAGAAAATCAAATTTAAGAACTACTTATTTATGCCTTCCATGCACCAGAAAGTTCTTCAGCCAGAATATTCCCATTCTTAGGGATTTTTATTGAAGATGTTGTCCTGTACTTTTGTTTGCCCATAGGTGACACGAACATGATCTTGACAAAGTGGAATTAGGTTAAAATGTTGTTCATCCATCTATCCATCCATACCACTAGCCTGAACATGAGATCCCACAGTGAACACAGAGAGCTTCCTCAAATCAACCACTAAGAGATAATGAAGCAAAACTAGCTTCCGTCAAAAGGATACTGTAGTCACCTCTTCAATTGTAATCCCCACTTCAGTAATGGAAATAAATGTATAAATACATTCTTACCTCCGTAATCTGGACAACCCGATTGGCTTCATCATCTGTCATTTCTGAGAGGCATTTTGCTACACTGACATACAGCTCTAGATCATTTCTCTGGCAAAGAAAAATCACAAGCATGTCAAAACACAAGGTAACATAACAGATATAGTCTCCATGTTCTGACAAATTATTAGATTTAATTATTTCCATGAACAGCAGCTTATGAGACATTAATCAAACCAAATATATGGCCAATTTTTATCATTTAAAAAAACATCTTTCTGGGGTGGCCTGGCTGGCTCACTTGTTAGAGCAGGTGATGCTTGATCACAGAGTCATGAGTTCAAGCCCCACACTGGGCAGAGAGTTTACTGAAAAACAGAACAAAAACCACCTTTCCTATTATTTTATTTGTGTGGCTGTACTTTTTTCCTCTTATCAGAATCCATCGTTACAAAGAGACTTTTTGTAAAACTACAATTCAGGAATCTGTTGGGGGAGCTGAAAGGCTAGGATTATGTCACTTGATATAAGTAAAATATGGGACATTGTGCCCAAAGAGTCTCCAGGCGCAATGTGGAAGCACTTCTGAGCCCGCTCATCTTCTGCATTTGGTAAAAGGCCCAACGGCGTATTTCCTGGTGTAGCACTCATTAACCCAGCAGCTCAGCTTGCTCCCAACTTTGGTTCTAAATATTCAACCTCAATTTAGATCTTGGAAGCGAACACATTCCTTGTGAAAAATGCGGTTATTTCTTCCTAGCCTTCCTGCCACATTCTTAAAACATACACCTCCCTGCTTTGCCAAAAGGGCTTTCAAAAATCCCAAACATAAATTGTTGGAGTGCAAATATTTTTGTTTCTCACCCGAATCTTATTTGGCAGAAGGTCGAAAATGTTTCCCGTAGCTTCAGAGAGCAGACTCCAGAGGTGGTGGGTAGGGCTGGGCAGCTTCATGGCCTGACCCAGCCCCTGCAGGGCACTCGCGCGCAACTCAGCCTGGGCAGGCGGGGAAGCTGCTCTAAAAATGGGCACCATCACATTTTCAACGAAGCCCTGGATCTGTTCGTCAGAGACATGTTTTACCCACAGAGGCGTGGACACCAGGAGGTACTTCTTGATATTCACCTGGAAGCAAAAGAAAAGAGGTCAGAAACAGGCACATCTAGGTTCGTGGTGCTCAAAACCTTGAGGCTGTCCATGTGTTTGAGGATAGGATGAGAGAAGAAAGGTTCGTGTTACTTCTTGGCCCCACAGGGCCCCCAGCCTGATGATCCAATGGGCCACCGAGGCATGCAATTTTGGTTGCTGCTGCCAGGACCTGTGACCCACAGTGACTCATGGGTATAGACAGCATCTGCCAATCCACCCATGAACCACTCCGCTTAAGCCATGGGTCTTTTTACAGGGAGGAAAATACTGTGCTACTTCTCGATGTACATGACAGCTGCTGTTCAGTCTGAACCCACTGAGCCACCCAGGTGCCCCAGCACCTTTCAGTCTTAAAAGGTCACATTCTCTGGCAAGAACCAAAATCCTGAAGATGAAAGGCTCTTCTGCAGGAAATGGACTCATCGGAATACCTGATATTATTAATTTCTTCTTCCAAGAAACATAAGGAAATCAAAGGGACTGGCATGTCAGTCAGCTGACCACACAAATGGGGACATGACCTTGGCTTCCTGGAGGTCATGAGAGCTATAAAGGGGGCACGGTTTGAAAATAGCTGTGTGCCAGACATGTTAAGAGAGGAGGCCGAGAAGTTCTTAGGAACACAGGTATGCTACCGAAGGAGCAGTGAGTCAGAAAGAAGTGGTCTTTTTAAAAAAAAAAGGAAAGAAAACCTGACACAGCCCAGTAAATTTCAAAAAAAGTATCAGCGTGGCTGCATGAGTTAGCCAAACAGTTCACTGGAAAGAACATGCCATTCCTGATCTTTTTTGTAAATGAGAAGATACATAATTAAGAAAATGAATTCAAAAACTTCATTTGTTCATTAACATAGATAATAAGAGAGTCCACAATCACGGACAAATGCCAAAACAGTAACAGGGAAGTGGGAGAAGAACTAAATTCTAGAAAGATTTTTGAGGTAAACAAGACAGGCTGTTTGAGGTACACCTGACTCAAAAGGAAGGAGAGGTTCACAGAACAGTGTCTTAAACACAGACTTTGGAGTCAGCCGGACTCACTCCTGTTTATTGGCAATATAAATTTTGTTTAATTGCAACCTGCCGCAGTTTATCAACTTGTAAAATGGAAACAAAAAAACTCAACTTCTCAGAAATGAAATAAGCCAGGCATGAAAGACTTCATATTGTATGATGCCTTTCTAAAGAATTTCTAAAGCTTATACGAAATTTAAATTTATTAGGAAAGTTCTCTAAAAAGAGAAACACTATAGAGACCAAAAGCAGATCAGAGGTAGCCTGGGTCTGAGACTGGGAGTGGGGATCATCTCCAGGTGGAGACAATACAGTTTTGGGGGGGGTCACAGAAATATTACTGGGGATGGACGAAAATGTATAAATGTCCTGGAGCTCATCAAATTGTACGCTCAACACAGCCATACTTTATGGACTATAAATTATAACTCAAGGTTGAAAAAAGAATCTGCCAGAATTGAAGAGAGATTCAGTCTGCTGTCCAAAACCGCTCACTGAGCGCTTACAAGTAGTGGGTACCTAGCAAGCACCGGGTACTGGCAGCCAGATGGGAGGTGCTTGGGCCAGACACCTCACGGTCATTGCTGACACGGGGACGCAGCCCTCCGTCTGTCCCCCTTCAATTAAGGAGCACTAGAATACATAGCAGAGCTTAGAAGACAAAAGGACGGGACAGGAACTGAATTAAAAGGCCGAGGAACAAATATGAGAACTTTACACTATTTTCAAGGAATTAAAGCTTCCTGAAGAGTAACAGGATCAGTTAATTTAGATCAATTGGTAAACCTCTAAGGAATCATGGAATGTGGGGTTTTTTGCTTTGTTTGGTCCTAGCTTTGAATATATTCAAATTTATACAATTTGTTAATTTTGCATTTTTAAACAATCTGGCTCCTTCTGTCATAGATACTGGGCTATGTTACTTCTTCCTCAGCACTTGGCTCAAGCCAAACATCCCGGGCAGAGATGTTCTCCTCCCTTCACGACATGCCCCGCCCCCCTCCAGCACCCCGCCCCGTGCCTCTAACTTGACGCCTAACAAAACCTTACCAAGCCTTCAGGGCCCACCTGAACTGCTGCCTTTTCTGTGAAAGGGAGGGATCCTATATGGATTTGCCATTCTCTTAATACCTATTGAACCAACATACTACATATCCTAGAGATAAGCTGAGGTTTCAATAACACCACAATTTTCTAGCTGCACGATCTGGAGAAAGGAACTTTAATATCTCTGACCATCCTTTTCCTTTTTCATAATCACCGGGAGCCGAAAGCACGATCGCCGACGGCTAGGGAAGAGGTCTGAATCTAGCGACCGCCAAGGCCCTGAGTTTTAGAAAATCGCATCTGTCCACTCTTGACTTTGAGACTGCACACAGAAATGAGCATTCCTCTCCCCCAAAAGAACCGTATCCGCCTGCTGCCCAGCACCCTTCAATGTGACTTACGCTCAAACTGTGGATCAGGGGTGGCATCACCCACAGTCCCAAGAGCGCAGCTGCATTCTGGGAGGACTGCGCCTGTGTCACCATAATTTCAAGGCACAGCTGCTGGATCTCTTCCCCTGCAAGAGAAGACAAGAATATAGGTAATACAGCTGCTCCTGGGACTCACTGTCAGGCTTCCATGTCTCAAATCAAAGCGTCTGCTGGTATGACTTCTCCCAGTAACAGTACTTAAGTGAACCAAAAGATATGCCAAGTGACCTTTCCACTATGAAGCAAAGATTGTACCCACTGGCAGCAGAGGGGTAAGTCTTGGAACTGGCAAGGGCCATGATCTCGCTCAGGAAATTTCTCTTATCATGTCCTAAGAAATCTAAAGAATCTAATGCTAACAAAAACTTGAGAAAAATTCTAGATAAACGAACTCCCTGTCTCTGTTTTCCCCTCCTCTCCATCTTTCATTCTGAAGACAGAGAAATCTGTTTATGTCCAGAAGGACTTAAAAATGTAGCCACATGGGGTGCCTGGGTGGCTCAGTGGGGTAAGCCTCTGCCTTTGGCTCAGGTCATGGTCTCAGTGTCCTAGGATCGAGCCCCGAATCGGGCTCTCTGTTCATCGAAGAGCCTGCTTCCCCCTCTCTCTCTGCCTGCCTCTCAGCCTACTTGTGATCTCTCCCTCTGTGTCAAGTAAATAAATAGAAATCTTTAAAAAAAAAAAATTGGTCATCACATTCTCTTGCAATCCAGACTTTTATTAGCCCGATTCCCATCAGCAAGCATATTTTCTCAACCAGACCTTTTCTTCTTTTTTCTAAGGATTTATACTAAAACACGAACATTTTTAATACAGCGCATAAAAACAGGGGAAGCTCCGGAGAACATACTTTTCAAACGAAATCTCCAGAAACACGGTACGGTGACATCGTAGTTACAGAGGTATTAGGTTCAAATGAAAGCATTTAAGTGCAAAACCTGTGTATAGTCAAAATCATCTTTGATTATCCTTTCAGTTGTACATAAATTACAGTTTACAAGTCTTTCTGCATATCATATGTAAGCGAGCACCCCACTGTAAATAACAGAGAAAACACTGCAAATACACACACACAGAGTAATACAGCACTGTTAAAAGGTGGTTCTCCCCAATCTTTTTCTTCAGGTGGGGGGGAAGTACATGGGATTAAATCTGCATACACTAACATCATAAAAGAGGCTGTGGTAGGTGAATGAGAGGTGTGTGCTCCCTCTGTCTCTCCTCACAAAGTGTCTGTGGTAAAGAGAAGCTCGGCCCTTAAAGATGCTGCCATCTTAATGCCTGGAGTTGTGACTATGTTGTGTTACCCTGCTTGGCAGAGGAACTTCTTTCTTTTTTTTTTTTTTTTTTTTTTTTTAAAGATTTTTCTTTACTTGACAGATCAGAAGTAGTCAGAGAGGCAGGCAGAGAGAGAGAGGAGGAAGCAGGCTCCCTGCTGAGCAGAGAGCCCGATACGGGGCTCGATCCCAGGACCCGGAGATCATGACCCGAGCCTAAGGCAGCGGCTTAACCCACTGAGCCACCCAGGTGCTTCTGAGAAGTGATTGAGGTTAAGGATTGCTGAGGTGGGGAGATTATCCTGGTTTATGCAAATGGACCCATTAATCACATGAGTCTTTAATGTGGAAAACCTTTCTTGGTTGTAAGGAACAAGGAAGAGGACAGTGTGACAAGATTGTGGCTCTCCGTAGCAGGCTTTGAAGATGAAGAAACAGGGGGACACAAACCATGGAATGTGGGCAGCCTCTAGAAGCTGGGAAAGGGAAAGAAATAGATTCTCCCTGCCTTCATCTCCTTGGGCTGCTCTAACAAAATGTCACAGAACAGCTGGTTTATAAACAATAGAAATATGCTTGTCACCGTTCTGGCAGCTGGAAGTCTAAGATCAGGGTGCCAGGATGGTCGGGTTCTGGTGGAACCCTGTGTCCCCGGCTGTAGAATGCCAACTCTCGCTGTGTCCTCACTCTGCGGGAGGGGCTAAGGAGCTCTCAGGGGCCTCTGAGGGCTCCACACTCATGACCTACTTACCTCCTAAAGGCCCCACATACCAACACACTAGGGATTAGGATTTCAACATACAGATTTTGGGGGGACAAAAACACAGACCATAGCACTCCTCAGGGCATCTAGGAAAGAACGATGCTGTGGCCAAGAACCATGCTGGACTTCTGATCGACAGAACTATAAGCTGATAAATTTGCTGTGCTTCAAGCCACTAAATGTGTGGTAACTTGTTCCAGCAGCAACAGAAAACTAATGCTCCATGCCACAGGGCGCTTCCTTGAATCCTAGAGCTCTCAGAGACGTGCAGTGTGATGACCATCAAACCGGGCTTTCTGGGACCTGCACCATACACGCAGCAACAGGCACACGTCAGCCAAGCACTGCTTTGATGAGTACCTGGCCTGTGTCTTCAGACCTCCTCCTGCTCAGCCTCACCGATCTAGAAAGTGACTCTGTGGAAGTAACCCAGCTCTTCCATCCAAGAAGACAAACCTCAAGATCCCAAAGGTCTCTCCAGTCACCACCAGAATCTCTCTTTCTATTCAGGTCACATCCTAAAAGCAGGGTCTGAAGGCCTAAAAACATTTGATATTTACCGAAGTTTAGCCTCATAAGTGGAGAGAGGAGTGCGGCCCAGTTCACAGGAGGATACTGGTAGCTTTCTCCGACAGCTGCAATGGGTTTCATCACGACTTTGAGAAGGGAAGGAGGCACAGACTCGGGACCTGCGACAGAAAGGAAACAAATTAGTGAGACACCTTGACAGCACCGTGAGCGGGGGAAATGCCAACTTTCCCTCTTTCCAGTTTCAAACGATTTGGTAGCACACCTGCAACTGCGGTCGGGCCTTCAATCTCAACCCTGTCTGTTACAGACGCCTGCTCCTTCCGTGCTTCTCCTTCCTATTCGCCTTCAGTTGCCCCCTCTCGTCCGGACAGACACATCCCACATTACTACTTAACTGTCTTCCCTCCTCACTGTGGGTACTTCATCCAACTTTCTAAAAAGAGTAACCGATCCCCATTATTGCCTCATTATTCATTCACTCACTTCCAGAAAAGGAGAGAACTATCGCCTACTCGGGCACGGTCGGTTCAAACGACCACGAAGTCCCTTGGTGCCTGCAGCCCCCTCCCCCCAGGACTGACTCTGCAGCCTGGGCCATGGCTGACAGCTCCAGGGGTGAGCACCTACGATACAGCTAATATCCCAGTTGATCAGCTCTCTACGACAGTACATAGCTTTACCATAATTTTTTTAATTTAATTTAATTTTTTTCAGTGATCCAAAATTCACTGTTTATGCACATTGTTTGTGTTTTTTTTTTTTTTAGAAGGAAGCTAATTTGAAAACGACACGATGAAACAGTGGAGTAATTATGAGTGGAGCCAGAACACACAGTCAGGGTTCGAGTAGCCACTAAGGGCCATATAAAAGTGAAGTTCGAAGGGAGCCAGAAATGATGTGCAAAAAACTAAAATAGCAAGGAGAAGCAAGAGCGGCTGGATCAACACACGTGACATAAGGGAAATCAGCATCAGCAGAAAGAGCAGTAGACTCAGGAAAAGCATCAGTAGGAAAAGGAAAAACAGGTAAGGATCATCAGATAAGCAGCAGAATCAGCAGCCACTGAAAGAGAATGAAGCAAAGGGGTGGAGTCAGAAAAGGAGCAACAACTGCAGAAAGGACAAGCGCAAGAGAAGAAGAAGCTGGGCAGAAGAGGCAGCACGATCAGGAGGGGCTGAAAAAGGAGGAAGCAGAGGTGAGGGCAGAGTCAGTGAAAGGAGCAACAGCTGTAGAAAGGAGAAGCCCAGGAAAAGGGAGAAGCTGAGGCAGCACGATCAGCAGGGACTGAATGAGCAGGAAGCTGTGGTGGGGACAGAATCTGAAAAAGGAAAACAGCTGCAGAAAGGAGAAGCACAGGGAAAGGGAGAAGCTGAGGCAGCACGATCAGCAGGGACTGAACGAGTGGGAAGCTGCGGTGGGGACAGAATATGAAAGAACAACAGCTGCAGAAAGGAGAAGCACCAAAGAAGACGCTGAGACAGAAAAGGCAGCACGATCAGCAGGGACTGAATAAGGGGGAAGCTGCGGTGGGGACAAAATCTGAAAAAGGAACAACAGCTGCAGAAAGGAGAAGCACCAAAGGAGAAGCTGAGACAGAAAAGGCAGCACGATCAGCAGGGACTGAACAAGGGGGAAGCTGCGGTGGGGACAGAATCTGAAAAAGGAACAACAGCTGCAGAAAGGAGAAGCACCAAAGAAGACGCTGAGACAGAAAAGGCAGCACGATCAGCAGGGACTGAACAAGGGGGAAGCTGCGGTGGGGACAGAATCTGAAAAAGGAACAACAGCTGCAGAAAGGAGAAGCACCAAAGAAGACGCTGAGACAGAAAAGGCAGCACGATCAGCAGGGACTGAACAAGGGGGAAGCTGCGGTGGGGACAGAATCTGAAAAAGGAACAACAGCTGCAGAAAGGAGAAGCACAGGGAAAGGGAGAAGCTGAGGCAGCACGATCAGCAGGGACTGAACGAGCGGGAAGCTGCGGTGGGGACAGAATATGAAAGAACAACAGCTGCAGAAAGGAGAAGCACCAAAGAAGAAGCTGAGACAGAAAAGGCAGCACGATCAGCAGGGACTGAATAAGGGGGAAGCTGCGGTGGGGACAGAATCTGAAAAAGGAACAACAGCTGCAGAAAGGAGAAGCACCAAAGGAGAAGCTGAGACAGAAAAGACAGCACGATCAGCAGGGACTGAACAAGGGGGAAGCTGCGGTGGGGACAGAATCTGAAAAAGGAACAACAGCTGCAGAAAGGAGAAGCACCAAAGGAGAAGCTGAGACAGAAAAGACAGCACGATCAGCAGGGACTGAATAAGGGGGAAGCTGCGGTGGGGGCAGAATCTGAAAAAGGAACAACAGCTGCAGAAAGGAGAAGCACCAAAGGAGAAGCTGAGACAGAAAAGGCAGCACGATCAGCAGGGACTGAATAAGGGGAAAGCTGCGGTGGGGACAGAATCTGAAAAAGGAACAACAGCTGCAGAAAGGAGAAGCACAAGAAAAGGGAGAAGCTGAGGCAGCACGATCAGCAGGGACTGAACGAGCGGGAAGCTGCGGTGGGGACAGAATCTGAAAAAGGAACAACAGCTGCAGAAAGGAGAAGCATAAGAAAAGGGAGAAGCTGAGGCAGCACGATCAGCAGGGACTGAATGAGCGGGAAGCTGCGGTGGGGACAGAATCTGAAAAAGGAACAACAGCTGCAGAAAGGAGAAGCACAGGGAAAGGGAGAAGCTGAGGCAGAAAAGGCAGCACGATCAGCAGGGACTAAACAAGCAGGAAGCTGAGGTGCGGACTGAATCTGAAAAAGGAACAACAGGTGCAGAAAGGAGAAGCACCAAAGGAGAAGCTGAGACAGAAAAGGCAGCACGATCAGCAGGGACTGAATAAGGGGAAAGCTGAGGTGGGGACAGAATCTGAAAAAGGAACAACAGCTGCAGAAAGGAGAAGCACAGGGAAAGGGAGAAGCTGAGGCAGCACGATCAGCAGGGACTGAACGAGCGGGAAGCTGCGGTAGGGACAGAATCTGAAAAAGGAACAACAGTTGCAGAAAGGAGAAGCAGAAGAAAAGGGAGACGCTGAGGCAGACGAGGCAGCACGATCAGCAGGGACTGAACAAAGGGGAAGCTGAGGTGGGGACAGAATCCGTAAAGGAAACAACAGCTGTAGAAAGGAAAAGCACAAGAAAAGGGAGAAGCTGAGGCAGAAGAGGCAGCAAAATGAGAAGGCACAGAACAAAGGGGAAGCTAAGGTGGGTTCAATCAGCAAAAGGGCAAATGCTGCAGAAAGGAGGACAGGAGAAGAAGAAGCTGAGGCAGAAAAGCCAGCAGAATCAGCAGTCCTGGGAAGAAGGGAAGCAGAAGTTGGGGCAAAGTCTGCTAAACGATAAACTGCTGCAAAAAGAAAAAGCATAGGGAAAGAGGAGAAGCAGAGGTTAAATCAGCAGAAAAGTAGCAGAATCAGAAGATGCTGCATATGGGAAAGGAGAAGCAGGGGTAGAGTTTTTCTAGAGATGATACACAAAGAACCAATAATAATTTGGAAAGATGCTCAACATCCCTAATCAGTAGAGAATTGCAAATCAAACCACAATGAGATAATATCTCACAATGAGATAACACCCATTAGGACAACTACTATTTTTTAAAAAGGAAAGGAAAAGAAAATAACACGTGTTGGTAAAGATGTGGAGAAACTAGAGAAACTGGAACCCTTGTGGACTGTCAGTGGTATTATAAAATGGTAGAACCCGTATGGAAAACGGTATGATGGCGCCTCAAAAAACTAAAAACAGAACTGCCATATGATCTAGAAATCCCATTTCTGAGCATATATTCAAACGAATTACAAGCAGAAATCTTGAAGAGATGTTTGTACACCACTGTTCACAGCAGTACTATTCACAATGGCCAACAAACAGAAGCAACCCAAACATCAGTCAGCGGATAAATGGAGAAAAAAATGTGATTGATACACACATGAAACAGTAGTCAATATTAAAAAGAAAGGCAGGGGTGCCTGGGTGGCTCAGTGGGTTAAAGCCTCTGCCTTTGGCTAGGGTCATGGTCCCAGGGTCCTGGGATCGAGCCCTGCATTGGGCTCTCTGCTCAGCGGGGAGCCTGCTTCCTCCTCTCTCTCTGCCTGCCTCTCTGCCTGCTTGTGATCTCTGTTTGTCAAATAAATAAATAAAATCTTAAAAAAAAAAAGATATTACTTACTAAAAAAAGAAAGAAAGAAAGAAAGAAAGAAAGGCAATCCTGTCATATGCTACAACATAAATGAATCTTGAAGACACTATGCTGAATGAGACAACACGGTCACAACAAGACAAATACTGTACAAGTCTCTTTATATCAGGCATTTAAGTGGTCAAATTAAGAAAAACAGAAAACAGAATGATGGCTGCCAGGGATAATGGGGCAGGAGAAAGGGTAGACATTATTTAATAGGTACAGAGCTTCAGTTTTGCACAATGAAAATCATTTGGAGATTGGTTTTTACAACAGTGTGAACATATGTAACACTACTGAACCATATACTTAAAAATGGTTAAGATGGTGGAACGCCTGGGTAGCTCAGTCAGTTAAGTGTCTGCCTTCAGCTCAGGTCATGATCCCAGGGTCCTGGGATGGAGTCCCACATCAGGCTCCTTGCTTGGTGGGGAGCCTGCTTCTTCTTCTGCCTGCTGCTCCTCCCCCTGTTCATGCTCTCTCTCTCTGCTTCTCTAACAAATACATAAATAAAATCTTTAGGGGCGCCTCATGGCTCATGGGTTAAAGCCTCTGCCTTCGGCTCAGGTCATGATCCCAGGGTCCTGGGATGGAGCCCCGCATCGGGCTCTCTGCTCAGTGGGGGGCCTGCTTCCTCCTCTCTCTCTGCCTGCCTCTCTGCCTACGTGTGATCTCTGTCTGTCAAATAAATAAATAAAATCTTTTTTAAAAAATCTTTTAAAAAATGGTCAAGATGGTAAATTTCACGTTGTGCTTTTTTACAATTAAAAAAAGTTAAAAGGAATGACTTCTTGAAAGTCGCCACGCTGTCCTGATAACAAGTAAAAAGCTGAACAGACTAAAAAATCCACAATTCTAGGTTCTGCAACAGAGGGCAGAACACATGGCAAATTGCTGCCCTGGTGACTGGAGAAACAGCCAGATGAACAGAGGGTATAATGGTTTACCAGGCAAGGGGGTAGAGAAATCAGAACCCTCATATATTGCTGGCAGGCATATAAAATGGTATGACCACTATGGAAAAACAGTTTGGCAGTTTCTTGAAAAATTACACAGGATTACTATAGGACCCAGCAATTGCACTCACATATGTCCAAAAGAATTGAAAATAGGTGAAAATAGGTGAAAACAACCCAAATGTCCATCAACTGACGAATGAATGAATAAAGTGTATATTCACTCAATGGCATATTACTCAGCTGTAAAGAGGAATGCAATTCTGATGTTCACCAGAACATGGGTCAACCTTGAAAGCATTATGCAAAGAGAAAGAAGCCAGTCACAAAGTGCCATACAGTGTACATTTCACTTAAATAAAGCATAGAGAACAGGCATATCCACAGAGACAGAGGCAGATTAGTGGTTGCTAGGGCTGGGGGAAATGGGAAGCCAACTGCTCAATGGGTACAAGGTTTCCTTTTGGGGCGCTGAAAATATTCGGGAGCTACATAGTGGTGATGCTTGCACAACACTGTGAATCCATGAAATGCCACTGAACTGAACATTTTAAAATGGTTAGAACAAAGAGTGCCTGGGTGGCTCAGTGGGTTAAACATCTGCCCTTGGCTCAGCTCATGATCTCAGGGTCCTGGGATTGAGCCCTATGTTGGGCTCTCTGCTCAGCAGGGAGTCCGGTTCTTCTTCTCAGAGAGAGAGAGAGAGAGGGAGGGAGGGAGAGCACAAATGACAGATGGGCAGAGGGAGAAGCAGACTCCCCATTCATGTATTGATGACAGGTCAATCCACGGTACTCATCCAGGCCTTTCCTGATGTTTTACATTCTTATTTCCAGCTAGAGCCACCTCAAAAATCAGCATTTTTTTTAAAAAAAGATTTTATTTGTTAGAGAGAGCGAGAGAGAGCATGAGTGGGGGTAGGGGCAGAGGCAGAGGGAGGGAGAAGCAGACTCCCTACTGAGCAGGGAGCCGAAGCGGGGCTCAATCCCAGGACCTCAAAAATCAGTATGTTTTCTTAGACTAGTCACCAACTAACCTACTTCCTCCTTACCTTTGCCTCTGCCAACCTAGAAAGGGAAAACTAGTAGTGTACCTTCCAGTGATGTTTTTCTCCCCTCTGACAAGCGCTTTTTCGCTTTCTGAAAATGTTAAAAGCTCAACACATCTGCCATGTTTCTAGCCTCTGCTACCAATAACTGAAGCTTTATTTCTATTCCATCTTAAGATATAATACCAGGAGTGCAGGAAGTATTATCAGGGAATTTACCACTGCTCTTACAAAGAGAAGAATTTCTGACCAAAAAAAGTAAACATAGTCACCAAAAAAAAAAAAAAAAAAAATTCATTCATTTGATCACTGAGCATCTAGGGGGTACCACGCACTGTTCCAGACATGAGTAAGAGTGTTCAACAAGACGGAATAGGCACCTTCACTAATGGCGCTTATATTCTAATGAGAGGACAGACACACCGACAAGGAGAGAATCAGGTGTGATAAAAATCAAAATGCTGTGCTAGGAATTAACTGGTTAGCCATTCCCAGAACACCATCCTGGTTACACACATGGGGCAACTGTCCCTATAATGTGGGCAGCAAAGTAGACATCACATACAGAAAATGAAGCCGCATTTTTGGGGTCGTTTTGGCATGTGATTCTCAGAAATGGCCTGATGAACTGGCAGACAGGACACAAAAATCTGTGCATAGAACTGCTTTTCTCTCCTATTAAGGACATGAATCCAGTTTTATATTGGAAATCATTAATTCATAAGTAGATACCTTTAAATTCTTTTTCTCAGGTCAAGTGTTTTCAAAATTACATAACATTTTATTCCAGGTCCTTCTACAGAATTTACTACAGAAATTTTGTTGTTTCTGGAGGATCGAGGGAATCAGGAAAGACAGACACTACGTGCTCTAACATCAGGACCCAGTGCAAAATATGACCATTTCACACAGGCACACACAAAACCACACCCTATTTTATTGCTTACACAAGAAGCTATTGTGCCAACAACTTGCACTATATGTAACTACACACAACCACACTTCACTATACACTTTGCACCTTGCTTCTCCACTCTTTGGAACTGACCTGATGCACAAGCAAGAGTCAGAAACAAGACCTTGAAGCAGGGAACAGAGGCTTGAAAATCAAGTAAGTGCTATGACACAATAAATCTTCCCCTTTTAAAAAAAGGGCAGAGCATTGGTACTGAGAGGCATAACTAGAATCACACAAAATTTTCCGCTGTATTTGCAGGGAACTAATTCTGACACTAACTGGAATGAAAGGAATTATAGTAACTGTTAGGAATGGAGAAAATACTTGGCAGTTCCAAGCACGCGGTGGTTGGGGGTGGGGGGTGGGGGGAGTCCCCAAAAGGGAGAACAGAGTCACGTGGTTCGCTCCCCAGAGATCTTCAGCACTGGACACAGGAATCCAAGTCTAAGCAAGGGAATGATTAGCTCCCTTCTTGGCTGTGCTTTGTCTTTCAAGAAAGTGCCTTAGATAAAAAGAAATTCAGGAATGCTTTAGAGACGATGGCTTTGGAACTGAGAAGGCCTAATAGTCCTTGTTAACAGGATCCAGATGTTTTAAAATCCAGATACAAAGTTGCTTTAAATCTCTCATCCAGTTGACAGTCTCAAAGAACCTTGATATAAATGGCATATCCGAACATAATGCATTACAACAGGACCCATTATCACACATACTTTAGCTACACAGAGGATCACATCTCAATGCCACAACACACATGTGTAACCCCTCCAGTAAAAGTCTGGTAACAAGCAGTTGGCTGACAGCCGGTGGCGTGTCTATTCCCCATCACAGCGTGCTGTTCGCGTAGTGTGGACATGCCGTTATTTTCTCCATCCTCAGTGTTGTTTAGAAGCACTTAGCTTAGAATTATCTAATATACGTGTACACACACACACACACACAGAGCTGTAGATCAATCAATATTTGAAAATGATTAAACGTCAAGTACTCTGTTCTCAAAGCATTTAGGATAAAACACCTATGTTCTTCCTGTCCTTGAGGAAGAACAGGAGGAAACGACAGTCCAATGGGAAAGAGAGATTTTAAACAAAAAGTCAGAAACAATTAAGAAAATAACTACTCCTATGTCAAGTACTGTGAGAAACATTGGAAAATGTAACATAAACTAGTTTCCAAACTAGTCTGGAAACACTGAATAAGGAAAGGATGTTTAAACCAACATGGAAGGGGTCACTAGGATTTTCCTAGACCAAGTCACAGAACACACAGGTTGAGATAATGACAGCATGGCTTAGTTGCAGAGTCGAAGAGGTGCTTCGCCCCTGCCAGAAACTACTCTAAATCCAGACGGTAGTTAGAAACAGCTGAAGATTCTGAGAGGTGAGATATTCAGACTTGGTAGGATGTTCTGTAGAAGCACGTCAACAACATTCAGAATTCATCACTACAATAACATCCCCAGACCCCTTT
This sequence comes from Neogale vison, assembly GCF_020171115.1. Classification (NCBI taxonomy): domain Eukaryota; kingdom Metazoa; phylum Chordata; class Mammalia; order Carnivora; family Mustelidae; genus Neogale; species Neogale vison. The sequence goes on from NC_058099.1 coordinate 47,991,293, forward strand.
GCACCAGGAAGGCTGCCAAGCAGCGTGGCTGCCCCCTGGGGATCAGGATCCAAGAGGGGAAGGTGGCTTCCACAGGGCTGTGGCCCAGTGGGGACAGCAGACTGTTCACATCCAGGGCGCCTCCACAAATGAGGAGCTCTAGGAGAAAAACGGAGCCGGTTTCTCACTCTCAGGGAAGAGAGTTACAAATATGAAAAGAGGAAAAAAGTACAATGAACCTTGTGGTGTTGAACGGGAATTGGAGATATTACTATAAACTAGTGGCTTTCCATGTATATAAAGTGAGATAAAAAAATGAATATAGATATGAGAGTGAGAGAGAGAGGTGGGGGGTGTGTGTCTATTTCCTAACAACTGTTCACTGAGGACGCTTGGGAGCAGTGATCCTCTCAGGAACAAGGAGAATTTGTACCCAGATCTTTGTTTAGAAGTATCACTCCCCACTAAAAGGAACCTGAGCTACCTGGCTGTTACAGAGCTGAGGATAATACGAGCTGAGCCTAGCACATCTTCTTGGGCCACAATGAAACAATGTACTCACAGAATGATGGGGTCATGTCAAAACGACACAAAGCCAATTTAAAGAGGTTCTCACTGATCAAATATGGAACAGTATGATGGTTGAAATAATGAATAATAGAATAGCAAATAATTACATGAAATAAAATTTTTGTGTGGGATCAAGACCCATGTCCGGCTCCCTGCTCAGCAGAGAGCCTGCTTGAGGATTCTCTCTCTCTCTAAAATATAAAAAATAAATCTTAAAAAAAAAAAATTTCTCTATTTCCCTCTGCTCCTCCCTGCTCCCACTCATGCTCTTTCAAAAAAAACCCAAAAAACAAAAAACCACCAAAAACTCCCAAAAAAACGAAAAACAAAAATCCAAAAAGCATGTTCCAGCCTTTATTTATTTTTTTTTTTAAGATTTTATTTACTTATTTGACAGATGGAGATCACAAGTAGGCAGAGAAGCAGGCAGAGAGAGAGAGAGAGAGGAGGAGGCCGAGTCCCTGCTGAGCAGAGAGCCCAATGCGGGGCTCGATCCCAGCACCCCGGGATCACGACCCGAGCTGAAGGCAGAGGCTTTAACCCACCAGGCACCCTGCATGTTCAAGTCTTGAAAGGTAAAGAACAACTGAGGAGCTATTCTGGATTGAAGGAGACTGAAGAGATAGGACAGGTAAGTGCAGTGTGACATTCTGGATTAAATTTATTCTCTGCTAAAGACATCACTTGGATGGTCAGTGAAACCTGGATAGGGTTCTCTGGCTATTTTCGCTTTTTTACAAGTTTGGATTCATTTCAAAACAAAAAGTAAGAGAAAAACAATGTACAAATCTTGGAGGTGCCTCGCTGGCTCAGTCAGTAGAGTATACTACTCTTGATCTCATGGCTGTGAGTTCAAGCCCCACAGCCCCACTTTGGGTGTACAGCTTACTTCAAAACCAAGTAATTGAATTTTTTAAAAAAGTGTTGTCTAAATTTAATTTAAAAATAAACTTCTTGAATAGTAAATACACACAAAAGTGTTCATTCCTTCTGGCAATGAAATGTAAATTAAAGCAGTGCTATGGTATCATTTTATACCTGATGGATTTTTATTGTAATCATCTGTTTATCTGTATGTTGGTTTGCTTTGTAAAATGATAGCTAGAAAGGGTTTCTTACTTTGTTTTCTAAGCACTGTGACATAATGTGACTCATAATCTTTACCAAAACTCTATAAAGAAGATTCAGTTATTTTCTCCACTTTACAGAAGCAACTGGGGCTTTGGGACTTAAGCAGCTTGACTCAAAGTACATAGCCTGCCTGTGGTGGGCATGAGGCGTGAGCCACGGGAGCCTGACTCTCACGCCTTTTACCGCAAAAATATACTGCTTTTCACGTGTACCCAGGGCTGAGGTACCAAAACCTGTCCAATCCTTTCGAAGAACAATGAGGCCAAGCCATCCCCAGCATCACCAAATCCTTTTGCCAATTATAAGTTGCTGAGAATGTATCTTGAGGAAACCTCTATGTAGAAAAGCAAAAGCTACATGCATAGAGATGTTCCCCATAATGGAAATTTTTTAAATGACGCATAGAAAAATGGCTAAATTATGATCCATCAAGTTGATGGAATATTCTACCATCATTAAAAAATGGTAACTATGGAGATATAATGAAAAGTAGGGAAATGATAATGAAAGATTCAAAGTGTATGTTTATTTGGAAATATGTAAAAACTTTGCATGTGCATAAAAGCAACTAATTAAAGAGAATTATTTTTTTAAATGACGATAGGGGCACCTGGGTGGCTCAGTGGGTTAAAGCCTCTGCCTTTGGCTCAGGTGATGGTCCCAGGTCCTGGGATCAAGCCCTGAGTTTGGCTCTCTGCTCGGTCGAGAGCCTGCTTCCCCTTCTCTCTCTCCCTGCCTCTCTGCCTACTTGTGATTTCTGTCTGTCAAAGAAATAAATAAAATCTTAAAAAAAAGAGCGACAATAACAGTTAGAAAGTCATGGGATAATTGGTGACTTTTTTTCCTTTCAAGTATTTTTCATGTATTTATAACCAAAAATAGCCATCAAATACTCCCAAAACGTATCCCATTAACAAATGTCTAGGAAACGATGTAAGGATTCTTTTTGTACTTTTCCCCCAAACCTTCTTTTGGAGGAGATGAGTGATTATGTCCATTTACATGAAAAGTTAAGTTTTTAAAAACCAGGCAACAAAATAAAAGAAATTTTATGATTCAATATCATCTAACACACACACATCTAGAAGGACCTGTGTTGGAATATCTATGTGGCTATCTCTGGGTGGTGAGATTATAGGAGATTGAAACCATTTTTGAACTTAGTATAATATACAAGTATTCCTTTCTAGTAATACTTGTCAAAAGCTTTATATAGGTAAACTATTACTAAATTAAAATACTTTAACACAATCTCAGCAACCGACATCATAATTTTACCAGAAAAACAGGACAGCTTTCCCGTATCGTTTATTCTACACTCAGACTTCATTAATCCTGCTTCCTTTGACTACACTCACCAATAAACACATCTCATGCTAATAGTCCAAAACGACCAATGAAAAATATATCTACCTATAGTTTATACAAGAGTCCAGCACTTACGCACATGTATCAGTGACCAATGAATTCGGATCAAGAAGGAAATGCTATTCATAGAGATTTTATTGCAAGGATTTAAATATACTTTCCTCAAATAATACTTCTGTGAACTTTAAAGCTTAACTGAAAAACACAAGCTTGGAAAGCTAGTCACATTCCCCAGCAACAGAATGTTAAGAAAAATAATCCTCAGTCATTAGGTAGAAATACCCGGTGTTAGCACCAGAAGTGAACCATTGCTTTTATTTAGTGTTTTTGATCCCCTTTAAATGTTTTATGAAAGAAACAGATATAATCTCAATGAAATCTGAGTATGGCTATGAAAAACAAAGATCAGAAAATAAGAATAAATTAATAAAAAAGAAGCAAAACTAAGGGTCGAAATTGAGAATCTCTTCAGGGGAAAAAATAATAATAATTCCACGATAGGCAGAGATAGATTCTGAGCATATTTTAATATCTTAATAGCATTGTGAAGAAATGTCCATGGGAATAAATAATGATGATGTTGATGACATCTGCCATGAGAGGTCATGGTTATCAGGGAAGAAAGGAGAATGTTGGGGCAGAGCAAAAAACCAGTTATATTCAAAGCTATTAAATGTAGTCTTTAAAAACTAGAAAGATTTTCATCTGTCGGGTTTTCAGATTTGGCCTGTGTGAAGGAATGGATGTTCTGAACGTCTTGTGTGTTCTATCATCCGAATATTAAAATGTGGATCCAAGGGGGAGAAAAGCCCTAAGCATTACACACCAGAGCCTCGCATCCACTTTCTCAAATCTGATTGGCTAACCCTGATGATGCCCTAGCCTGTCCTGGCGTAAATGTGGATCCAGGATAACTCATCACATTTTTCTTCCTCTCACGAGTTAGGAAGCAGCACACAGAGGCAGTGAAGCCATACCACGCCTGAAGTTTCCTCTCTCCTGCCTAGGCCACGCATGATTTTTATTCTCTAAAGCCATTTCTTCCTCAAAAGAGCTCACCAACGTCGTCATCCTTCCTATCGGCAGCCCCACTGGGCTCTAGTGAGTGACATCCAGACATTTAAACTCAAAAGCTGCTTCAGAAGGGAGTTATTAAAATTCAAATGAGCTGGGCATATTGAAGAAGAAAACACTCGTTTGCATGCACACCTCCACATTCGACCATCCCATTTAGACCCACAGAGCAGGGTCTGGTTTTGTTTTTGTAAATGGGCTTCGGAGGCGGAGGTCAGCCTCCCACGGCCCCCACTCCTCTGGGGTCATCATTAGTAATGTGTAAGGCTGAATAGATTTTCCTCTGAATCTAGTCAGCAAACTTGACAAGGCGGCAGCCCTATCCCACAACCTGAAAATGCCAAAAATCTGATTGGTAATATGGCATTTTTAATACTTCATTTATCTGTCTTAAAACGGCTTTCAGGAAGATTGCAAGTAACGTCACTGAGGCCATCTCCACCTGATTTTTCAATTCGAGAGCAGAACATTTCCTGTGGTGCCATGACTATGTAATCATAAAAATGTTATGTTTAACCAACATGAAATCCTGAATTTCCCACAGGATTCAGAGAAAATTCATGTCTGCCAAGAAATAGGGATCTGGGGAGTCCACATTACATTTTATTCACTGGAAAGAAAAAGTATCTTTTCTTTTGTCTTAAGAATTTTTATTTTATTTCTCATGGAAATAGCTCATGTTGTCATCATTTAAAATTTTTGTAAGATACTAAAAAAAAAAAGGAACAAAATATATATTCCTAAAATTATCCTGGCTATGGAAATTTAAGATGCTCCTTCAGTAAAAGTTCAATTTCTTACTAATGAAGACATCTCTTCTATGATACTACCGTAAATAGACTTAATTTATGACACTATAAACAATTAACTCTATATTACATGTAATATACTACACATTTAATATATAACTATATTACGTACAACAATGACATAACTATATGCCCATTTTTACTGAGGGTATGTAAAAGCAGTCATGCTAACTCATGACCCTAAAATAATACTACAGTTTCAAGAACTCTAGGAAGTAAAGGATTTTATCTCCAAACTCTGAAACTAGTTTATAATCTGGAAGCTGCAGGGATTACTGTATTCAATGGGAAATCAGATGACATGATCTTTAATGTCCCTTCCAAGAGTAAGATTTTATTCTTTTACGACCTTCATTAATTAAATCTAAGTTCTCCAGATTTCTTCAGTTTAATTTGTTTAAAAACTCCTCCCAAAACTGGGATGGTCTTATCATAATGCAGGCACTGGATTTGCCCAGATCGACCCAACCAGGCCAGGCAAGAAATAAACTAGCAACTATCAATGAAAGAATATTATATGAATGAAAATATTTCCTGAGCTATCAAAGTCTCAAGAGGGATACATTTGCCCTCGCATAGCTGAATAGTCGATGTGTATCAGTAGAGAGCATTTATTTTAAAACTTCTATGGCATTAATCAGACTCCAGTTAAAAACGAAAGGCGAGTCCATCTGTCTTCAGGTTGCTTGTGCTCTAATGGGGGTGGCCGCAACCAAGAATCCCACAGGGACAAATGTTTGCAGAGAAAAAGAACACAAGATACAATTAAGAACTAGAGCCAGTGATTCCAACAACAGAGAGCCATCATTCAAGGTCCAGGGAGAAGACTTACTTCCAAGTCAGGTCTCAGCTGCATTTTCTCTTTTATGGTCAATACCCGCTCAACATTAAGAAGAAAAGAAATGCATGCTCATACTTTTTGAAAAAAGATTAAGGTCTTCATAGATCCCCGTGACCACCCTCCGCACCCCGCCACTCCCAAGGTCAGATACAATGATTCCAAGAGAAGACATGGTGTGTTGGCCTTGTGGTCATTTCTACTGCGAAGTTGGTCTAGCAGACGAAAATATTCTCTCCTTCATGTTCATTATGGTTTAATCCTACAGAAGCAAGCTTGGCGCACCCAAACCTAACGCGTAAGAAGAATGGTAACATTCAAGAAATGTGCTCACTTGCCTTTTTTCCCTCCTGTGACGAAGAAGCCAATGGCCGCTCTAATAAAACTGCTCTCAGGCAAATAGCTATAGTCAGTAGGAACTGTGGAGACAGAAAATGATCAAATTAACCAGTGAACTTGGCGGGACTAATGAAGGAAAGATAATGATCTCCTGCTGCCATATCAACCGAGAGACAAAGCAGGGATGTTTACGCCATTAATCTAGCACAACACTTCGTGGTGGCAACTAATTCTATTAGATTAAGTGACTGGCCGTGAAGGAATCACTTAGGCTATGCAAGCAAAGCAAAAATTGTGGTAAACCTAGCAGATTCTGCAAAATCACAGGGGACTGAAACTTCACTGAAGTGGTTAAAAAAAAAAGTCCTTTCCATGCTGTCACATCAATACTCCCCAGTCCAGCGACCTTCAGTGTCTGCAAGGAGTCCGCTGGCCTCTAGGCTGAGACCACCATTCTAGGGGCGACTTGAGGACATCCCGAGCCAGATCGATGAACCAGGGAAATGCCACAATCAGTAATAACAGCAGCTGGCCTGTTACTTCAGAAGGCAGGGACCTCTCAGTGACCAGCATGTCCAAATCACCAGGTCTGCCTGCTGACCTGGAACACTGAGGCAGTGACACGGAGGCGAGGCGAGTCTGGGGAGTTTCCTAAATTCTTTTCCTCCCCAGTCCCCCAGAATTGCGTCATGAGATGCTTTTTGCCACAACAAATGGCTCAACTGGAAAATTCCAACAGAAACAAGGAGCTGTACTTTTCCAGACATAACAATCACTGTGTTCCAACGAACCTGGTGTGAGACAGTTCACGACCACCTGCCTTGAGTACATGGGGGGCCGGCCATGTAACCCAGAGCACAATGATTAAAAATCTACGTAAAAAAGCAAAAGCCTGCCATCAGCTTGCTAATTTACCAGGACCTCACTTTAGGAGCCCACTGCCCTTCCAAACTAGCATTACTTAAGGTTTCCTCTATGACTAAGTTTGGTGGTTTGTTTTTTTTTTTTCCTTTTTCCCATTTTAATATGACAACTACCAGCTGTCTCAAGTTCATTATGTTGGGAATGCTGTGGAAAATGTCCTATTTCTCTAGCTATGGAGTGTTTGAAAGTGAGGGGAACAGTAATTACAGTACTACGTGTTCAGGGTGATGCTATCTCTGGACTACCTGTCAGGGCATATGTGACAGTAGGTTTTAATGAGAAATCTTTGGTACCTAACCTCTCTGGCCTAGGTCCAAGAGAGCCAGTGGGTCAAAATTCTGTAAAGAGCAAGGAGCAAATCCAGGTCCCCATGTATTACAGGGAAGGCTTCCGCAGAAAATCTTTAAGTACAAACTTAAATTAAGCATGTGGGAATTGCAAATCTTTTTTACTGCTTTTTATTAAAAATGTGGAAACAGAAAAGGCCTTGTGATGGTAAGACCTAGAATTTTAATTTCAATGCCAAGTATGTGCATATCTTTAAATGCATGTATTCCATTCTTTTCTTAAAAGCAGAGGGCTGGGATGCCTGGGTGGCTCAGGGTAAGGTTAAACCTCTGCCTTTAGCTCAGGTCATAATCTCTGGGTCCTGGGATCGAGCCCCACATCGGGCTCTCTGCTCGGCGGGGAGCCTGCTTCCTCTTCTCTCTCTCTGCCTGCTTGTGATCTCTCTCCGTCAAAAACAAAACAAAACAAAACAAAAAGCAGGGGTCCAAAGAAATCCAGTCATATAGGAAGAGACTTTTAATGAAATATGAGTATTACACAAACTATAATGCCATCTAGGAAAATAAAAAGAACTCTCTTCTGCGCTTCAAAGACCTCTTCCTACTTTCTGGATTTGTCGCTAAACTAACTGCACATGTAAGTCATGTCACCTTTCTAAGCCTCAGTATTTTCATTTGTGAAATATGGGGTTAGACGGCATAATCTATTCTCTGAGGGAGGCAGGGAGGAAGGATGAAAAGAGCATGGGTTTTGGGGGCTGACAGAGGTGAGTTCAACTGCGTGTCCACCACCTGCTGCCATGTGACCCTGGGCAAGTCAGGAAGGATCTCCAAGCCCCTCTTCTTCTGACATTTAAGAGTGATGGTACTTGGGCAAGTCAGGAAGGCTCTCCACAGCCTCTCCTTCTTCTGACGTAAAAGAGGGATGGTAACACCCACCACTTAAAGTGGCTACAAAGGTTAATGCTCTTAACCAAGTACACAGCCCCCATAGCAACCCCACCTGCCAGCCCCAGTATTATAAGATTCTGATCTTACCAGAGGTTCTGCTCTGACTTGAGGACAGAGTAGACAGATGAAGATGTCCTAGAAGCCAGAGAGCATTTGATTGAAGACCAATCACCCCAGACACACTGATGACCTATGGATGAAAGCGTAACAGTTCAATTGGGCAAGAGCCCAACTCTGTTTAATATAAGGTCACTCAGGAAATAATTTATCTTTTATGAGGTGGTGGCTTGTCTGCTAATGACAAGTTCTCTGACAAGACATAATATCACGTGTCTAGTATACTAAACCCTGGACACACAGGTGATCAAGGATTGTTGCTGAAGAAATGTATGGATGAATCAATCAATCATGACTGGTCTCAAAGGAATTTTTTTTTTAAAAAAAGGGGAAAAAATCCAAAAAGTAATTTTTTAAAAAGGGTGTTAGATATTTAAGAATAAAATACCTCTAAAAATGCAAGGAGATATTATTTTGTTCTCTTCTTTAAGTAATGTTCTATTATTGCTTTATCATTCATAATATAGATTTTCTTAAATAAGTTTTCATTTATAGATTTTTCTCCCAAGTTATAAGCACTTAAGTTTTGGTATAATTCTTTTTCTGAGAATCACATTCCTACATGCAAAAGAGAGTTTCTTCTGTTCAGAGATTTATGTTTCCTTCACAAAGCATGAATTACTAAAGCTTGTTTATGTGGTAAATGTAATAATCAGCTGTATTTACAGGAAGAAAAAAGTATGCTAAAAGACTATCTACAAAGTTCTATATATAGTAAGAGTATCAACTGTGCCAAGCAAATAAGAATACTTGAAATAGGACCAATTATTACGAACACTTTTTATCTGTGACATCTGAACTAGCTCTTCTCAACTATTCTTAGATATCTGTCCTGCCCTTTGATCGCCTTCCAACTTCAGTTAACGCAAAAATGCCAGCTTTTTTCCCAGAGGCAGTGCGTGCTTTTCGGTGAATGTTGGGCCATAAGCCACTCTCAAGTGCTGCTTGGACTGAACGTGAATAACCAGAGTTCTCCTCATTTTCCAAGGAGAACAGCTGGTACCATGAAAGAGAAAGGCAGTAAAAGGAAGTAGCTGAGGGGCGCCTGGGTGGCTCAGTAAGTTAAGTGTCCAACTCTTGGTTTCAACTCAGGTCATGATCTCAAGGTCATGAGATCGAGCCCTGCATCAGGCTCCACACTGGGCAAGATTCTCTCTCTCCCTCTACCACTGTCCCACACACACATGCATGCTCTCTCTCTCTCTCTCTCTCTGCCTCAAAAAAAGGGGGGGGGCAGATTGTCTGTTTTTCCATCCAAGATTTTTAAATTCCTCTTCTCACCTGAGTTACAGTTTTAATGACTTCATTGAGTCGGGCTTGAAAATGAGAGGACTGGATGGCTTCTGACTTCAGCTGAAAGAAAAAGGAGAAATATATCTACCCCAATCCCGCCAAAAAGTAAATAATGGCATTCCCAGTGGATAAGCCATCATTTTCTAACCTACGGTATCATCTACCACTACATGCTTACATTTCATAAACAAAAGCTGTGGGCTCCTTGAGGGCAGGGCCCGTGCCGTATTTATCACCGATTTCCTAACACGAGCTCAGTGCAGTGAGCAGCGTTCACTGAAGAGCCTTCACTGTGTGAACACAGGCGCTCCTTAGCATTACTTGCAAACTGGAACATACATATGTCCACGGTGGGAAACATTTAAAAGTGAAACAACTACCTAGATATAAACTTAAACATGACAGATACAAAATGGAGGTTCTTATGGACAACTTCTGAAATTTCTTACGATTCAGTCACTTCTTGGGCAGGGAACTTTGTGTAAAGTATGTAGGCTGCTTACGTCTAGTTCTTATGAACCAAATAAAAGAAGGAACAAATCTCTAAAAGGGAATGCTCCCCCAAGAGCAGTTTTCTATTTATCAAGGCACTGAAAAGCCCAGAATAACCATTACTACAAGCATGTATTCTGTCCTTGGCAAACTGAGACACTCAGTGCTCTCCTCTTGCTGTGGCCATGCACACATATAGATTTCTCCATTTGTGCTTTGTTTTTTGGTTTTTTTACCTGCATTACGTCCCCTTCAGAGCCTACCAAGGCCACCATGCCATGAAGTGCCGCCAAGCAAAGCATTGTGGGAGTGCCCTGAAAACAAAGCATCCGGTATGTCAAGAGGCAAACAATCCTGGGGTTTGGATCCTATGAAACTTATTATATTCTAGAGAAACCCTGGTCAAAATGATACTACACTTGTAGGGTCAACGTAACCTGCATCACCGAACCATAAATGGCAGCTGACTTGAATACAGTAATAGGCTGAAGTTACTTGATCAGAGGTGGCTTCTTCTTGTTCTATATTTTCAAAACCACAATGCTGTTTGAAAGTTAAAACACTAAGAAAGTAGCCTGTTTAAAAAAAAAAAAAAAAAAAGCTATAATGGTCGACAGGATGTATCATTTACAAGGGATTTGAAGTTCCTATGTCCCTTTCATTTGAAATTGCCTATTCTTTTACTGTTAGGCTATATATCTTAGCAGCACCTATAAGTGGTTCAATAAAGTTGCTCTTTTTTTCCATTATAAAAATATAAAATCACATGCTAGGACGTGCCCTCCTACCTGTGCTAGAACAGTTCTGATCCAAGCAGGGAGCAGTCTGTGGCCCAAGTCCTCAGCTTTTCCATGTCCGCATACAGACAAACCATGAACCAGGTTTCCCAACGCCAGGGCAAAACCTGAAGTCTGTTATAAATAAATAAAAACAAAGGGTAAAGAAAAGAAGAGCGCAGATGGCACAGAATTTTACAGACAGCATCTAAGCACTTCGAGGGACTCCCTTTGCTACCGATAGTTTCTTTTGCCATCTGAAAATCAGCGATTTGCAGAATTTTTTTTTTTTAATTAAGACTTTGGGGACACCTGGATAGCTCAGTAAGTTAAGTGTCTGCCTTCAGCTCAGGGTTCTGGGATCGAGGACAGCATCAGGCTCCTTGGTTAGTGAGGAGCCTGCTTCTCCCTCTGCCTGTGGCTCCCCTTGTTTGGGCTCTCTCTCTGACAAATAAATAAAATCTTTAAAAAAACAAACAAACACATATCTATCTCATCTCCCAACAACTGAAAATTTCTTTAAAAAAAAAATCAAGACTTTGGTTTGCAACAGAAACTGCAGACCAACTATTCGGAATTCACCAGCACTGAATGGTTTATTTTAGGAAAATAATACTGGACCATTACAAGACTTGATTCCAATGATCCAAATTTTCAGCAGAAGGAATGAAAGGGTGAAAATACTGAAGTAGATCATGCAAGCTTAGTCAACTCCCAAACAAAAGGAGAAAAAGTCCCCATGATGAGCAGAGCATATGCAAACTTCCACATCTTGGTGTTGCAAAGCCTATTTTGAATTTAAGTGAGCAGTCACACATCCATAAACTAGTAACAATACAACACAACACAATATTAGCTAATAACCAGTGAATCCCGCAATAATCCACCCCATGGCCAATATTGAGACTTTGTGGAGAAATCTAAAAAAAAAAAAAAAAAAGTCCAGATGGGGCAATTTTACAACAAGTGTAATTAGAGGGAACATATTTTTCAGTGAAATTGTCATAAAATATACATAACGTACAATTTGCCATCTTCCCCACTTTTCAGTGGCATTAAATACATTCATACTGCTGTGCAACCATCACCACGACCCATCTCCAAAACTCTTTCATCTTGCATACGCAAATCTTATACCCCTTAAACAGTATCTTCCCATCCTCCCTCCCGAAGCCCTTGGCGACCACCTTTCTACTCTCTAAGCTTCTGACCACTGCAAGGACTTCCTAGCAATAGACTCATACAGTATTTGTCTTTTTGTGATTGGTCCATTTCACTTAGCATCATGTCCTCAAGATCCATCCATGTTGTAGCGTGTGTCTGAATTTCCTTCCTTTTTAAGGCTGAATAATATTTCCGAGGAAACATTTTAAAGGTCTTTAAAGTAATTTTCAGGTATTTAAATTGTCCCATGCATATTCAGGCATGAGCAGACATTCTCTGCTTTGAATTTGCAGAGGTTTGACCCATCAGAGTCCATCAAGTATTCGTATCTTTGCAAATTGTTATCACTAGCCTTACATTCCCTAGCCACATGTTTCAAGGCTTTCTAAATACCGGTGGAGGGAGAGAAAAGCCTTTCATACTCCCTCTGACAAAGAAAAATTAGTACCTACAAAAGATAAAGTTTAAGGAGAGAGAAAAGACATCTGTGACCGTTGGCTACGGTAGTGAGAAAAGTCGGAAGTTTCTCAGTTCTGGGGATGCCTTGGTGGCTCAGTCGGTTAAGCATCTGCCTTCAATGAGGTCATGATCCCAGAGTCCTGGGATCGAGCCCCACAGGGGGCTCCCTGCTCAGCAAGGAATCTGCTTCTTCCTCTTCCTCTTCCTCTTCCTCTGCCTCCCCCCCACCACTTGTGAACACTCTCTCAAGCAAAATTTTTTTTTGAAATCTTAAAAAAAGAAAAGTAGTTCCTCAGTTCTGTGCATGAAAACATCCAGAGAGTAGTCTAATCAGTCAGTCAAGATTAGGACTCAGCAGTAACATGAGACCCAAAGACAGGAGTGATCAGGACACACATTCCAACCTGTTGGTTGTTTTCTACCAACATCCGAAGCTTGTTCATGATATCTTCAGCCTCCGCAGCCTCAATGATCCCGGTACTGAACGCTGAGGTACATACACAGCTGAGGGTATAAGCAAGGACCTAGAAGAAGAGACGGCAGGAGAGGCTTCTTCATGAGGGAAAACAAAAGAACATGATTTAGTGGACATCAGTGTTCTGTCCAACTTCTCCCCGGAATAAGGACTGGATTCCAGTATGCTTACCACGGACCAGACACTGCTTCGCCGCCTGACATGTCCTCACGATGGTATGAGATGTGGGTCAGAATTCCCACTTAACACATAGGGATGTTGAGGCCCGACTACATACAGCTAGCCAGTGACAGGGGCAAGATTCAAGCCCAGATCTTTAGACTCAAAATCAGAAAGTTCTCTCGCCATCTCATGTCAGAACACTGGGTCTATCGAGCAGAGGCTAGATTTTTATCACCAGCGAATGTTACTAATAGCCATGTGCTCTGATTCAAGGCCAAGCCAGAGAGAAAATTCAAAGATGTGACCCATGGCTGCATTAAGATTCCCTCTTAGGAGTGGGGCATTGCGGCCAGGCATGCGGGTTTTAGAGTTACATACACTGTGTAAAATAGAGGTAATATTCCTTACCTCAGGGTACCGGTGTGCTAATTAATACATGAAGAGATGAATAAATGAGCAAATTATAAATAAAAGAGAATGCTGGGAGTCAAGATGGCCCACACAGGTGTACGTCCCACACTGACCACTGACAGGCTAAGAAACTTCGGGCAAGTCACTCAATCGACTTGAGCCTCAATTTCTGCAAATCCTGGCTAGTCATCCCCTCCCTACTACCTCACACTTTCCTCATGAAGCCCTCCTTCACAAAGATGCTGTTAAGGCAAAGTGGAAATGTTCAACTCCCAACCCTGGTCGATACAGCATGAAAAAAGGAAGCTGTTTCTAAGGTAGAAATTGGATAATAAAACATCAGAGGGGAGGGGAAAAAACCAAACCGCCTGCTCAAGGCTTCATAAATCAAAACATCAAGGCAGACGGAGGCATCAGTGCTAAAAACCCCACTTTCATTTATTAATCGAACTGCCTCTTGGTGGCAAAATTTTCTCCCTTTGCTTAAAAAGATACGTCCTTTTCAACTGTGCTCTGCAACTGCTTTAAAAATGGAAATGTGGTGCACATAGTAGAACAAAACTTCAACCCTCTGTGCCCCAAAGAAATTCACCGATTCAACAAGTCCTATTGCTGAAAGCAGAGGAGCTGAGCAAGGGAACACAGCAGCCATTATGTGCCCATCAATAGCTCGTGGGCAGGCCCGGAGAAAACAGAATCTGCTCTAATGAGACAGAGAATCTGGCCAGGCTAAAAGGTCATCCCCGGGTCCTGCCGAAGACAGAGCCCAGGCCTCCCAGCTTCACCTGGGCAGAGGCACACACCTCAGACATTCACTCTGAACGCGGTTGACACACAAAAGCTGTGTCCCAGGATCCACAAGTCCGTGTATTTTTGCACCGTAACAGAAAAATCTTTTCATTAAGTGTGGTAAAGGGAATTTCCACAATGACTTTCCATGCTAGCTGACATTAAAAGAAAGAAAGAAAGAAAGAAAGAAAGAAAGAAAGAAAGAAAGAAAGAAATCAAATGCCTTTTTCGATCCACAGTTTCTTAAGCTTACTCCTGGCCATCTTTTAAAGTTACATTTGGCTTGAGTGTAATTCTAAAAATCTCCATTGAACCTTCCTCCGGAAATCGCAGCTCTTCTTAGAAAGTGCCTTCTAGCGCTGCTGACTTCGTTTTTTGCATTCACTAAAGGCTCTTATCTTAAAGGCCACATTTAAGTCTGAATTGATTCAAACAGCTGCACAGTTTGAAAACCTTATGATCTAATATAGGTTGTTTGCCACTCAAATTCTTCTCCTTATCTCAGCTGAAACTGAGGAAGAATTTAATTTCAGTGTTACCAAAATATGAGTAGTAGAAAATCAGTGGCCACGGGAAAACATGAGACAACACAGGGAAGAAAACCGTAACCTCCCGCTCCTACCTCCTGAAATGTTCTGCTTTGGCTCCCACTGTCATCTAGGTACGTTGAGAGCTTCCGAAGCGATGCTGCCACGTGAACTCGGGACTCTGTCTGGCTGCTGTGGCTCATGAGAGACAGAACAAGTCCAACTCCCAATATACAGCCCGTGCTTGGATGCAAAAAAAGAAAGAAAAAAACCTGTTAAAAATCACCAGAAATCCACGTTACTGCTCTTCACTCATCACAGGAGTTTATAATGCTCTTGGACCTGAGATGAGATGGCTGGATTCTCAGTCTGCTGCCTGGTATATAAGTGGGTCCCATGAACCACCACAGGCACACCCACTGCCCCTCCCCACCTTAAATGGAAAACTTTCTATCAGAACAGGTGTCTCTGGCCCATGTTAGTGCTGTGGACACACTGGGGAAGAACAAACGAAAATATGAAATACATTTGACTTAAACTCTATGGTGAGGTAGGACGATGAATAAAAAGTCACATCAAACCAGCTCTATCCCCGCACTGGGAGAAGGTCTGTGGTCCTCGGCCCCATCCCCCCATGTCCGCATGTAGACGGCGCTACGATGAACTGAACGAGAGAAAAGACTCCATTTCAGAATATGAGCTGAGGACAGCTGACTAATGACAGGGGGGACACGTCGCAAGCCCTGATGATGAGGTGCTGCTAAGTGCTTCGTGTTTCCTAGTCAACTTCCACAAGTGGAATTTCTTAAAGAAACTGTGTTATTTGTCTGCGCACAATGACATTAATCCTCTTCTCCCCTCTGATCCCTCAGAGTACCACTGGGTCAGAAGAGAAAATGGACAAATGACAGGCTTGTCAAAAGTTACCCCATGTGACAATTCAATTGGAATCTTGGGCTTTGTGCCCCAGTTCTTGGGGAAGAATACATATCCATTTAAGGAAATAAAAGGGGTCTCCCAGAAAACTTCTAGTTAGAATGATTAGATAATGCAGCTGTAGGGTGATTTTCTACTTAAAAAAAAAAGTTTCTGTCATCATTGTTGTGTTTAAACTGAGAAAATGCTGAACTGTTTTTCAGAAATCATCTCAACTCTGGTTTGGCTTGCCTGGCATGGTATCTGGCGCTGAAGACGCCATTCCAGGGCATTTCTCCAATAACGTATTTCAATGCCCATAAGTTATGTTACTTTACACGTCTATAGTATCTGTCTCCTTGGCTGGCATCAACCCTCACATCGTTTCCTGAATATGTTAGCTCCTTCCCTCAAACACCTCCTGCAAAAGAAGCATCCACAACAGATAAGAGACACCCAAAAGGACAGAGAGGCTACAAGATCTGTTCAAGGTCAAATGGAGAGCTTCCAGCAGAGCACGGCCAGGAGACAGAGGCTTCTCATTCCCAGCCTTCTGCTCCATCTGCCAAGCCCCAGGCCCCTCTCAGGGCCCCGTCGGGATGCCCTGATGAAATGCCTGTGAGAAGGCACTGTATCTTGAGCCTGTTTTTCTCGGTTCTATTGTGTAACTATCTGGCATTAGGAAATCCTTTGTAAAGAAGCTACTGCAGTAATAATCCATCATTAGCCAGGCAGAACTGCTGTTCCAGCTTACAGGAATTTAACAACAAGCTTGACCAGTATAATGCACTTCCAACCAGTTAAATCAGTGCCTACCACCTGAACAAGGCATGCTTTAGAGACCAATCACGTTTCTGAAAGAGAAAAGACGTTCTTCTTTAGTATGGAATTTAAAGTCTTTGTTTCCATTTAGAATCTACAGGGAAGGTCTTTTTTTTTTTTTTTTTGGCTTTTTCTATCCTGGTGCATATAAAAATTGACAAAATTAGAACCAAAGATAGTTAGACAAAATGTGATTAATACTTTGAAAAATTTGACTTTTGCTCCCTCTTGACTATTTAACTGCTACTTTCGATTAAGATTTCAAATGTTACTTCCTCAGGGACACCTTCCCTGGCCCAGCAGGGAAACTCTTCAGGACTCTCCCATAATGCCCCATACTAATTTAATTCAGAGAATTTTAATTATAAATTTCAATTTTTAAAAAGATTTTATTTTAAATTTCTATTTTTTAAATAAAGATTTTATTTATCTAGTTGAGAGAGAGAGAGAATGAGCGAGGTGGGGAGGAGCAGAGAGAGAGGGAGAAGCAGACTCCCCTCTGAGCAGGGAGCCTGATGGGGCTTCATCCCAGCACCCTGGGACTGTGACCTGAGCTGAAGGCGGATGCTTAACCAACTGAGCCACCCAGGCGTCCCTTAATTATAAATTCTGGTGAGGATTATTTGAAGGACTATTTGATTTCTGCTCCACTAGTCTGGAAGCTCCACGAGGCTGGGTATGTTTTCTGATTTTCCCTTACTGCTGTATGCTGCTTTGACAGGGACACAGTTCAGTCAATATTGAATGCTGGAGAACTGACCCAATACAGGGTTTTAAGAGAGTCCAAAGTAGAGAGAAGACCTACAAATAAAACAGCAAAACCAAGACTGGATTCTTCTATTCAGGTTGAGGCAAAATTTACCAGTGCTAAAATACACTGAATATATTATCCAAGATTCAATCAAGAAAACTCAATTTCCATTTCTTGCCAGACTAATTTAAGAAAGAGGAGTGTCATATTTCATGCTGGAAAAGGAGACCTCTTAAAGCTCACTTAAGTTTTGGGGGTCATCTTTCTCAGTGAGGCATCCTACATCTGGCTTTTGAGCAGTGTTAAGGATGGATGCCTGGGCAGCCCGCCTCGCATTCCAAATGTCTATCCTGGGTAGGCAAAAATCTTTATCTCCTGGACTAAAACTCCTCTTTTACTATCCCAAGGCATGCAGGCACAAAGGCTTAGAAAAAGACATCCCGGTTCCTAGTTCACATTTACCTAATATTATCACAGCATAATTATTCATGGGCAAGGTTGCCATTCATTAGTGATTCTATTCTATTGCTACAATGATCAGTGACTGTTGTCATATGTGAACATACAATCTAACTATGGACATACATGTGCCAATATAAATATGCTAGGATGTATGTGTCTATTGACCTTCTAAACTCCTACTCCATCTCATTTTTCCAGCATGCTCCAAGAAGATAGTCCTGAAGCTTTATTCCTTATATCTTCTTCTGATTTCCAAGTGGTCTATATTTTAATTTTGGGGGGGGGGTCCTAAGTCTTAAAGATTCCCCTAGGTGCTTAGGTCAGCACTGATATACATTGACCTCATCTTAGCTCCCTTTTGATATGTTTGCCGGCTCTAAACCACGAATAACTTGGGCAGAAGTAGCTTCAACATCTTTCTCTCCACTGAAAACAAAAAGGAGTTCCATGGTGGTGTCTCAGAGAGATGAAATAAAACCAAATTATAATATTAGGTATAAATTTTGGGTTCTGGAATTACTAACATGAATCTTTAAGAATACTAACAAATGACAAAGAGAATGTGAGTTTTAAAATTATATGTCCTATTATGTCTTTACTTCTTTGAATCTCTTATCCAAGTATATTAAAATATCACTGGCGAAAAGAAAAGCTGTGCAATTCTGCTCTGTGGGTTGCTATATCAACTGAGATATAATGATAAATTGTTTCTAAAATTAATCAGATATGAATCTTCAATTCCTGACTTTATTGTGGACAACCCTGCAGATTAAGTAGGAGGCCGTCTAATAATTAGTTCTAATAACAGTTAACATTTGTATAGCGCTTTGCCCTTTACAGAGTGCTATACAGATGTTATCGTATTTGTAAAAGCTCAATAGCAATTAACCAGCGCTCAGGTCATTGATGGATGGCAGGACTAGTTAAGGCTGCGGGGACTGCAATGGCACAATAGGTACCACTAGATGGCAGCAGACTGTAAGTGATCAGGCCACCCTCCTCCCACACCAGCCCAGGTGCTGGGTCCTCTCAGCAGGGACATGTCTATTAAATCACGGAAGCGTGGTGAATTTACTCTGGGTGAATTCTATCACTTGAGGTAGCAAGCTCCCAGGTCTATTAACTACCTCCTGGTAATGCTTGCACTATTTCACTTGAGGGTAGACTGCCGGAGACTCCTGAATCTTATTAGTCAGGGGAATACTTTATGCCCGGTTGGGGGGGTGGTGGTCTCTGGTGTGGTTTGGGGTGTGTGTGTGTGTGTGTCTGTGTGTGTGTGTGTGTCTGTCTGTCCTTCTGTCTCTCTTTTTAATAGTGAGATACACTCACATGTCAAAAAAAGTAGTAAACAGGGGCGCCTGGGTGGCTCTGCCTTCGGCTCTCGGGGTCATGGTCCCAGGGTCCTGGGATAGAGCCCCACATTAGGCACTCTGCTCCGCGGGGAGCCTGTTTCCTCCTCTCTCTCTACCTACTTGTGACCTCTGTCAAGTAAATAAATAAAATCTTTTTTTAAAAAAAAAATGTAGTAAACACCATATTGTCAGCAAATAGCTTTCCTTCTACTGAAATGCACTCTCCCCACCAAACTATGTAAGAGACAGAAACATGGCTTTGACAGCAGACGACCTAGCTTCTCCCCCAGCTGCTATTTGTGTGACCTTGAACCAGTCTCCTGCGTAAGAGTCATTTTCTTAATCGTAAACCAAAGCGATGACTGTTCCTGTTTTAGTATCAATATTTAGACTGTCATTGGGGCTGAATGACAGGAGAAACGGATGTGAAAATGCCTAGTGCAGTACACAGCCATGTGGTATTAGTTGAAATGAAACCAGAGACAGTTACCTAAGTGCTTCAAGCTACAAAGCATTAGGAACGACAAAATACTAAACTTCATTAACTGTAGAGGGAACAGGAGTTTGAGAAGTTGGAGAGTTTCTTGAAGGATCTGGGCTTTAACTGAGTTCTGAGAGACCGGCAAGACTTTCCTAAAGGGACAGGAAATTTCTGATGACCCTCTTCTACTTAATTCTCCAGGTTTAGTCCCAATCTGGGCTCACCCTTTCCTCTCCTAAGCATAGCTGATCATCACGGAGGTAAGAATCAAGGAAGAATAATGAAGAAATAAGATATAAAAAGTTAATGGGGGCGCCTGGGTGGCTCAGTGGGTTAAGGCCTCTGCCTTCGGCTCAGGTCATGATCCCAGAGTCCTGGGATCGAGTCCCGCATCTGGCTCTCTACTCAGCAGGGAGCCTGCTTCCTCTTCTCTCTCTCTCTGCCTACTTGTGATCTCTCTCTGTCAAATAAACAAATAAAATCTTTAAACAAACAAACAAAAAAAGGTAATGGTAAAGTTAAATGTCCTTAGACATAGGAGGTTTTTATATGCATAAATACCCACACTATGGACAATTCCATTATCTCTATGGTTCTCCTTCATTCAAACAAACTTCCCACAGACCAGTGGAGATAATACATGTAAGTCACAAGGCTGAAAGCCTGCAGTAAGTTGATCCACAAATTTGTTCCCGGCTTTGTAATACCATGCTCTATAGCTATGATGAATACCTCTGGGGGAAAGTGGGGCGGGGGGGGGGGGTGGAGGGAGGGAGATTTATCTTACTCCTTGGCTGTAAAAGGCAACACCACCAACACATGGATTGGGCTCCAAGATAGCAACTCTTCATCAGACCCAGTAAAAGCTAAATGGCCCTACCCCTTCCATTCATCATTTTCTACATTCAAGAGACTTCAATCATGCCACTGAACTCTCTTTTCCCATATTCAAAACCACACTCTTAAAACATCTCATTTCATTTCTAAAGTGTTTCATGATAAACTGGGTGGATGTCAATGATTCTTATCTCATCTTAGCTTGCATCTCAGAGAAGATCCTCTATCATCTACCAAGTGAAGATTTGACTTCATCTACTCATAATGAAATACCTGAGATAGGCAGTTCCTTCTATTGACTCTCTTCTCTGTCTGAATGTAGCAGGCTAGATGACTTGAATGTAACTTTAGGTCGTAAGTTCCCTTAAAGGCCATGAACGTAAATAGTCACATTTGAGCAGTGCCCGAAACAGCACAAACTAAATGAGTTAATAAACTGGAGCTTAGTGCTTACAACGTGTTGAGATTTTTAGTAACAATGAATACCAGAACATCTAAACTGGAGGTTCCAAAACACTTGGAAGTCCAAAAAGATACAGTGTAAGTCCTCGACTGCCTTAGTACTTCAGGAAGCCTAATAACACTATATTCTCCCACATAAGTCACAGACCAATTAAAACATTCAGAAAACTAACAGTAAGTTTAAATAGTTTTTTGAGGTATTTTTTTTCTTTTTAAAAAAATTTTTATTTTTAAGTAATATCTACACCGAACATGGGGCTCGAACTCAGAACCCCTGGATTAAGAGTCGCAGGTCTACCAAATGAGCCAGTGAATGCAAGGTATTCTTTTCTAATTATTCTTTTTTGTTTTGATTATCTTTCACAACTGGAATAATAAGTTTTAAGATATTTAGTTTAATAGGCAAAATCTTTAAAAAGCATGAAGTCTGCGGTGGGGCAGAGAGAAGTGATTAATATGGAGGAGTTTGGGAACTCCGGACATAACCTATATTTGTTTCTGTTTTGATTCTTTAGTCATTGGATTTCACAAGGGAAATCTAAATCATGGGTCAAAGGTTCTCTTCATCCAAATTCAAAGAATAGTTTCAACTATTTAAAAAAGGTTAAGTCATGCATATAAGTCTCCAGATACTCCTCATATGATAAGCAGAAGACAGAACTAAGATATTAATAACTTAATGACAGCCATGAAATGACATTCGTTACTTTGTATTGAAGCAAACTGTCTATTGCTGAAACATGGTTTTTAGAACAAGTACCTTTAACTACAGGTTCTAATTATTAGTGAAAAGTCTTTGCAAAGGAATTCAAGATCCAGTCCTACAAATATTTCATGACTGAAGGTAAAGTTTATGGCAGAGAAAGAGTCAATCCCCATGTATCAGAGAGGAAATGGAACCAACATACTTATATTCAAGACTAGGATCAAAGCAGCAATTTTCCAGGGCATCCAGAGACTTCATCAGAAGGAGGTTCATCTGTTGGCCAGATATATCACTGGGCAAAGACCAATAGGAAAAAGTCAGTTACTTAAAATCATTCAAATACCCAAAATACCATATACTATTTCCTCTTAATATTTTACTGAACACTCATTTCATTAAAAAAAATATAAAAGTAACAATAATATTGATGATTCACATACACTTATTTTGCAGAGCAGAGAAACAGAGTCTGAGAATTTAATAATTGAGTTCCTGAACAGTATAATCACTTATAAAACAATAAACTCAAAACCTGCTGCTTTTGTGTTTCCTCACCCCATTCAGATTTTTAAACCACTGAAAAACAAAAACCAAAATCAGAATTCCAGAAACATTTCTAACAATGCTAACGTGATTTTCTTCGGAATATTTAGCAACCCGTGAAGCTGGAATTAAGAATAATCATTCCAAATCTCTCTCTTGCAGACACTGTTACTTCTGATTTCACGTCTCACTTGTGAAGGGTGTTCTTGTCCTTTTTCTTTCACTTGTTTTTTCAGAAGGTGGGGGAGGAAACCCAGCCACGTATTTTTCTGTCTTTACAGAGTCATTGATGTGGTTTTGCAATGGTCTTGGTGAGAACTAGGACTTCTGTATTAAAAGAAAACTTAAAAGGTGGTTCTGTGGCTGTGTTTTCAGGCAGAGGTGTGGGCTGTCACCAACACTTGACTGTTCAGGGGCTCCTAACACATCAACTGTCACACTGCTCCCTTGGACCATGCTTAGTGGAATGCAGCCCCAGGATGCCAACCAGCCACAGACACTTTACATAATATCTTCCCAAACCAAGAATCAGTGGTTTTATCTGAGGTGAGGGATTATATTCTGCAGTGAGCGTGTACACACACACACACACACACACACACACACACACACAAACACACAGTTTTAATAGCTTTGACTAAGTCCTATTATCGTTGTTCTCTTGAGTAAAATATACTTAACTATCCTGAACCAATGCTGAAGAGATCCACTAGTATCCTCTGGGAGTTATGACAGAAGCAAGCTTGGGAATAATATGCTTTTCTAAATAAATTCTAGACCAGAACTAAAATTCAGGTGACTTCTTCATAAGCCATGGCAAAAAAAACAAAAAAGGATTGTCACAATTCTCTTCTACAAGGTGATTTTTTCATTCTTGAGCCCAACATACTGTCCCCATGTATCCCAACAGGAGGTCAATAGGAGGTTTTTTGTTTTTGTTTTTGTTTTTTAAATAAATGAAGCATCTCCTTCCGTGACTGCCCTGCATGCAGCAGTACCGACCATCACCTAATCAAAAGAGCTTTTTATTAAGGACTGTGCCAGGGTATTGTGCTTGGTTTGCACATGTGGTTACTGCCTTAATTCCAATGTTATTTTTTTCTCTATATACAATCAATCTGAAGCCATATCACAATGATGTAGTACTAATGCAATGGTTGTAAGGCAACCTGTACCCCTGAGGGAGTCATGCTGGGCCACTTACTGGTTGTCACTGACTATTCAGAGTCAACAGCCCTTCAAATGATGATCTTAATTTTAGAAAAATGGAAACTTCCTCCAAAAATGTCATTATCTAGTATCACTGTCATTATCTAGTAAAATACTCATCAGCACCAAAAGGCAAATATTTCAGGTTCCTCTGTTCCGAGAAGTTAGGAAGGTGGGAACCATGAATTAATACACTGGTCACTACAGTGCTCACACACAGGCCAAAAAAGGAAGGATGCTGTCCAAACAGATCATTAGAGCAAAATGAAAATTGGCACTGATTCTGAGGGCATTCAGTCTTGGGAAGAGCTTCCTGGTGTCCTTCCCCAGGCTCTTCTGCAGGTGCAAAGTCAAGTAAGAGAGACAGGGCTGGAAGGTAATCTAGGAACTGGCATGAATCCTTCGGGTTTCTCCAGGTAGCATGATTAAATTAACTACAAGTCTAAACTTGTCAAGCCCTAAAACCAGCAGCCTCTCCTCCTAAACTAATGACGAGGGAGCCAGAGCCAAGATAGGATGAGATGAGTTGCCTGGAATTAAACTGCCATGGCTCATTTTTAGTTGTAGAATGTGTTGCTTGAAAGATACTGAAGAAAGAGCATGAACACAGATGGTGAAGAAAATGCCATTTGTAGCAATAGTGGCAAAGGGAAAAAAAAAAAAATCACTTTCAAGTTTTAAGTCTTTAAAAAACATGCTGCGTTCTGTCACACACACGAGGTATGGAACACTGAATTCACATGCAAAGGGCAGCCTTGTGTTCATGTCCAGAACCAGGCCTATAAATACAAATGCTGGTCAACAGAACAAAATGAGCATTCTAGAAACGTTTTCATTTATGATCACAGAGACGAAGCCAATCTTCCCAATCATCTGACAGATGTTTCCAAGAGCTGAAAATGATCATCTGAAAGACAGTATTTCCCTAGATCAACAGCAGTTCTCATAAAGGTTTCACATAATGGTGTCTGCACAAAGCTATGTAAATTATAAATGCAAACTTAACCACTGGTTTCAAACTGAAATCTAAATATAGCATAATGCCACCCAGTTTACCCACATCGACACTGTCTCTTGGCTTCGGACAGACTGTTCATTTCTGCCAACCAGGGAAGTTTAAGGACAGTGAACGTCACAACAGGCTGCCTGTCCCCACTATCCTATTTCTGGTGGGGGGAAAATTCCAATTCAGTGCACACCTAAATATTCATGATATTCAAATGTTCACGTTGTACCACACTGCAATCAACCTGGATATATAAAATTCTAAGGCTTGTTTCAAAATAAAGACTAAGTGGGATGCACAACACAACCAAAGTAGATTCATGCACAAGAAAACTTTCCCATCTCGTGGAATTTTCCGCCTGGGTCTTTGCTACTCAGTTAGCTCCGTTCAAGGGTAAAGCTAGCCGTCCAACACCGAGCAAATGGAATAAAGCACACGGTATAATATGCACAGATTAAGACTCTTTAAGGATTATAAAAATGTAGCCAGGGCACGGGATAAAAGCAATCTTTAAAACTGGGTACATGCAGTTCTCAGTTAGCCTGGGTGATTCTCACCTCCCTCGGGCAGCAGGGATCCTCCAGTCTTTTCCTCCCATTTTATAATGACATCAATAATCAATAATTATTTTCACCCTTGGAAACCAGGGGGAGAAGCAGCTTTTTCCTTTTTAGGCCACTTTTCCTCGTGTCTATTACACGGATCTATGCAGGTCACTCAGCTAAGCACGGAATGATTTTCAAGTTGCCATCACCTTCGTAAAGCCACCCCCCAAACACACTAATACCTTCGGGATGGCATTCTGGGAAGACGGATGCACCCAGAGAGGAGAAAAAAGCACCGAGGCGCCCATTTCAAAAAGCTGGGCTGCCACCAGCACGCTCGGGAGCGCATGTGCCTGCGCCGCCTGTCCCGTCACAAAGACGAAAAGGAGGAGTATTTTCATCGACTGTACCTGAGCTTCTCCTCACACAAGCGAGAGAGAAACATCCCCAAAGCCAGGCCCATGTGGATCTGCACGGCTTGAGACTCATCAGCTCTCGGTTTCCCAGGTAACCTGGCAGTCAGCATGTTCAGGATTTCCTCAACCTTCTCTTTGCAAGAAATAATGAAAACGGGCACGAGGAGAGACAAAGCCGTGGCGGCAGCGGAGCGGGCGATCGCGCTTGCTGTGTTTTCACCAGAATAGGATTTCTAGGACATGCCAAAGGAAGAAAACAGGGGTTGGCCTTTTGTTTAAAACATGAAGGAAGCACACCTGTCACAGAGTGTCACAGAGGCACCGCACCACAAGATCCGTGGCTCTCAGAGCTGCCCCTCTCCCCCCACACCCCCACCCCCTGCCAATCAAAAATATCATTTAAAATCATCTGTATCTGTGTTTGTCTAGGGAGTAGATTCCCTTTTCACCCTTCCTTACTGAAACAATTTGCTCCTAAACAGCTGATTAGTAATATCCTTTTACATTTGGAAAAAAATAAGTAAGCATCTTCTTTGAAAGGGTGTGAATTCCCTCACTATAAAGCCTGAAAAAAATGTCAGTGTTTTGAAAGACCACGTGTGTTTACTAAAAAACAAAACAAAATGAAACAAAAAACCAAAGTGAAGTTACCCAAGCCTGGAGAAACCACCAAGCCATATTTATAAATGCCCAGAAAGCCAGTTTTCCAGGAGAGAGAGGAAGCGTGTGTGCGGTGGAGGTGGGGGTGGGGGGGTTAAAGTTTAGTACGAAGGAAGAAGTGTAAGTTTAGCACAGGGATCTATTGGCAGATCTCCCAAACTTTTTGGTGGGAACGCTTCCCAGTAGATGGATTATTTCCTACAGGGGGTTAATTCCTTTTAATTAAAAAGGAAGTTGAAATCCTAAAAGCCTTTGGTTACAAAGCAATAACCAGCTATTCAAAATGAAATGGAGAGCTCTATATGCTCCTTCCTATATGTAATTATGGGAAAAAAATGAATAACAGCCCTAATAAAATGGCAGGGCAGCTGAGTATGAACAGCTTCTACAAGAATTCTACAAGAATCCCAGGTATAGACATTATATACATTTATAAATATGTCTCAAGTGGGGAAGAAAGCCCGTTTATCATTCCGCATTATTACCCACTTCAAATTTTCAGACACACCATAAAGGCCGTTCTGTCCCTTGCAATCAAAGCACATTAAAAAGTGTGTTTAATTCTGTACCCATTTGCTCTCTAAGCTTCAGTACTTCAAGGACAAAAATCAAACATGTGCTAAGGTATTCTTTAAGTTAACATAGCATTATTGTAATGACAATACTATTCAAAATGACCCAGCTGCTCCAACACTGGAAGTCAAGAAAGTGGCTTTCGAATCAGTGCTTTGAAGAAGTAGAATAATGCAAAAATCACAATGTTAAGAGGCAACCCTGAGCTGGCTACTAGGGAGATTATTTTTATTGGTTTGCAAGAACTAAGCAGCATGATTAGAAATCTCATAGAATATCCTGGCCTGGTGAATATCTGAACCAGAGAGCTACTGCAAAGACCTCCACATAAACTAGATTTCCGTCCGTCATTAAAGGAGTAAGAATACTTCCAACAGCAACCAAAGGATCAAAATGCAAAGATTTCTTTGAGGAAAATCCAAATTCCAACTTAATTCTATATTATCTACAAGTCATTTCTTTGTCCCCAAATATAGTTAAAAATCCTAGTTCCAGACCCCAAGGCCCAGATGAATATGTAACAGGTCCTCCCAAAAGCAGGAGGCCAGAGGCATGCAGAACGCTGTATGGAGAAGAGAAGGGAATGGAGTTTTAGGCACAATTCATGATCTTAGCAACAGTTCATGACCTGTGCTATATTTTTATTCAAATCGACTATAATCCTCTGCCACTCAGTTGATTGTCCCATGATCACTGTAATTCCCTAAGCAGTGGAGACTGATAAGGCAGAACCAAAATAATTCTGGGCAGATACAGAAATAAAACGTGCACTACAGCCAATGAAGGGGAAATAAAACCTAAAGAAAAGAGGTGTGTTTTTAGTTTGTTTCAAATCTTAGGATACTAGCATGAAAAAAAAAAAGAGGGACTAAGTGACAGGTGCAACAATATTCCTTGGTATGTTTAGAGTATTTCAAAAGTTATAGGAGGTGATCCTCGCAAATCTTTCATAAAGTTGGCATGGCATTAATTTTTACCTTCGTTGTACAGGTAAGGAAAATAAAATGATGGGTTAAGTATCGGGCCAACGGTCACAAAACCAATAAGGGGCAGAGCTGGGGCTACAATCAGTCCAGATAATACTGTTCAATTGCCTCATTTTCCAAGTTAGGACACAAAGGTCCAAAGAGACTTACGTGAACTGCCCATGGTCACATATTCCAGAATTTTAAAAAACCAGGACTAGAAACTCAGGGCTCCCACTCTTTAGCCAATATTTATTTCACGACAACTATAGCTCTTGTCTCTGATCACACATGGGAATCACCTAGAGACCTTTCAAAACACTGATGGTGCCCAGGGTCCATCCCTAAGCAATTAAAACAGAGGAGAGGTCTGCAGGGCAGTACTTCTTTTTTCTATGATACAGAGATTTCAAATACACACACGTTCCTCAGGTGATTCCAACATAAAGCTAAGACTGAGAATGATCACACCACGGTATGGCTTTTGTATGGACAACTAATATGAGTAGCCTCGACCCTTGACTTTTCCGATCATTTTTAAAATTTTCTTTCTCAGACTTACATAATAAAATGAGGAGAAAACTTGGCCTCTGGGTTGGTAATGGCTATCCACAATGACCAGGAGTGTATCCGACACCATGGAAACCCACTCCTTCATTGAAAGGAAATTGGGCTGAACCTGCAGAGGAAGGAAAACATGAAGTGAGGGGCGACCGGGTGACTCAGTCGGGTAAGTGTCCAGACTCTGGATTTTGGCTCAGGTCATGATCTCAGGATCCTGGGATCTACTCCAGATCATCGTGCTCAGCACTCAGCAGAGTCTGCTTGAGGATTTTCTCCCCTCCCACTCTGCCCCTTCCCCTGCTCAATTTCTCTCTCTTTCTCAAATAAATAAGTTTTAAAAAAAAAAAGAAAGAAAACATAAAATGATAACAGAAAAAAAAAAAAAAAAGAAAAGAATACCTAAATATTATTTCTAGATCTGGGGCACAACCCCCTTCTGTATTAAAGAGTACAGTGCTATTATCAAAAAGTAACCTTCAGGGCACCTGGGTGGCTCTGTCAGTTAAGCATCTGCCTTCAGCTCGGGTCATGATCCCAGAGTCCTGGGATCGAGTCCCGCATCGAACTCCGTGCTCAGCGGAGAGCCTGCCTCTCCCTCTCGCTCTGCATGCTGCTCTGCCTACTTGTGCTCTCTGTCAAATAAATAAAATCTTAAAAAAAAAAAAAAAAGTACCTTCAGCTGCCAGGACATTAGGAGGCAGATAGATATTTAACAAATACACATCCTCGGTTTATGCCCCAACAGGACTAAGATTTACCTTTTATACAAGACAAGCAGAAGTGAGAGGATGGGGATTAGAAAACAGAGCTCTCCACAGCCCACCTGTGTTTAGTGAGGGTGACGTGGGGCTTTTAGAGCCGAGAGAGAAACTCAAAATGCCTCATTTCTGACTTGCCATTTCACAAAGGAGGCAATAAAAAGCAGTCTACAAAATTATCAACACCATCTTTAGCATTTCTGCTTACTACCACCACAGATTTATCATTCTGAATCATCAAAACATTTGCCTAGCTAATTAGGTATGAAAGCACAAATGATCTTCAGTCGGGAAAAGAAAAGGAAAGAGAATGCAAAAATCCAAAACAACAACAAAACCCAACTCATTAAAAAGAGACCTTGGTTTTAAAAATCACTCATGACTGTGGATGTCAAAAGCATCCAGGGACGCCTGGGTGGCTCAGTTGGTTGAGCAGCTGCCTTCGGCTCAGGTCATGATCCCAGCATACTGGGATCAAGTCCCACATTGGGCTCCTTGATTGGCGGGGAGCCTGCTTCTCCCTCTGCCTCTACCTGCCATTCTGTCTGCCTGTGCTCGCTCTCTCTCTCTGACAAATAAATAATGCCTTAAAAAAAAAAAAAAAAAAAAGCATTCATTAACTCCCATGGTCACCCCCAGGTGGTGCAAACGACAAAGGTCAATGCCCTGTTAAGCATCCTTGAAATTAATAGCTTGACTCAAGGAAGGCCTTCTTCCCAGGCTGTTTGGCTCTCAGTCATATGCAGATTGGAACAAAGTTTGAAAGCCTCAACATTCATCAAATAAGGAGTGAATTTGTACTGACAACCAAAGACAAGGCGATGAAGAACAAAAGCAGAGCTCCAGGTGGTGTGGCTTCTCCATGTTTTGTGTACTATGTGTTTGAGCACAGAACCAAAGAGTGGGGAAATAAAGAATAAGATTGCCTGGAACTCAAACTCAGAGCTAGCCCCCTGGTTATCAGTGAGGCAAATTATCTGCTCGACTGCCCCAAATCAGGGATCCTAGAAAGGCACTTTTAACTTTTTGGGTCATAGATTCTACTTAGCATGTTGTCTCTGCTAAGAACTCTATGCGTCTTTCAAGGATAGAAAACACCTGTCTCAGCATTAAAGTAAGATTGTGGACAAACCATAAGTGACTCTTAATCTCACGAAACAAACTGTGGGTTGCTGGGGGGAGGGGGGTTGGGAGAAGGGGGGTAGGGTTATGGACATTGGGGAGGGTATGTGCTTTTGGGTAAATTGGAAGGGGAGGTGAACCATGAGAGACTATGGACTCTGAAAAACAATCTGAGGGGTTTGAAGGGGCGGGGGGGTGGGAGGTTGGGGTACCAGGTGGTGGGTATTATAGAGGGCACAGCTTGCATGGAGCACTGGGTGTGGTGAAAAAATAATGAATACTGTTTTTCTGAAAATAAATAAATTGGGAAAAAAAAATAAAGTAAGATTGTGCATTTAAAGTTAAATATTCTTAGGGTAACTACACTTTTATCCTTCATGCAATAATTGCCTGGTCTCTTTCCCTTCCGCACAGGTTATATATGTTCGTGGCTTTTGCCACACAGCCTCTGTTCTCTGGTTTACTGGTAATGGCACCCTTTGGAGAATTCCCTCCTCCAGGACTTGAAGCTTGGTTAAATGCTCAGTGAAGCTACCCATCCGACCTGCCCAAGGGGTGGGCACGAGACCCATGGGACCCTAAATCTTGAATGACACAAGCGGTACATGACCAGAGCGGATCCATCCCAGGGGCAGTGGTCCGTCTGCTGTGATGGTTCTCCTATCACTTCCTGTGCCTAATGCTCTTCCCCAAACCCAGTTTTAAGCTTTGCCTTCAATTCTATGGACTTACGGATGCCCTATTTTTCCGCTTTTCTAATTTAGATGAGAGTTGGTTCCTTTGCTTGCAAACAAAAAACTCCACCATGAAAAAAGAGTACGGATGGCCCAGAAGACATGCTGAGGGAACAGAGACAGGCTGAATGGCGTTGAAAAAAGCCCAGTTCTTGCAGCAAGAAGTCCTATGATAGTTACTATGACTGAGCACCCAGTATCCACCAACTGTCAAGCTCTACAAATATTCCTTCATTTGATCCTCAGAGCAAGCATGTCCGTTGAGTACCTCTATCCCCACTTTTACAGATGGGGGAAGGGGCTTTGCAAGGGAAAGTTACCAAAAACAGACCACAGAGCTAGCAAGTGCAAGTACTGGGATTTAAATACAGGACTCTCCTACTTCAAAGCCTATGTTTTTTAACCACTTGGCTATATTGTCTCCAGATAATGATAGCTACTAGATAATGGGGCTTAAAAGAAGAATAAATCCAAGCCTTTTTATTTTGACAGATATGAATTATCTGAAAAAGTACATTGGAAATGAACATTGGCCAGCTCGCCACATGTTTAATTAAGAAATAAATGCCTTACAAAAACGAATAGGCACTTTGTCATTGACATCTACAATTAAAATGCAAAGTACAATTTTTTTCAGTCAGTAAACACTGCTTATTTATCATTTTTTGACAGCATTGTTCACTTTCAGTAAGCCTAGTTAACCTCCTAAGATTGGTTACCACTGATGTAATCACAAAAAGACAACCCCTGTTGCATAAAATTGGTACCTTCAAATGGAAATGACCACTTAACTGTGATGGAGAAAGCAAAACAGAAAAGCAGCAAGGAAGTGTGTCTGAGGAGCCCCTCAAGCTCGCCCACTATGTAAAGACCCATGGAGCGCTCTAACTGTGCTGCCGCAGGCATGGGCTCTAACCTCATAAATTCAGGGCCAGGCTTAAAGAGGCTTCTCAGTTTTCAAACGGTGCCCAACTGGTTCAAATCACCCTTAACTCACCTCCGGGACCCCCTCCGAGTCTGAGGAAAGGCTGGCTTCGTGTTTGGATACGACCACAGCGAGGCTGCTTAAGGCTAACAGCGCGTTGCCCTTGACCACTGGGCTCTCCCTGTTCAAAAAGAAAAAAATTCCAAGAGAGGATTTGGGGGCATTAACAGGGAAAAGAGAAGGTGTTATTACACAGAAGGCAGATGAGGTCAAAACAGCACTTCCATTCCCTCACAGAGCTGTAGCCCCACACATCCGCTTGCGCCCTGATGTTTCTGCCTTCTTCTGACACTGGTGTGGATTTCTTATTCTCCTCTATGGGTATGATCATTCATTCAGCTTTTTTTGGGGGGGGGGCGCTACAAATCTAAGCTCATGTATCCAAGTTCGTTCTTTCTAAAGTTTTTATTCCGTCCTTGGATGCGGCATTTCATAAGTTGTGTCTTTCTGTTTCATCTTTGGCCAATATAAATGTATTGATTTGCGTGGAAAAGACGAGCGGAGACAGTTGTGTGAATGAGTACAGTAGAATGCAACTGGCCTCTGGCTCTTCTCAGGCACTGGTGTGTGGACAGCACCCTGTGCCAGCAACCTGCCATGCTGGTTACTATAATTATTATCATTATCCTCCCCTCCTTTTCTTCGAGATGCCAAAGCCAGCAACCTTAAAGGCAGTTTGTGATATAACCTAGAGACCCTAGATAAGATTGAGAGATGGAGAGTTGCCCTCTCCTGTTATCCAAATAGTGGTTTTTTTTTGTTTTTTTTTTTTTTATGAACAGCAACAAAATCTTTAATGTGACTTCTGGATTTAGTATCAAGAAAACTGAACCTTTTCAAATATACTTACCACCTGAAAATGAACACTTAATATTTTTCCATTATTCCAACATGATTCTATAGAAGAAAAGTCTTCAGTGGGACACTGATGAGAGGCTCTTGGCTGGCCACCTCCGTCCGAGCACCTAAGCCCTCGGACATTCCACTCTGTCTTGGTTGGGGGGTTCCCATAACTACAGAGATTGTTTCCCAAAACCTGGATTTGAGACCTGAACATGAACCTGTGGGTACATGGTAGAATGACTCCCACTCACTCCAGTACAAGAACAGGACAGATCTGTGGAGTGAGGAGACTTCCAGCTCTGCTCCCCATGCAGGCCGAGGACCTCCAGTCCCAGGCCACAATGACCACAGAACCTGTGAGTTATGGGTATTCAAAGGTGAGTACGCACACACACGTTCTTGCATTTTTGTTTCCACTGGGTAAGAACAGGATTCAGGACTTGCCATGATCAAGTTCCTCCATTTACCTATCCATAAAATCCCTCCTGCCTTCTCCCTCTCCGCCTTGGGGTGGTTAAACTCAGTGAAGGCTTCCTTTGCGCACTTGCTCATTCTGGCTGCTCCTGCGTAATTCGTTCCTCCACAAGGCTTGTCATAATTTGATAACACAACGATGTTTATATTGAGGGATGAGGTGAGGAGAGAAACTAGGAGGAAGACCTGAAGGTTAAGCAGATGCCTTCAACCTAGGTTTTGCTAGACTTCTGCAATGAGGATCACCGGGATATGGATAATAATAATAATAATAATAATAATAATAAAAACCCACCAGGAAGCTGGATAAGGTCTGTGCACTCCAAGGTGCCCAAGCCATAACATCACTTAACAAAACCAAAATTAAATCTTCTATTTCTAATATGATCTCTTTCCTTTAGCTGAGAATATCCTGAAGCCTGTCCTGCTACAAAACAGCCATTGATCCCTAAAGTTATAGTGGAAAAAAAAAAAAGAAAGAAAAAAAAAGTTTCAAATTCTGAGTGATCTCACAATTCGATCCCTGGTTTTTATTACCCTAGAGAAAAACTCAGATGGTCACCAGAAACTGGGTGTCAAATCATTTAAAACAAGGATATTAGGGGTGCCTGGGTGGCTGAGGTCATGATCCCAGGGTCCTGGGATGAGGTCCCACATCTGGATCCCTGCTCAGTGGGGAGCCTGCTTCTCCCTCTGCCTGCCACTCCCCCTGCTTATGCTTGCTCTTTCCCTCCATCTCTCTCTCTCTCTTTCTCTGTGCCAAATAAATAAATAAATACTTAAAAAAAAAAATCCAAGGATATGAGACAAGATGACATGAAAAGTCCTTCTGTAACCCTGAAATTCCAGAAGAACATTTAGCCTCCGTTTCAAAACAGAGCCCTCAAATGATTTTGTTTCAGAAGTTCCACTGGTCTCGACATCCCCAACATGCATTGTTCTTGTAAAATGGAAAAAAATGTATTTAAAGCCACTAGGGATTAGACCTTTGCTTGAAGACTAAATTAAATGCATATTTGGACATTAATCTTTGAATAGAAAAAAGTATATCACAGTCCATGCAGTGAATGCTCAGGCCAAGCTACACACTTCACAAAGGTGCTGTGCACAGCCTTTGGTCAACTGGGCCTTCCCTGCGTGCCCAGCACGGTGACTTATGAAGGGGAGACACTCGATACATATTTAGTGAAACAAATTCACAGAGGAGCCGGCCAGGTGAAAATCTACAACTGGGTTCAGCAAAAACTCATCAGCTTGTGGATCAAATAACTATCCCCTACCGGTCAGGCAGTGGTAACTAATTTGCATAATAACATGTCAGCATCAGTACAGTATTTATCTAGGCAACACCACTAGCATTTTAATTAAACTGTCCTTTGGAACAAACGGATGCCATTAACCTAATTAAAAAGCACAGGGAAGGATGAGCTACAAGAATGCTTTCTTAGGGACGAAGTATTACATTATATATTAGTAAAGTGATCCCGTCCTTTGGGGATTTTCATCTTTGGGTTCAGATCTATTTCATTAATAATAATGAAAATAAACTTACATCAATCACTGGGGTTGATCTGTGTTCTGATTCTCCCTTAGCCCTATCCTTGATGGTTTAAAACTGCTCTTAAATGAGCAAATCAGTCTAATCCTGTGACTGCATTTAACTTACAGCCCAGAACAAAGTGAGTCTTACAATGGTCCAAACCAGCCTGTGGCAGCCATGATCTAAGAAAGGGAAGGCTAAGCTGGCAGCAGGTGGTGGGGGGGTCCTCCCATGGTTGGAGGAAGCCAGTGGGAAAAAGTAAAGAGAGGGCAACAGAGTAATTTTTTTCCTCCTGCACTATCATTAATCTCTCAGACTCAGAACCTCGCTTGCTGTCATACCTACTATTGTCAGCATTGCTTTAATAAGATAAGGTCTATAAAATACTTTGAAATTTTTGATGAAAAGGTTTAGTACCATGAAAACATGAATTATTTTTATTCCCTACCACTGAGAATGTGAACACACTCTTCCTAGGTATTAGTCATGAAACGATGCTTTGCAAATCTGAAGATTAAAATCTTGTTGAAATAAAATTTTAGAATGGAAAATGCAAAAGCTACTAGAGAGGCAAAATTGTAGTCTAATAGAAAGCTGCTAGATTCTTCAGCATTTACGGTTTTTGCTGCAAATGTCAGAGCACTCTTTTTAACAGGATGTAAGTAGGCTACATAACGGAACAAACTACTAAAGGTAAAGGTCAAAGACAGCCCCCGACCCAGCACCCCCTCCCTTCCATATGCAGCTGAGGGCTCCCCCACTGTGTCTGCAATTCACCAAACTGGATAAGCAGACACAAATGAGTCCCTAGCGAAGCCTCTCAGTACTTTAGTTTTCACTTTGTCAACAGATACGTCAACAGATATTTCCCAGTGCCTCCCACAGAACTGAGTGCAAGGGAGGATTACCACTTCTATCTCCCTTTATTCAGAAGACATGAGGCCGAATAGTGATCACGTACTGCGATCAGACTTCACCATTACGTGCCTGCTTAAGAAATTACTGGTAGAAAGTGAACTCTCAGGTAGATCATGATCTTTGTTTTTGTTTTAACCCTAGAGGAAAACCTATTTAGCCACGGAAGGCTCTGGGACACGATAGGGATAAACTATACTACAATTAAATATGTCTAGATAATGCGGACACATGAAATCCTCCAGGTCAAAGGTCAGTCCACGTCATTTGGTGGATAAGAATAAAGGAAGTCCTACAGAAAGGGCAGCAGCTAAAGGTGACAGTGGAAGGGAGAAGCGGTGGTAACTGACATGTAACTTACTGCCAGAAACAATTACTCAGCTTGTTAGGAAAGGAACCTGAAGAGATTGTTCCAGCAAGTGCATTAGGGTGTAATTTTCTGTTGAGAGTTGGCTTAAGATAAATAAAAAGCCTCAAGGTGGTAATACTTGTTATTTTTGTTAAAATAACCATAAGGTCATGATTGAAACTGCCATTTTCATGAGTCTTCATGCTTGTTTTAGGTATTTAAAAATTCAATTTTTAGATACCCTGGACGCAGTAACACAAAGGGAATGAAAGGAAGTAGTACTCTGATTTATTTCCTGGCTCACAGTTGAGATTTAATAACCTATTTGCAGAACCCACATAATTCACATTAGCAAGAATTTCTCCTTTCCTCAGCAGGCCCCACCCCCGCCCCAAACCAAGTGAGAATCGTTTAAATCTAAGTCAAAGCACGGGGCACTCTGTTAGGTGTACAACAAGGGCACGACCTCAGAGACTCTTGATGTCAAAGTCATGTTTGTATTGATTCCTCCATATTCTCACAAAAAAGACATGAACTTAAGAATTAACACAAGAAAGGATAACAACTGATTTATAAAAAAAAGAAAAGAAAAAAATCCTTTAAAATTCTTAAAGTTAGGACATACCCTAAAGGGAGAAATGGTATGCACCTGCCAGGAAAGAAAAAAAAAAAAAAGTTTAAACAAAATTTTTGGTAAGAGAATCTTACTTGGCCGCCGCCTTGGTGATCTCCTCCGTCAACATGTCTCGGACCCTGCAATAAAGATTGAAAATGGGTGCAGGAGTTTATGTTGGAGTAAGAACCCAATCTTTTTGCTTACCTCTGGCAATAACTCCAAATCCTAAAATGACATATGTGTAACTTTAGTGTAAGGTGAAAAAACTGCAATGGAGGCTTTCCTTCAAGGACTTTCCCCCTGCCTGTTTCTTAGGTCACTTACTGGAGGCAGGAAAGAAGGTGACGGTAACCAAGGAGCAACATGCCGGCAACGCCACGATGGTGTCACCTCTTAAACTGAGCGGTGGCTGTACAGGTGTCCCTTATGTTTTATTCTGCTATGGGCTGAAAGTTTGTGTTCCCCCCAAACTCGTATGTTAAAATCTCCACACCCCATGTAGAGGGCTTGGAGGTGAGGCCTTGGGGAGGTCGTGAGGGTAGGGAGCTCGGGAG
This sequence comes from Neogale vison, assembly GCF_020171115.1. Taxonomy (NCBI): domain Eukaryota; kingdom Metazoa; phylum Chordata; class Mammalia; order Carnivora; family Mustelidae; genus Neogale; species Neogale vison. The sequence continues at coordinate 48,028,387 of NC_058099.1, forward strand.
GGGATGAGCGCCCTTGTTCAGAAGAAACACAGTGGTTGCTCTCTTTCCTGTGAAAATACAGGGAGAAGGCAGCCACTCCCAAACCAGGAAGCAGGCCCTCCCCAGCACAAATCTCCCGGTACCTCGATCTGCATTTTCCAGCCTCCAGAACCATGAGAAATATCTGTTATTTAAGCCATCCATCCAGTCTATGGTACAGCAGTCTAAACTAAGTCTAAACTAAGACATTCTCTCGTTTTTGGCAGAAGAGCTCACTAAAATAGCAATTTACTATGTCCAAATTATAGCTAATGGAATCATCACTACAGAAAATAAAATGAAAATGGTTCTAAAATCACTCTGGAGCCGAAAAAAAATAATTACACATGTGGATTGGAAGATGGTGTACTCAATTCAAATATTCACAAGATATAATCTCTTTTCACCATAAAAGCCTTTAGATCAAGAACAACCATGGACTGCCATATTTACATTTTGAAGAAGCAATCATAAGTATTTTCACTATACACCTTAAGTTTCTTAAATTCAAACTTTCTATAAACATAAAATTTTGCAAATGTTATAGCTGCATTATTTTCACTAGAAATATTTTTAAAATCTTAGCTATCTGCAGTCTCTGAGAATGACTTGATCTTCATAGCCAAGTTTTTCAAACAGCTGCAAACACTGTTCCTACAGACTATAAACCTGCATTCTATAAAACTATTTGACAATAAATTTCTCTAAAATATATTGCCCTAGGGAGCACCTGGGTAACTCAGTCAGTTAAGTGGCTGGTTTCAGCTCAGGTCATGATCTCAGGTTCCTGGGATCAAGCCCCAGGTCCGGGTCATTGCTCAGCAGGGAGTCTGCTTCTCCTTTTCCCTCTATATCCTCTCTCTCTCTCTCTCTCAAATAAATAAATATTTTTATAAAATAAAATTAAATTAGAATATATTGTCCTATTTCAGTCTTCCTAAATGGAGTATGCTGCATTCACTGTGGGGTTTTTTTTTACTGGTCAATGGGGAATTTTTACAAATGATGACCTGCCTATAGTTCTATGCTAGGCCAAACCTTCTACTTATGGGCTGGTGCCCACCTCTTACTGCCTGCTCTGTCTGCTGCACCAACTGTTCCTTCGCTACTTGTATAACTCTCCTTAGCAGGTGAACATACTATAATACCTACCATCTTCAAGGAAGAAAACACTCTCCAGTGACTGCCCCATTTTGCTGCTTCTCATACATTAGAACTTCTTTAAGATAGTTCATCTCCTTTCACTCTTTCTAGACCCTTCTATAATCTGGCTTTTGGCCCCACAGCTCCACTAAAACAGCTCCTATAATGGCCGCCAAGGACTTTCAGGAGACCAAGTCTTTCCCAGTTCTCAGTCTATACCTTTTGCTGCCTCACAGCAACCCTGGACACAACTGGTTTTTCCTTTCTCGAAACACTTTCTTTCCTTGGTTTCAGATTCCATTCTCTCTTGGTTTTCTTCCCACATCACTGACCCACTACTTTCCCTTCATCTGCCCCATATCTAAATGTTGAACTGCTCTGGAGCTCTGTCCTCTGGCCTTTTCTCTATCTTTACTTATGCCTTAGACAATCTCATCCAGCATCATGGTTTTAAATGCAGCAGATATGTTGATAATACCCAAATTTATATTTTTAGCCCTGATCTCATCCCCAAACCCTAGACTCACATGGGCAATGACCTACCTGATATCTCCAAATTGGAGGTCTAACTAGCAAGACCCAAATCTGATTCCTACCCCATGGAGACCTGCTTTTCTACTGTCTTCCCCATCTTAGTGAATGGGAAGTTCATACTTTAAGTTATTCACAGTCAAAATCTCGGAGTTATCCTGGACGCCCATCTTTCTGTCACTTTCTTCATTCCATCTCTCTCTATGTATTTTGGAGATACACGACCAATACAAGACCCCCACCAAATGATCATTTTAGAAGATGAACCTCAAACTATATGCAAAAGAGAATCACAAAGAGGAAATGAAATCCAAATCCTTAACCTCTAATCTTGAATTTGATGTCCTAATGTTTTAAACTGTGTCGCCATTTTGAAAATTCATCTAGAAAATATAACTTAGAATAGAATTGCTTAAACATACACACATGCACATACAACTTCTGCTTTTCTACAAATGCCAATTATCAGTAAACCAAAACCTAAACTTCAGTAAGCTTTGAATAGATTTTTAGATTCAAGAAACCTGGCCAAGGCAGGTAAAGCAATTTAGATTCTAGGCACTTTACCTAGATTTAGGTTGCTGCCACATTAATCTGACAAGGTATTCTTCCTAACCCATGTAACAATTTAAATTGCTTTTAATGTGCCAGCACTTACACATTTCTAGCTAATATAGTGGGAATTCACTTGGGGATGTCTGCCAAAGAAATTAAAACCCTGACACCTTAAAGTTACTCCTAATAATGAAAATGTCTTGGGGAAAGTGGGGGGAGCGTGGGAGTAGAAGAGTATTCCTTGATGACATGGGAGATGTTAGGAAGAAAGACAATGAATTGAGTGGGAAAACAGAATTTTTCCTTTGAAAGCATATGAAATAATCAGTTACAGGGAATAAAAAAAAAAAGGGAAAAGCAACCCATTTTCATGCTGCTTTAGAAAGCCATTTCAAAAATAATTAAAACCTATGAATAAAGCTCTACTTGTTAGAGCTGGAAAGTCCACCTATCAGATCTTCAGTTTCTTCACCTTCCGGCATGTATGTAAGTTAAAATTCCCCACACAAGCTTTTAAACAGTGCCACTCCCCCCAGCCCCACCCCACATCGGTTGTTTCCCATGAGGAACGTGAGCAGGGATCCCTTTACCAGAGCCAGGCGGTGACTTTTTTGTACTGCACCTCCTCGGGTCCTTCCTTCCCATGTTTCAGCTGCAAGTCCAACTCTCCGCTCCTGCCCTGCAGGACACACAGCATAGATCAGCATGCAAACTCTATGGCGGAAACGACCTTAACAGTTCTTTGTAAACACTGATCACTGATGTAACAGCCTTTCCCCACTGGCCTCCAGTGTTCATAATAAAATGTCAGATTATTAAAAAAGAACATGGGAGGAGAGGTAAGTACATCACCATGTAGGTATTTCAACACTCATCAGAGAAGTTTATCCTGGAGCGGCTGCAGATTTGGGGATTTGAGTGCACAGCCCTTCATTATGGGACAGCGCATTAAAAGCAGATTTGAGGGGCACCTGGGAGGCTTAGTAGGTTAAAGCCTCTGCCTTCGGCTCAGGTCATGATCTCAGGGTCCTGGGATCGAGCCCCACATCAGGCTCTCTGCACAGCGGGGAGCCTGCTTCCTCCTCTCTCTCTCTCTCTCTGCCTGCCTCTCTGCCTACTTGTGCTTTCTCCCTATCAAATAAATAAATAAAATTAAAAAAAAATTTTTTTTAAAGATTTGAATTCCATAGGTCCCATTAAAAACAAACAAATAAACAAAAAACAAACAAAAAACCTTCATCATAATGATCTGCCTCTGTCAGCAGCTGATAATTTTAACGGACACTAAACCAAGATTGGGGTCTGGGGACCAGTACTGTAACAGAATGGGAGAAAATGAGGATACTCATATAACACTTAAGATTCGGGTCATATATAACCAAAGTTATTCTCAAACATCTCAACATGACATTTTTATTTCATGAGTTTATTAAAGTGGTACCACACTTTTCAACTACTACACACAATAAAACTATAACTACTATCACCCCTTTAAGACGAAGAGCTTCAGATATTTCTTTTCCGCTCTATTTTTTTACCCTCAGGATTATTTTGATCAGCTCCTTTGCCCTCTAGTCTAGCAGAAATTACATTATTTAAATGTACTTAAAATACTGGTTTGGGGGCGCCTGGGTGTCTCGGTTAAGTGTCCGACTGTTGATTTCAGCTCAGGTCATGATCTCAGAATCCTGGGATCAAATCCCGCATCAGGCTCCCTGCTCAGTGGGGAGTCTTCTTCTCCCTCTTGCTCTGCACCCCCATCCCACTCGTTTGCTCTCTTTCTCGAATGGATAAATAAAATCATGAAAGAAAGAGACAGTGAGGGAGGGAGGAAGGAAAGAAGGAAGAAAAATACTTGTTTATTGATGAGCGCTACACTAGACGAGAACTCACCCTGCACTGTGCTACTGAGTGACACCACGCCACTTTCACAAGTGGTTGTGCAGCTTATGTTCTCCCTAACTGTGAAAATAAAAGTTCTAGCTACTCCACTTTCTCACCAACATTTGGAGTTGTCAGGCTATGAATTTTAACTATTCTGGCAAGTGCGAAACAGTGTTTATTATGGTTTGAATTTTCATTTCACTGTTTATCGATGAGATTGAAAATCTTTTCAAATGTTTATTGACTTAGATTTTCCACTGTGTCCATTTTTTTTTTCTTTTTTAAAGATTTATTTATTTGAGAGAGAGAGAGAGAGAGAGACAGCACATGTGCCCAGAGGAGGAGCAGAGGGAGAGGAAGAAAGAAATGCAGACTCTGCGCGGAGCACACAGCCTGACACAGGGCTCAATCCCATACCCTGAGATCGCAACCTCAGCTGAAATGAGTCTGACACTCAACCCACTGTGCCACCCAGGTGCCCCCGTGTGTCCATTTTTTTTTTTTAAAGATTTTATTTATTTATTTAACAGAGAAGGATCACAAGCAGACAGAGAGGCAGGCAGAGAGGCAGGCAGAGAGGGAGATAGAGGGAAGCAGGCTCCCCGCTGAGCAGAGAGCCCGATGCGGGACTCGATCCCAGGACCCCGAGATCATGACCTGAGCCGAAGGCAGTGGCTTAACCCACTGAGCCACCCAGGCGCCCCCGTGTGTCCATTTTTCTATTGGTTGTCTTTCTCTTACTGATTTTAGAGTTCTAAGGTGTGGGGGCACCTGGCTGGCTCAGTCAGTAGAGCGTGCGCTCTCTATCTCAGGGTTGCGAGTTCAAGCCCCATGCTGGGTGTGGAGCTTACTTAAAAAATAATAATAAAATGGGACGCCTGGGTGGCTCAGTGGGTTAAGCTGCTGCCTTCGGCTCAGGTCATGATCCCAGCGTCCTGGGATCGAGTCCCACATCGGGCTCCTTGCTCGGCGGGGAGCCTGCTTCTCCCTCTGCCTCTGCCTGCCTCTCTGTCTGCCTGTGCTCACTCGCTCTCTCTCCCTCTGTCTCTGACAAATAAATAAATAAAATTAAAAAAATAATAATAAAATGAAGTGAAAAGTAAAGTCCCAATGTATGTTCCACAGAAGAACAGTATATCTCCATATAAACTGTAGAGAGGGAAGCAATACAGCTTGTGGGGGGGAAGGATGTGGGCTCTGGAATTAGAATGCCCTCATCTCAGGCCATTTCCACTTACTTGCTGTGTAAATTCAGCCAAGTGACTTCGTCTCTCTACGCATCAATTTCCTCATTTGTAAAATGTAGCTAACAGCTCTCTCATGCCATTAGAGCACCACACGAAATCATGTGGGAAAAGATCTATTCAGTGTGGTGGCTGCTAACACATAGCTACCATACCAGGTCTACTGGTAACAACAACAACAAAAATCCCACCTCCCTTTATTATCTTCTTAGGAAATGATCTCTCATGAATATATATATAAACTCTCAGCTTGCACCAGCCTGTGAGCCCCCTGAAGGCAAAGACCGTCAATCCGTCTAAGGGGTCCTTGTACTTTAGCACAACTTCCAGCCCTCAGTGCCCTGCGGCCGACCAGCTCAGACACTCGAGATCTGATGGGCATCCTCTTCACACCCTTTATCATTTCCATTTACTTTACTCATCTCCGTGTTTCAAAGGTAGAATCCTGGCCCTTTCATTCTCCCCTCTGTCTCCCAGAGCAAGTATCAGAGGTGAACAAATAGGAAAAACATAAATATTAATACTTATTAATACTGATACTGACCTCCCAGAGGGAGGTTACTATAACTAGAAAATGGTATTTTGTGCCTATCCCTGTTATTTACGCTTCTTAAATTAGCCCCTTTACTCCTAGGAACACTTAGTTGCCTAATGTTTTTCCAAAAAGGATAAGCAGGAGGACATGAAAATGTTCAAAATCTGCTTAGAAATAAACCAAAAAAACAAAAGAGCTCAGTATATGTGCAGCCTATTGAGCAGGCCTACGTTTCTGCTCTCTTCTAGAGCCATAACCCAGTATGTCCACAGACATAACTAAGTATATTTCTTATTTCTTCTTCCAAAGTCTCTCGCTCCTCTCAGTCCTCCCTTCTGGAACATCTCTCTCCCCTTCCCACCCAGTCTGTGTGATGCTGTGTATTCAGACCCACTTTGCCCCTGGAGTCTCTGGGTGATGGCGGCCCCCATCTCTGTCACTTCGGCTTCTGGGGTTAAGGGTGCAGACGTTAAGAATGAACAACTCCGGGCGCCTGGGTGGCTCAGTGGGTTAAGCCGCTGCCTTCGGCTCAGGTCATGATCTCAGGGTCCTGGGATCGAGTCCCGCATCGGGCTCTCTGCTCAGCAGGGAGCCTGCTTCCTCCTCTCTCTCTGCCTGCCTCTCTGCCTACTTGTGATCTCTCTCTGTCAAATAAATAAATAAAATCTTTTAAAAAAAAAAAAAAAAAAAGAATGAACAACTCCTACCAGGGGTCAGAGAGAAATAAACCGGGGGTTGCAATTCCTGACCCTGGTTTTGATTTCAAATTATTTGATAGCCAAATGACCCACTCAGGAAGCAAATGTCTGCAGTCAACCTGATCTCTAAGTCCTCTCTCCAGGTTGAGGTCATATGCACAAGAGCCCTTTCCACAAAGGCTGGAGACGTTAACCAGGTCAGCATCCCACACGGGCACCAAGGCAAAGATGGCTGGAGAGGCCTCCTTATCAAAATAGCCTCTGAACTATCAATCAAATGTATCTATTGCATTTTCAATTTTAATGGGAAGAAGGCCAAAGACCTCCCCATGTCAACCACATTGATACGCTTAAAATTCAAATTCCAATGTTCTTGTGGGCAAATCAGGTAAGGCTGGAAGCAGATGCCCAATCTAAACCCACTGGTGCTGCTCAGATCTCAGATTTACTCACATCATAATCAACCTCCAGGAAATAATATGAAGTGTATGTTTCAACATGTCTCCTAGGCTTAACTGAATAAAACATGCCTCCTCTAAACGATCCTCTGGTTCATGCTACAAAATATGTCTAGCACCATATGGAAGTGACTGTAACTCTTGTCTAGAAGAAGGATCCTCCAGAAATTCTGGATATAGACAAGGAGTCTGGCAGTTGCTCTAATTCTCTTAAGATACCATAAATTCAGTTTAAGTGTCTGGGCTCATTTAAAAAAAAACCTCAAAACAATTAAAATGCATCAGTGTGCTTTCAAATAACAGTGATTCCCTAAAAGCTTTCCTGTACTTTTAAATGATAGCAAAAATCTTAGAGTCTACAATTTGTGTTTCATTTCTATTGTCAACAATTCTCAGCGGAACTGAGAGATCCAAAGTAAAAAGTGTTATAAATGATAAATAAGCAAAGAGGCACACTAGTACCTACAACAGCAGAAAGGCAGGATAATTGACCTGCATTACTAAAAATACTCAGCTGGCTTTTCGTAAATAGATCCATCCTTTAAAAAAGTAAACCAATTTGCATGATTTGTTGTTACGACTAATGACAGTGCCAGGGAAAGCGCATGCCGCAGTGGAAAAGGCTGAGGCTCTGGGGACAGACAAATCCAGGCAGGGGAAGTTCCAGCTCCTTTCCCTAGAGCCCGACAGTTGTGACTGTTGGGTTTTGCACCACTGTTTTACTTTCCTAGCTAACTCTGCTTTTTCGTCTGGAATCCCATTATACGTGGGGTTAACATCTCACTTCAAAGGGTTACTATAAAGATTCGTTGAAATAATACATGCTAAATGTTGGGCACACACTAGTTGCTCAATAAACAGTATCCCTTATTATAAAAAATAACTGTGGAGGTGGTTTTTTTTTAAATCAATGGCAAGTCATCTGCATGAGTTATACCTCCATCCTGTTCGATTTAGCCTTCCTTATGCTAAGAGCTAAATAAAATTCTCAGTTCATGCTGCAGCAGGAGTTATTCTAAAGCCTCAAAGATGTTGCATTAAAATTGCTGGTGGCCGTGTCAGTCTCCCACACTGGGCTGGAAGCGCCCAGAGAGGAAGGAGTGTTTCAGTCTCCTTCGTATCCCACACACCTGGCACAGACCTGGCCAGTGAAAGGGGGTCTATACGTGTTTGCTGAAGGAAAGCCCTGGAAAATCACATCGAGGCAAACAGATGTGAGAAAAAGAGCATACTCTGATTCTCAATCTCACTCTTCTTGAATTAAAAACCTTAACTGGTTACGGGTATGTTTGTGTAATACACATTCCTTCACTCATGGACCTGCTCAAAACCAAGTGCCCAGATGCCACCTGGAGCAAAAATGTGTGGAAGCTAAGCCAAAGGGAACGAGTGTTCTAAAAGGACAACCTCAAAATGTGAATTCCAGTGCAATTTGGGGAACCATCTAAAACGCTAGTGTGGTTGACAGACTATGTTAAAATGACCTTGGACAGCTTGGTAAACACGGGAGTTCCTGGTCCCCGACTCAGTTCTAATGAGCCAGAAACTCTGAAGATGCAACATGGCTTAAAAACCCTAGACTCAATAAAATACGCTGCAGCCATGTTTCAGGATGAGAACACCAATGCTAAGATGCCCAGTCATTTCTCCCAACGGCACCGCCCCCCATCTTTTAGGACAGCTATTACCTTTAACCCTAATACCACACTTCCTGAGACTCCATGAAAATCCTATTCTGGGCCATAAATTACTTAAGTACCATCAGATTTTTTTCTATCATCCTTAAAAATGAATTTTATGCTTCAAACAAAGGTTGGTTAGTCATTTCCTCATATTGTTAACTGTTTGTATATTTCCATACCAATCACAAATTTTCTAATTTCAAAATCCACAAACCACAACTTTTAGTATTATTGGTCTAAATGAAGTCAAATGGAATATAATTCATTTATTTAGGGAGTACCTACTATGTTTTAGATACTATGCCACGTTCTAGAGGAACAACAGGGAAGAAAACACAGCTCTTGGCTTTAAGGAGCAGAGACAGCCAAAGGGCCCCAGAGAAATATCTAAGGTGATAAGGACTTCAAAACGGGGAGCATGGGGGATGCTCAACAGGCTCGGTCAGCAGAGGGCATGACTCCTGATCTCGGGGTTGGGGATTCCAGGCCCACGTTGGGTGTAAAGATTACTAAGTAAATAAATAAATAGATAGATAGATGAATATACCATTAAAAAAAGGGAATGGGGAAGGAGGTATTCTAAGAAAGCACAACAGAGGGGCATATGATTCAGTTTCGGGGGGTGGGCCCCACAGGTAAGGGCCTTCACAGATAAAATTTAAAAACCAAAAAAAAAAAAAATTTTAAAAACCAGCAGGAATTAGGTGGGTGAATACAAACGGTAGCATCTAGAGCAGAAGGAAAGGTGTGTAAAAGTCAAGAGGTTAGGGAAGACATGCTGAGTTTGGACAACAAAGAGGTTTAGCCAAGACTGAAACATACAGTTCCTGAGAGGGTTAAGAGATAATGGGCGCCTGGGTGGCTCAGTGGGTTAAGCCTCTGCCTTCGGCTCAGGTCATGCCCCACATCGGGCTCTGCACAGTGGGGAGCCTGCTTCCCTCTCTCTCTCTTTCTTCCTGCCTCTTTGCCTGCTTTTGGTCTCTCTCTGTCAAATAAATAAATAAAATATAAAAAAAATAATAAAAAACTTTATAAGCGATAATAAGGCTGGAGCTGTAAACAAGGACAGCCCGGGAGGTACAAAGGCAGACATGAAGCTCAGTCTGGGATGTGTGTACATCAAGGCGCTGTGGGACAGCCACAGAGGACACCAGGGACGTTTAGGAGGTCTCAGAAAGCAGCAGGGTGTAGAAGAGGGCACCTAAGACGGGGCTCTGGACTGGCCACAGATGGAGAACATCAAGGCTGAAAATGTAAGTGCAGTTATGTGTGTAACTCACATTCTTTTGTGAGCAAAGTAAGCACTGCATCTTTAAAAATATTTTATTTAGTTATTTGTCAGAGAGAGAGAGGAGAGATTGCACAAGCAGGGGGAGCAGTAGGCACAGGGAGAAGCAGGTTCCCCGCTGAGCTAGGAGCCCCATGTGGGACTCGATCCCAGGACCCTGGTATCATGACCTGAGCCGAAGGCAGATGCTTAACCAACTAGGCCACCCAGGCATCCCAAGCTCCGCATTTTTGACAGTGCTATTTTCCTAAGGGCTTTTTTTTTTTTTTAAATATTTTATTTATTTATTTGACAGACAGAGACCACAGGTAGGCAGAGAGGCAGGCAGAGAGAGGAGGAAGCAGGCTCCCTGCCGAGCAGAGAGCCCAACGAGGGGCTCAATCCCAGAACCCTGGGACCATGACCTGAGCCGAAGGCAGAGGCTTTAACCCACTGAGCCACCCAGGTGCCCCAAGCACTTTTATATTAAATCCATATGCACAGTAAAATTTGAGATCCAAAGGGGACACTTCCCTACAGCACCAATCCTATGGTTTCGTTACCTGTAAAATGGCATGATAAGCTCGACTCATAAAGGCAAGCCAGGCCTGGGGCAGAAAAATCGCCCGGTGCCACTCGGAAAGCTGGATCTGAACCTGTGGGGAAAACAGACCACAACGTTAAGTCAGACTACTGGTATTAAAACAGAATAAAACTCCTCCCTTCCCTTCATTTTAAATGATTCAAATTCTAAAACAAACCAAATCAGTCTAGGATCTGAACCACAAATAAGATCTTTCAGCTATTTTCAAAGGCGAAGGGTTTAGAGTCACGTCAAGACAAAATAAGCCTGGAATTTTCTAAATTAAAGCCAATAGAATTCTACAGTAATCACAAGTTACGATGTATGTGTAAGACAAATGTGTCCCTGAAAAATGAGGGGGCAACTCTGTGCAGCCTCTTGCCAATGTCAGGAAACTAGGTATTGTCTAGCAAATGCCCCTGGTCATTTTAAATAAGTATCGCTCGCATCCTGGATTTCCACAATGACAGTTTCTGAAGTAATAAACTTCAATTGCCAACAGAACTATCACGTTGGGTAGAAACCACGAGGGCCAGAGATGCAAATGAGTCCTTCACCAAGCAATCATGCACACCACTAGATAAAGCCCTTTAATCAGTGTGGGTAAACAAGAGAAAAATGATATATGCCAATGCCGAAGCCCTGTTTCTGAAGAGAGGCCCAGACAAAACATCTGGTTTTCATAGTCATTTCTGTTTCTACCTATTAGTAGGAGGCTATCTTGCAACAAATCTTCCCAAGGTCTGCTTCTGTTAAAGAAAGATCACTCAAGAAAAACAGTCACAGCACATCACATTTCACATTTCCTGTAACCCATCTCATCTAAACCCAAACAACCAAAACTGTAGTCTGGGTCTTTCGCACACGAAAACAATAACAAACAGCCAGAAAGACAAATTTCTATATAATGACCCCAGAATTACGATAACTAGAGTGTGTAAGGAGATCTGACTGCATCGTGGGAATTAATTTTCTCAAGGGCTTTGTGAGAGGGAAGAGAACAGCCGCTCTGAATACAGCTGCTTCCTAGGGCCTCTGGAATTTTCTGGAACCCTGGTCCTCATGCAGGACTGCTATACATAAGGTACTGTGAAAGGTTATGAGGATTATCAGTGTGTGTCTGCAGAGAGCTTTCTAATAGGTGAGTCAGAAAGGAGCACAAACAGATAATCCGTCAAAATTAGGAGGAACCTATGGGAATGAAAAGAACAAAGAAAATTGTTCTGTCTGCTACCTATCACTTCTCATCTTAGCACTGCTTTTCTTAAAAAAAAAAAAAAAAAAAATTGATACTGAGTCTGAAAAAGATACCTGCACCATGAAATGAACTTTAAAAAAATTCCAAGGACAGGTTTCTTCTTTTTCTGATTAAGTATTCACTGCATGGAGTAGGCTAGAGGGAGACTGTCAACAGGTCAACAAAAATCCTTAAAGAAACAGGCCCACCAATTCCTGCTTCCTCTCTCATTATCCAGGAAACAGTTGCCAACAGAGGCCCCCTTTCCAGCTGGAGAGGCATTCATTGGTCCTTGGCCCTGCTCTCTCTTTCCAAAATGGGGGGCATCTTCCTATCAATTCTATTTATGTTTCATAAAATACATTAACTCTCAAGTCCTATTTTGGGGGCACCTGGGTGGCTCAGTCAGTTAAGCATCTGACTCTTGACTTTGGCTCAGGCCACAATCTCAGGGTCATGAGATGGGGTCCCAGGTCACGCTCCGTGCTGGGCGAGGAGCCTGCTGATGATTCTCTCTGTCCCCCTTCCTCTGCATCCCCCCCTAAAAAAAATCCTATTGTGAGACCTGGATTTAAGAGAAAGAACACTTAAGCACAACAACTAAACTTTCCTGTCTTACTTCACAACCTCAAAGCATTTCAGTATTCTCCTGCCATATAACCCATGGACATCACTGCACTACTGAGACGATCCATGGTCTCAGCGAATTGGTAAAAAGAGCACTGGATGCTTCTGGAAGGACAACAGTGGCAATGATGATTTCAACCTGAGCTTAAAAAAAGAGAGTATTATGGAAAAAATGTAAAGGAAAATGAACAAATCAAACGTTGAGCTTCTAAGAACAAAAGCATTTGTGCCCGGAAACCCATCTGAAAGGAGGTTAAAAACTGAAGGTTAAAGCTAATCCTCCGGCTGCGGCTCCAACCACATCTGAAGGTGGGTGCGGGGACCCAGTTCAACTCTCGAGCCTACGCACCAGCCTGATCGCCTCTTGGTTTATGAGATTATACCTAGTCTCAGTGTTCTATGGAGTCAGCTGCGAATAAATCGCCTTAAAGATGCACTCTCCTGCTCTTCCCTTTACTGAAGAGAAACTCAGGGAGACAGCTTGAAGTCAGTCATGCCCTTCCACTCCCGTTGTGTTACACAGCAAAAGAGACGTCCTTGACCATTTTTAACAAAAACACATTTTAGGACATTATTCTAGTTCAATATATAGCCACCCATATAGGTTAATGTTGCTAGGCTGAAGAATACAATTAGCATTTTTAAAGCATGGAAATTATGTATAATTTGCTATACTCTGAGAAGCCTTTGAAGGGAATCCAATCAACTAAATAATTGCAAATCATGAACTTGTAACCCTGTTACTCAGCAGATGAGGGTTCTCCACTACTGTGCGGCAAGTTGTCAGGGATGTGGAATGTAGTTTGGCTTCATCTGCACATGCCCTTGCAATGACGGGTGTCTGACAGACTGCTGCCATGAGCAGGTTCTGTGGTCTGGAGAAAAGGAAATGTTTCTAGGTGTAAGAGGGAGTAAGTATAATGAAACATTACACATGTGTCTAAAAGAAGAGACCATATTAGAGAAATATACACGAGGAGGGTATGGGGGGAGGACAAGGAGGGGAGGACAGCGACAGAACACTTTACTGGGCTCAATAGGGCAGCTCAGAGCAGACTTTGTTGAGAAGGTGAGGCCTGAGTCAAGACTGGAACGTGATAAAGTTATAGAAACCCAGAGAAGGGCTTGTGGGAATGGAAAACAGTTCAGCTACTATGGAACACGGTTTGGTCATTCCTCAAAAAGTCAAATACAGGGGTGCCTGGGTGGCTCAGTGGGTTACAGCCTCTGCCTTCAGCTCAGGTTGTGATCTCGGGGTCCTGGGATCGAGCCCCACGTCTGGCTCTCTGCTCAGCGGGGAGCCTGCTTCCCTTCCTCTCTCTCTGCCTGCCTCTCTGCCTACTTGTGGTCTCTCTTTCTGTCAAATAAATTTTTAAAAATCCTTAAAAAAAAAAAAAAGTCAAATACAGAATCACCCTATGACCCAGCAATTCTACACACATACCCAAAAGAATCGAGACCATATATGCAAACAAACCCCGTAGATGAACACTCAAAGCAGCATTTTCACAATAGCCAAAAGATGGAAATAACCCACATGAGCAATGCACGGACGAACAATATATCGACAACAGAATATTATTCAACCATAAAAAGGAATGATGGGCAGATGCGCCCTAGATGTAGATGAATTGTGAAAACATTTATGTGAAACAGAAAGAAGCCAGACAAAAAGGTTCCTATTAGATGATTCTATTTATATGAAATATCCCAAATAGGTAAATCCGTGGATGTTGTTGCCAGGGGAGGGGAAGAAAGGGGGAAGGGAAGAAGGGAGAGGGAAATGGAAGGTGATTATTTAACACACACATGGTGTCACTGAAGAGTGATGAAAATGTTCTGGAACTAGCTAAAGGTGATGGTTTGCACACTGTGAATATACTAAATACCACTGAATTGTATGATTTAAACTTTAAAAGAGTTAATTTTATGTTATGTGAATTTTGCCTCAGTTTAAAAACACACACACACAAGGTAGGGAACAGGTTCTAAAGCAAGCACATGGCTAACCTGTCTGAGGAACACAACGGCCCGTGTAACTAACTATAACCAACGAGCAAGACAGAGTGAGCACGAGAGTTTGGTAAATTTACAGGGCACTCAGAGGACACAGGGAAGTCAATTCTAGGTCATTTTTCAAGACTTACCTTTTTTTGAGAGCAAGCGAGAGAGAAAGAATGTGTGCAGGTACAGAGAGCAAGGGGTAGAAGTAGGAGAGAAAATCTTAAGAACGCTCCACGCCCAGGGCAGAGCCCAACACAGGGCTCAATCTCACAACCCTGAGATCATGACTGGGGCTGAAATCAAGAGTCAGATGCTTAACTGACTGGACCATCTGGGAGCCTCTCAGGACTTATCTTTATTCTTATTAAAGGGGGAGCCATTACAAGATTTTGAGAAGAAAGACATGATCTAACCTATAGAACAAAAAGATCATGATGACTGCTATGTTGCGAACAGACTGTAGGAGGCAAAGGTCAGAGAAGGGACACCTACTCACAGGCTACTGCAACCATCCAGGTAAGAGAGAACTGTAGCTTAGCACTGTGACAGCAACACCACAGAATATGACGAGGTTTTAAGTGTTAAGCTATGCAATTTTCCTACCCACACAAATGTTAAGTAGAACGCCAACATATAAAACAGAAAACAGGCAAAACTTATCTAGATGAAGTGAGGACGAGGGCTGGGGGCTTGGTAGTCAGCCTCTTAATCATCCAACTGTATTTGTGGTGGTCCCCAGGACTCTTGTGGTTTCAATGAGAAGGACATAAACTAGATCAGTGGTTTCAAAAGAGAGAGGAAAGGGACTGACTATAAAGGAGCATGGGGGAATTTTTAGGGCAACAGAACTGTTCTTATCTTGACTGGGGTTTGGGTTACGTGAATGTATGCACTTGTAAAAACTCATAGAAGTATGTCCTAAGGAGAAATCGAGTGCCTGTATATTATACCTCAATACAACTAAAACTAAAAATACAGAGTTTGAAAGTCACTGCTTTCAGATTGTAATGTTTCTCAAACCCTCACTTCCCATTGTCTATTATACCCTGTACACTTGCCATCAGCACTGAAAATCCACCCTTCCCCTCATCCTTCGTGTTTCTATCAATATCACATGTCAATATCCCAGCCATCCAGGTTTAAAGCTTCTGATTTATCCCGGACTTCTTTCTTGCCCCCAACTCAACAGCCAACTCCACCTCTGAAATATTTCTTTTATTTTCCATACTTTCTTCCTCACTGGCTTAGTCCTAATTCCTGCCTAGAGTACTAAGGCCCCTAACTCATCTCCTAACAGCCTAAAAATCTTTCCTTCTAACACATCCTAAATGATGCTGCTACTCTTCCATTAACACAGAACTCCTTTTCAAAAACCTTTGATGGTTCATTAAAGAATAAAGTCCAAACTCTTTTGTCTAGGTTCAAAGCATTTTAGAATCAAAAGCACACCATTTACTTTAAGAAATAATTTGTTCTCATGTAAGAACTCTGCTGGCCAAGATCCCCAACCAATTTCCCCAGATGATTCCCTGGTCCTTTCTTTCATTTAACCTGCATTCTGGCTGAATCAGGTTGTAAACCAATGCCCAAGTCAGTCCTATACTCTACAGGACCTTTGCATTCACTCCTTCCACTGCCTGGAAGGCTCTGTCTTCCTCTCATCTCTACTTACTGAAATAATTTCTTCCATCTCTATACTTCCAGGAGGCTTCAAACCTCTCCTGTAACATTCAACCAATTCCATCTTAGATTCTTTGTGTACATACCTTCACCTAATACAATCCTAGAAGTAGAGAATCTGTCCTACTCCTCTCAGAATTCCTCCCATGGACCCATGATAAGATTCTGCACATAAGTATTCAATTAAGTACCTTCTGAGTTTAATAAAATCAAATGTACAGTATTTGCTTTAAGACAAAATGTCATGTGAAAACTATACGAGCATAAACAAGCAATCGGAAAACTACGATGTTCAACTTGCAATCATGCAGGAAACAGCGTTAGAAAACTTTTTTTAAGTAGACACAGCTCAACTCAAACACAAGTTGTTGAGGACACAGTTATCTGAAATTTTACAAAAGCATGTCCAAGATATTCCGGCCAGGAAATGTTTAATTCCAGCTAAAACCACAGTGAGTGACAAGGCAGAATTTTCAAGTGGATATAGTATGTCTTATATTTTGAAGTTTCCTCACTAAACTTCATTTGAATCATACAGGATTTAATCAAGGACATCTGAAATAATAGCTCAACAGAAAATATCTTGCTTGGAAACACAATTCACAAATGAAGGGAAATGTTGAAAGAAAAAATAAAAAAGTAGATTTTGTTTCCTCAGTGATACGTGTTTTACGGCCGCCTGTAAACTTACTGTTCAGAATATACTGCCCAGAAATCTGGTAGTGTCTTCTGTCTCTGATGCAATTTTAACAAATACAATTGCCACTTATAAGAAAACATCCATTTTAACAGACTTTCATTAAACACTGTAATTTGAGTAAAATAACCTTTGGTGAGGTTGTTAAAAGGTTGAGGCAGAATGAAAAAAGATAAGAGTAGCCTGTGCAAACTTATAGGTAAACCAAGTGTTTGCTGTTGACTTTAAAACCCCGATTTCAAAAAGGAGACATATACATGCTCCCCAGATGTATTTATTATCAAAAGAATTGAAATATTTAATGTCAGTTCCTACATAGACTCACAAACACTGAGTCACTCTACACGCAGTCTGTGACATACACACACTCCTCCCACATTCCCAGAAGAAAAACCATTTGTCATTAGTGTTCGAGACCCCCAAAGCCACTCAATGTCCCACTGTTTATATATGAGATATAATAGCCTTCAATTTTCTGTCAATAGTAATCTTGTTGGCACAAAAATAATTTTGTTATTCCTGTCTCCTGACAAATAGTGACTGAAGGACAAGAAGGGAGGGCTTGTAGAGGACACATTTTTAAAGTAAAATGATACTCATCTCTTTGTGGTGCTTTCTGGACATTTTAAAATTTCTCTCCCTGCCTCTCTCTCCCTCATCTTCTCTCTCACTTCCTCAGTCTATCTCTGCCCCCCCACCCCCATCAGGATAACATTAGCTTGAAAGCTGACAATTCAATCACATCTCAAGCAACCATTTACTTACTCTGTTATTTAATAGGAGGGGGGAAACCCAGTTACCATAACAACTCACATCACATGGTAATTATGGAGTCTCTAAAATACAGCAAACCATACTTTTCACAGTGTTTTCTAAGGGGAATGTGTAATAAGCATAGATACCACTTCTCCCAATTATTATTCAGAATTTCCATCTAATTGTTTCATATTGCATGAATGCTAATGCTACTCCACGTTCTTCCTAAGAAATAGGTTTTTAAATAAAGAAGGAACTGAAAGAAAAAGGCAAATATATTCTTTGTATTTCAAATTATGGGTTATAGCCCACCTATCTAGGGAAAAAATCCACAGAAGGCAGAAGAAAGGCAAAATTAATTTATAGGACAAAATGAATCAAATGATAATCAACACAAAAGGAAGGAAGGAAAGAAGGAAGGAAGGAAGGAAGGAAGTACAGAAAGAAGGAAGGAAGAGACAGATTTCACAGAATAGTTCTGCCAATAAGTCCAGATAAGGTTGCGGTGAAACAAGAATGAAAAAAGAGCTCATTACCTAATGCAGAGGCAGAAATATTGGGTGACAGCAGCAGGATCAGGAAAATTTGCATGCGCCCAAAGATGGAGGGAATAATGAAGCAAGACTGCCATTCCCATCCAGGGACAGATCACAATCATCCAATTTAGGTAAGAGTGTCACGTCAGAGTTAGAAATGCCAAAGGATGACAAGACAGGCAGCAAATTTCAGGGAAGGAACCTGTCATTCACCTTCAGCTTCCTCATCAAGAGGAATCAGTCTCAGGATGGAAAAGTGTAGTCATAAATCGGAGCAGAAGAGGACGGTCACCTGAGCTTGGAGAACCCCTAGTAGGTCTGAAATGACCCCTGCTTGTCCCTGTTCAAAGAAACAGAGAAAGGGAAGGGACACTTCAGGTTTAGAAAAATCTAAGCAGGGCAATGATGATACAGAACTTCTCCTGGTATTTCAGGTCAAAGTCCAAGGACACTTAGATTTTCAAGTCTTCTGCAAGTCCCATGGGAGAGTTTCACTTAAAGAAAAGTCAATTTAAAAAAAAATTGTAAAAAAAAAAAGTTTTCAGAAAGAAGGGAATATAATAATCTCCAAAAGAATTAATCACAGATAAAATAGCTAGTTCTCCATAATGAAAATTAACTTGATTTAATGAACACAGTTCTTGAGAAATACTAACGATTATGTAAAGCAAATAGGTCAGAATACGAAGAGCAGAGCTTTCAGGACATTCAAAACAAAGTTCTCTTCCCGATTCACACGCTCACCCACCTACTGGTAGGCATTAAGAAGGCCATAGCATATCCTGTAAGTATATGTAATCTTGGGCAGGGAGAAAAGGGAAAAGGCTACATCTATTCACGTAAGTGAATAATGACATGAAACAGTACGTAAAAGCCGTTCAAATTATAATAATGTCACCTCTTAGTAAGACCTCAATGATGATTAGATTCAGCATCAATTTATTAACATTTCTGGAAAAAGGAAACCATCACACTAAACGCACGTACAAAGTCTGAGGCATATCCATATTTCAAAAGGATTCAAACCATTAACTTGACAAAGGTCTACGAAGTATGTGCTGTGCCCCAGCATTACCAGGCATTAGAGCTACATGTGACCAAAACCAGCTCCCTGATTTGATGAACTTTACACTCTACAGGAGACAGACACTAACTGTCATGTCTGCTGCCACCCACACACCCCTGTCAGGATTAGTAAAAAGATGGATAGATTGGTGTGAACAGACTCCTATAACAAATACATTGAATTCATAGTTATAAACATTCCTGAAGAAAACTCCAACCCCAAATGGTTTCACGGGAAAATTCCACCAAACATTTAAGGAAAAATTATTAGGATAGCATTACACAGCTACGTTTCAGGCAAAGACAATAAAAGGAAACTATAGAAAAATATCCCTCATGAACACAGATGCCAAAATCCTTAACAAAATATTACCAGCGAAACAAATTCAGCAATATATAAATAGGACAATACATTAGGATTACAAGGAGTTATTCCTTGAATGAAAATCTGGTTCACTGAGACAAATCAAAATAATTCATCATATCAACAAGTTTAAAAAGCATACAATCTTCTGAATAGATACAGAACAAAACATTTGACAAAATTGTGATAAAAAGCCCTCAGCAACTTAGAAATAACAGGAAACTTTGCAAACCTGATAAAGGATATCTATAAAATCTTTACACTAAAATAAGCTAAACATAACATCATATTTAATGTTAAGACACTGAATGTTTTCCCGCAAGACTGTGTATAAGATAAGAAATGTCTGCTCTTACCACTCCAGTTCAACACTGTACTAGAAGGCCCTATTCAGTGTAATCAGGCAAGAAAAAAAATGAAAGGCACAAACATCAGAAAGAAAAAAAATTAAAAGATATTCTCTATTCACACACATCACAATGAAAAACAAAAAGAAGCTACAAAAAGCAACAAGAACATGTAAGTGAGTTTAGTAAAGTCAGAAAAGTATCCATTATATGTTTATATACTAGCAATGAGCAGATGCAAATTAACACAAAGGAAAAAACAGTTAATTAGATGCAGTAGCATCAAAATACTTAGGGACATGCAATACTCATTAAATTTAACAAAATGTGCATAAGATTTGTAATAAAACAAAACACTGACCTAAAATAATGGAAAGATACAAATACCTTGTTCATAAGTTGAAAGACTCAGTATTAGTGAGACGTCAATTCTCTCCCAGATTGATCTACAGATTCAATACATTTCTAACCAAAATGACAGCAGGCTTTTCTGTGGTTTCTCAAAGCTGATTTAAAATTTACATGGAAAAGCCAAAAGCCTAAGATATCCAAATTTTAAAACAACAAAATTGGAGGACTCGTATTACTTGATTTCAAGACTTTCTATAAAGCAACAGTAATTAAGCTGTGTGGTTTTAGTTAAAGTATACACACAAAGATCAAGGGAATAAAACTGCGTGCAGAAGTAGACCCATGCAGGGGCGCCTGGGTGGCTCAGTTGATTAACCCTCTGCCTTTGGCTCAGGTCATGACCCCAGAGTTCTGGGATGGAGGCATGAGTCAGGTTCCCCGCTTGGTGGGGAGTCTGCTTTACCCTCTGCCTCTCCCTCTCTGCGTGCTCATGCTCTCTTGCTATCTCAAATAAAGAAATAAAATCTTAAAAAAAATAAATAAGTAGTAGACCCATACATATGGACAAACAATTTTCTACAGAGGTGATTTGGTGAAAAAAGGGTGGTATATTAAATATAAGTCATAGCTCATGAAAAGTTAACTCATACTGATCCTAGGCTAGAATGGAACTGTAAAGTATAAAACTTTCATACGTAAACACAGGAGATCATCAAAGGACTAACGGATAAACTATACATGGTAGATTCATATAATGGCATATTATTCAGCCGTAAAAAGGAATGAAGTCCTGACACATGCGACAGCATCTATAAACTCTGAAAACATTATACTAAGTGAAAAAAGTCAGACAAAAAAGACCACATATTGCATGATTCTATTTATATGTCATGTCCAAAATATGCGAACTATGGAGACAGAATAGTGGATTAGTGGTTGCTGGAGGCCGGGGCAAGAGGGAAATGGAGTCTCTCTGCTCACAGGTACAGAATTTCTTTTTGGTGAGATGAAAACATTCTAAAATTGTGCGAATGGTTTCACAAATCTGTGAATATGCTAAAACCACAGAATTGCACACATTAAATGAGTTGGTTTCACAGCACATTAATTATGCCTCGATTTTTGAAAAAAATGAAGAAAATACAGGAGAGAAAAAGAAAACAGAAGATCTTTGAGGCTTTGGTTTCAACAAAAAGCAAGAACTATTAACAGAAAACCTTGATGAATTGGAATTCTTTAAAGTTAACCATTCGCTCTTCAGAAGACACTGCCAAGGAAATAAGAAGACAAGTTAAGTTTTGGTTTAAAAAACAAATTGAATGGGCGCCTGGGTGGCTCAGTGGGTTAAGCCACTGCCTTCGGCTCAGGTCATGATCTCAGGGTCCTGGGATTGAGTCCCGCATCGGGCTCCCTGCTCGGCAGGGGTCCTGCTTCCTCCTCTCTCTCTCTGCCTGCCTCTCTGCCTACTTGTGATCTCTCTGTCAAATAAATAAATAAAATCTTTAAAAAAAAAAAAACAAATTGAAAAACACATTTCTAATAAAGAATTTGTATCAGAATATATGAAGAACTCTCACTTAAAAAGAAAAATCTGGTTAAAAAAACAGGTAAAACAACAGAATACTTCATGAAAGAAAAATTATGACTGGAAAAACAAACAAACAAAAAAACCTAAAAAGATGCTCGACATCAACAGCCATTAAGGAAACATAAAACCACAAAAGAGAAGCCACTCTCCATTTATGAGAATGGCTAGCTTTAAAAAAAAAAAAAAGAGGAGTATGGACAAAGAGACAGAACAAGTGGAACTCCCTCACATTGCTGCAAGGCACTCAAAATGGGACAGTCACTAGAAAAATTTGGTAGTAAAAAAAAAAAAAAAAGAAGTTTGATAGTTTGTTACATTCACTAATCATATGACCTAGCAATTCCACTCCTACATCTTGCTTTATTCAAAAAAATGAAAACACGTGTCCACACATACACCTATATGAGAATCACTTACGGCAGCTTCATCATAACTGCCCCAAAACCGGAAACAACCCAAGAGCCCATCGATGGGTGAATAAACCAACTGAAACTCTCATTACAGACATTTTTAAAATAAAAAGACTCAGAAGCAATAATAAGAACCCAAAGAAGTTTGAAGAAACATCACCTGCAACACCACCAAAAGGATCCCAACAAAAGAAAACCTAGAAACAAGGAGAAGAGTAAAGAAATACTACAGGCATCTTGGGAAGATTCAAAGATATATTTTAAATGCTCTCTGCTTAACTTGGTATGGTGTAGAGTAATTCAAGGACCATCCTGAATCACACTGCCTGGGTTCAGTTTCAAGGCTTCTGTACTTAGGAATCTGTGATCTCAGACACATTAGCAGTACCAGCCTCACAGTGTTAGAGATTAAGTGAGTATAGATATGTTTTTTTCAATATTCAATATATGTATTCAATATTCAATAAATTTTCAATAAATAATATATATTTCAATATATATTCATTGAATATATATTCAATTTATATTGAATATATATTCAATATTCAATAAATAGAGAGAGCAAGCATGCACGCATAAGTTTTAAAATACCTGAGCTGGTTATTAGCTATTATCATTGCAATTATTATTCTAACCAGATCTTAAAATTCGTAATATTTGTTGTCACCTGGTTTGAGAAACTGTATGATTCATTCACTATCTCTGCCTCTTTTTTTTTTAAATGAATTACAGCAAGATGAATCCAAACTAAAATCCTACCATAGATTTGACAAAATTCTATCCAATATATCTTCTAAATGACTCCTAAAAGAATCATTCTTTCATCTCTTTGAAATTTTCTAGGCATTCTACAACACAAGCAACAAGTATCTCAACCCAAATACTTTGTTCATATCCAAGGCACACCTCATAAATTCTGATGCCATTTGCTGAAATTTATTAAACTGCCTTCTGCTACTCCTCATATTAACACTTTTTCTTGTTTCTGTTCTGATGGTAACTTTTAAAATCAGCTTTCCATTATTACTTAACACTTTAAGTATGTGATTAAGTATCATTCAATCTCCTAGGTGCACAGCTGAAAAACACAAAAAGGTACCAAATCTCTCCCTTGTCCATAGCAAGTATAAAGATGTTAAGGAAAACAGATCTAGAAACTGTGCTCTTTTTCATGAAATTAAACCGCTCTTCCTCCCAGATCGTTAGTCCCTCTTTAGTTAAGCGAAGACACTGAATTAGACAAAAAAGGCTTTGAACCAAATATTTGCATAATTTCAACTCTAATTAAATACATGAAAGAGCATGAGTGGCACCGAATAAAGACAGCTCTCTAAAAACTGGATATGCTACTGGTGGCAACTGGGAAGATACAGCATATAGTCCAGCCAAATGACTGATGCCAAGATTTACAAATTACACACCAAAATGAGATTTAGTACAAACATACTGTCTTAGCTCTACGTTAACATCAAATTGTTAAACATTTTAAAATTCCTATCTTCATTTATAAGTGGTATATAACCTCTCATGTCTAAATTATATAAAATAAATCTCTTTGCTATGACACTTTGTTATTCACTTATTTTAGTTTAAATTCACCACAATAAGTCATCAAGTGCTTGACAGTAACACCAAAGAACACACTTCCCACACACTGTCCAGCTTCTCTCTTCCCTCTGGTGTTGCTATAATCTGGTATGATCAGACTTTATACAAATCATCTCGTGGCATCACCTAACTTTATTTGAAAAGGGTAGCTTAAAGGAAAAACAGAATAAACACTAAAACCAAAGGTTTTTTTTTTTCCCTTAAACACTTTTATTTACTGTTAATTCCCGACATTCACAAAATATATACACTGGTGCCCTACATACTTGCAAAGGATTCAAATCAAGGAACGGGCAAGATTATTTCTTTAAACAATAAGTTGGTACTTATAGTGAACAATACAAGTTAAACAATGATGAAATAAACCAAATTACTACATACCACTCCATAATAATAAGGCTGGGCAATGGAAGAAGTGTGCCACTTTCTTTCAGAAATACATCCAAATATTTTAGTATTCAACTGGGTCAACTTTTTTGGTTTCCTTTAAAAGCAACGTACAGGGGCGTCTGGGTAGCTCAGTCTGTTAAGCGTCTGCCTTCCGGTCATCATCCCGGGGTGATAAGATCGAGCCCCGCGTCAGGCGTGCCCCTTGGGGGGAGCTTGCTTCTGCTTTTCCCTGCAACCCCTTACCCCGCTCGTGCCATCTCTTGCTATCGTTCTCTCGTTCTCAAATAAATAAGTAAAATCTTTGAAAAAATACACACTAAATTTCATGACCATAAACTGAAGAGGGGAACCCCTAAATACATACAAACAAGAAGAACCTGTTACACAGTACAGGGAGGCACCTACCTCATGTACCAGAGCGAGTGAGGTCTGTTTGAAACTTCGCCCCCTACTGGCCATCAGTCGATTCAAAGGTTTGCCATCTTTACTCTGATAGGTTGAAACATCGTAACAAAATAACATACCACCTGAGGGGAGGGGGAAACAACTTATAAAAACATGTCTTATGGAAAAACTTAATTAGATTCCAAGAGTCTCAGTAATCCATATTCAATCAATCTGGACAGAGAGATTTTATTTTTTTATTTATTTAAATATTTTACTTACCCACTTGACAAAGAGTGAGAGAAACAGGGAGAGAGGGAACACAAGCAGGGGGCGTGGGAGAGAGAGAAGCAGGCTTCCCGCTGAGCAGGAGATTGATTCACGCTCCATCCCAGGACTCTGGGATCACGAC
This sequence comes from Neogale vison, assembly GCF_020171115.1. NCBI lineage: Eukaryota > Metazoa > Chordata > Mammalia > Carnivora > Mustelidae > Neogale > Neogale vison. Next base: position 48,053,441 of record NC_058099.1, read on the forward strand.
CTGAGCCGAGGACAGATGTTTAACCAACTGAACTACCCAGGTGCCCTTGGGTAGAGATTAGAAATTAATTTGCTAAGCAAATTATGATTTTTGACTACTGGTATCTATGGAAAGAAAAAATAGATTTAAGAAATTAGCAGTTACCGTATTCAAATTATCAGTTATTTATGAGCCTTATTCATTTGTAAATGAACAAAGTTTTTCAAAGGCTTTTTCTGCATCTACCGAGATTATCTAAAGATTGTTATGCCTTTTTCTATTAAAGCACTTAATTACACTGATTTTCAGACATTAAATTAACCTCACTTTTATTAGCTATATCGCTAAATTCAATTTTCTAATGTATTTTTTGGGGGGAATTTTTACAACTATGTGTAATAGAAAAGACTGCTTTATAATATTCCCTTCTTGTTCTCAGTATCAAGATTATGTTGATTTCATCAACTAAGCCACCTAGGTATCCCACTTTAAAACATTTTTTAGAGATGCCTGGGTGGCTCAGTCAGTTAAGCATCTGCCTTCAGATCAGGTCATGATCCCAGGATCCTGGGATCGAATCCCGTGTCCGGCTTCCCACTCAGAGAGGAGCCTGCTTCTCCCTCTACCTCTCCTCCTCCTTCTGCTTGTACTCACTCTATCTCCCTCAAAAATTAATAAATAAAATCTTATAAAAATTATTTTAAAGTTTCCCACTATTATTATAGGTTTTCCCATTTTTAAAAATTTAAATTCCAGTTAGTTAACAAAGAGTATAATATTAGTTTCAGGTGTACAATACAGTGATTCAAAACTTCCATACAACACCTGGCACTCATCACAACAGGTGTACTCCTTAATCCCCATCACCTTTTTACCCAGGCCCCCACCCACCTCCCTTCTGGAAGGTTTGTCCATTTTTTTAGTTTTGTGAATGGTTTTCATATAGTTTAAAAATGATGCTATTTTGTGTACACTGGTACTGGTACTGTGATATTTTCTTAATGGAATGACTTCTTTATCTCCTTGAAATGTCCCCTTCATTTTAAAGCTTTTCCTTTTTCACACATCCAATACCTTTTCATTGAATCCTAGACAGTATACAAAGGAAACACAGAAAATCTAAATGATTTTTTTTTCTTTTCTTTCTTTTTTTTTTTTTTTAAACTCAGGAGTTTCAGCTGCCTTCTTTCAGATGCATAGAATAAAGGAATGATCATTTAAATTGAATCAGAGACTGAACTGGGTTAGGCTTGATTATAGCTTTGGTAATTCTCAGTCTACCTTTGGTTCAACCCTGTTCCTAGGGCATGCCTCCCCCAAGATTTTCATCTGACAGCCTAATTGGTCTCCTCAATACGGAAAGCTTAAGAGAGACTCAGATGGGTCCTCTGAGGTTTTCAGTTTATCTCTTTAACCTCCCATCCCATAAACCTTCAAAATTTGACAAATAGGGAGAAATAGGCTATGTGTCTGAGGTTCCACAAGTCCCTGGTTCCACTGATCAGACACCCCATGAATGACAAGATCTCTGTGGGTTTCTCTGCCTCCTGTACCAGCCTCTAGTAAAGGTCAAGCCTGAAATTCAGTCTCCGGCTGAGGCCAGAATAAGTAAGTGCTCCCAGGTGAAAAGAGGCGTAGCTCTTCATTATCAGTTCGAGGCTACTCCTGGGCTTTGTTTTCAGGCCCATTGTCCTAGCTCTTTGTTTCCTGCGCACAGAGAGGCTGGAGACTGCACCGCCTCTCATAAGCTCCAGCCTACTTCTGTAACTTTCAGGGCAAACTCAAAATTTATCAGCTAGCTTTTGAGAAAACTCTGGTTTCTCCCCTCTGTTCATCAGAGTCTTCAGAGAGCCAGAATCTCAATTTCAATCTCTCCCCCAACCTCTCCCTCTCCCCAGCCCTTTCTCTCTCTGTAAATGGGGAGCTTTATTATAGGAATTGGCTCCCATGATTATGGAGGATAAGAAGTCCCATGATCTTGCTGTCTGCAAGGTGGAGATCCAGAAAGAGTGCTGGTGTAATTCAGTACGAGATGGATGTAATTCAGAGGAGGTGGATGTCCTGGCTAAGGAAAGAGTAATTCACTCTTCTTCTAGCCGCCTGTTCTGGTCAGGCCATCAGTGAATTGGATGTTGTTGCCCATCCACACTGGTGAGGGTAACTTTCTTTCCTCAGTCTACTCATTCAAATGCTAACTTCTTCTGGAAACACTCTCAATGACATCCACAAGTAATTTTTCACCAGCTACCTGAGTATCACTTAGCCCAGTCAAACTGACATAGAAAATGAGCCATCACATCACTCTAGGCCCATGGAACCACTAAAAGCTCCACTGTTTAGGGCACCTGGCTGGCTCAGATGGTTAAATGTCTGCCTGTGGCTCCGGTCATGATTCCAGGGTCCTGGGATTGAGTCCCGTATCGGGCTCCCTGCTCAGTGCGGAGTCTGCTTCTCCCTCTACCTCTGCCTCTCTCTCTCTCAGGAATAAATAAAGAAAATCTTTAAAAAATAAATAAATAAAAGCTCCACTGGTTTCTCTATATGCTGCAACAGACCTCTTCTTGGGCCAAGCCCCGGTCCTAGCATACAACCAAAATCAGTGACTGTCTCCCATAAGGCAGCAGGGGCACACTTCTAAAGTATTCTTTCTCCTCATTCTGTAGTTTTAGTCTGCCTGTCTTTGCTTCTACACTTCTCTGGTGCCTTTAAAATACGGTCTATTTTTGTCATTTGTCCAGGTGTGTCAAAATGTTAGCAACAGGTGCGCTCTGCCATGACCTATCACACCCAGCTTGGAAGAGGAAGTGCAATCCTTAGGCTCAGAACTTGTACTTTGATACCATGTGCTGTACTTACCTGCAATGCCAGGTTTCAAACCTGGCTGCTTATTGGTCTCATACATCTTCAATATAAAATTGGGGATCCCTGCTACAGTTTTTCCTTGGTCGGACCGGGGACCTCCTTTTAATGCAGAGTGATAGACTCCACGGGGCATATTTACCATTTCCTGCTTCACAAGAGATGTAAAAAATTCCTCTAAGGCTGAAAGAGATGAAAGGAGATCAAAAATAGAGTAAATGCAGTATGTTAGGAGACAATCATCCATTATTAACTCACATATGCGTGGGTGTATGTATATATACTTATATATAGATATATATACACTTATATATAAAAAGTGTTAGTATAAGTGTGTATATAGACACACTTATACACACACACACACAGAGCTCTATTTCAAACGAAACTTCACAAAGTAAGCAGGGAACTCTTGGACATCATCCCTTTCTTAGTCTTCCCAAATGAGAACATGGCACCCAGTTACTCAAGCTGAAAAACTTAGATATTCTGAATTCCTCTCTTTCTCATACTTCTCACATGTAATCCATTAACGAGTCCTTCTAAATCTATCTTTAAAAATATATCCTGGACCCATGCATTTCTCTTTATTTTCACTGCTACTTGGCCAGTTATTATCTTCTCTATTCCTCATCTGGACAAATTTAAATAAAACTAGCTTCTTGGTGTCTTCTCTTCATGACCATCCCTACAAACTATCCTCTGCCCAGAAGCCAGAATCTGATTTCCTTTCCCAGACATCGTCCAGTGATTTTTTTTTTCACCATACGTGGAATAGCATTAACACTTCTGACAATGATCAAGGCTTTATATGACCCAGCCCTTGACCCTCCCACTGACCTCATCTTTGCCAAGCACCCTCCTTGCCAGCTAAGTGTTAAGGGCACAGTGCCACATGGCCTTTGTTTCTATTTTGCAATAACACAAAGCGCATATCGAAGTCCAAGCCACTGTACGTCCTATTCCTCCTACTAGTGGAACACGTTAGTCTCAGATTTCCATGGGACCAGTTCCTTCTTGTCAGTTAGGTATTATCAGAGAGGTCCTTTACGACTCTCCATCATTTTGTAGCAATATCAGGACAATTATTTAAAAAACCAAAATACTAGTTCATGATTTCTTTGTTTGTGATCCTAATTAAGCCCCAAATTTTATTGCTTAACGTTTCTACTTATTATCAACACAAATATGGGCTCAGAAGACAATAGGATACCCAAACAAAATTCTTGAGAAGACTAGAGGTTCTATCAAGTGTTATTTTTCTAAGGACCACTAGAGGTTGCCAATGCAGAAACAAAAACAACAGAAACATGAAACCTTAAAAAATGTGTGGAAAACAAAAAAAGAAAACCACTGCATGTGCCTCTCACAGGAGCAAAAAAGAAGGGTCTGCCTCCGGAGACTGGAATTTCATTCTTAATACACTGAAAAGTCTGCTTTAAATGACCATGATTACATTAAAGACAGCAAGTGTGCCCTGGAGCCTCTATTACACGCCCAGTTCTGTCTTTCCTGTATAGAACTTTCCCAGATGCGACCACACTACTCCATTCAAAGTCCAGAGAACAGGTATGTGGGACATTTTCTATTTACCACTCCTGACCCCCACCTCCACCCTCTCAACCCTGCTCCATGACCTGGAAAAATAATCAGGCTCCCTTGTCCTTGGGCTTCTGGTTGGCTTTTATCCAATGGGAGACACTCGCAGGAGGTCAGAGGATGGAAACAGAATGAGGTCAGGGCATGAATTCCCAGCCCCCCTCCCGAGGGATGGCTACAAGTTGCCTGCACCCCTCTTCTGCAGGCCTTGGCTCCCCTTCGGCAGCACTGTGACAGGATGCTCTCCCTCAGTCTCCAAACCGCTATCTCCCTTTCCTTACTGCTTCAGGCAGAGGGGCGCTAATCACTCCGGGTTAAAGCACCACCGCTTGGGAATGTCCTTCGGCCCTGACCGCACAACTGCCAAGAGTCCCTGCTGTAAACGCTCAGGGACTCCGTCACAATGTGCCTTTTCTGTCAAGACCCTGACGAATACATGGTCTAAATGAAAGAAATGAGTAACATCCAACTGTATCCGATACGGACGCACGTGGGTGACCGCTTCACGTGGAGTTTCAGCACAAACTTCCCAGAATGTAGCAAAGAATCATGTTTGTGAGGACAGAGGAGCTATGGAGAGAGAAGGTCATTTCATGCTTTCTCCGAAGGGGTCCTATTTTGGCAAAAGCTCGCACGAGTCAGGAGGTAAGTACACACTGTACACACGCTAACTCAGGAATGGTAATGTGTCTATGTGTCAAGCTCTTCAGAGAACTAAGGTTTCTCAAATTAACTCCAGCCCCGAAAACAGTCTAAATGAGGGTAGGATACCATGAGTGTAAGTGATCATACAGCGCCCACTAAGCCAGCCACCAGGAATCTTTCCACCCTGTTGGAGCCTTGCCCCGACCCTCCAGATGACCACGTGAGAACCTGAAAGAGCGGAAAATCTGTAGAACAGAGTGTTAGACACAAATTTTTAAAACAACCCCAATGTCCTTTAACAAGTGAGTGGACAGACTGGTGCCTACTACAGTGGGATATTATTCAGCGATTAAGAAGAATCGAGACAGGCCAGTGTTGGGATAAATATCAGAGACACTATGCCAAGCAAAAAAAAAAAAAAAAAAAGTTAAACCAAAAAGTGTATACACTGTATGGAAAAAGCAACAACGGGGGAAATCCTCATGGGTTTATACTTCAGTTACCTGCTTTGTATCAATGTGAATTTCCTGGTTTGAGTAATGAACTATGTGAGCTGCTGGGCAGCTGGGTGACAGTATACAGGAGCCCTCTAAAGTGTATTCACAACATCTTTGAATCCTAAAATTGTGTCAAAACAAAAATTAAATAACAGGGGCTCCTGGGTGGCTCAGTGGGTTAAACCGCTGCCTTTGGCTCAGGTCATGATCTCAGGGTCCTGGGATCGAGTCCCACATCAGGCTCCCTGCCGAGCAGAGAGCCTGCTTCCCTCTCTCTCTTTCTCTCTGCCTGCCTCTCCGTCTACTTGTGATCTCTGTCAAATAAATAAATAAAATCTTTAAAAATAAATAAATAAATAAATAACAGGAACATCCCCATTTAACATAACACAAATTACTGGACTCACACTGCAGCTGCTTTTGTGTTTACTTGAAAGGAAAGAGGAGAAGAAAAGGACCAGGATTCACTGACAGTGTAGTTGGGTTTTCTGGCTGCTGCAACTAGAGATCTTATACTAGCCACCCTGTACCTTTTAAGGTCCACAGTCCTAGGGCTGGTACCTTCCCCTGGTTCTTTTTTGAGTACTCCAGTAACTGCAGGGAAAGTGAGGCACGGAAAAATAAAGACCTTTGCCTGCGGTGAGTCTGCCAGCCAGCACCTAAGCACCCCTACCAGAGTCTAATGACTGAATTTTCTCAAACAGATACAGTTGCTGAACTCAAATCCTCCCCTTCTTTCTCACGGAAAAGCACTTGCAACCATCAAGAACAAATGATGTAGAACAGGCTAATGGCCACCACATCCTGAGAGAAGCAACAGCTCACCTTGGCCACACCTTCTCCTTTTTCCAATACAAGAAGACTGGAGGGAAGGCCCCATGTCACTAGGAATGATGTCATTTTAAAAGCCCAAAAGAACTTTTACCTCTAAGGCGACTTTGGGTTACAGGAGAAACTTCGGATAACAAAGTTATTTCCTTCCTGGGACTGACTATTAAAACACCAAAGGGGTCCCAGACTCTGAAGAGCCTTTCGGGAGTGGGTAAAAACAGAAGAGAGGACCAGGGAACAAACCATTAAGGCTTGTTCTGGACATCAAGAGAAACGGAAGGGTGCTCTCTTTGTCTATGCTGCCTCGTTTCAGTTTTCTCTAATGAAAGGAGGCAGGAATTTGGGACAGGAGCTTTGTCTAGAAATGGATAATATATATTTGCCTTAATTCCTCAGAAAATCTCCATGTGGGGTGAAACCAAGGGAAAAATGTCCCCTGGTAGGATATTGACACTATGATTGACCAGATGACACTTCTTAAGTGTACTGACCTTAATTTTCAGAAACAGACTTTCTACGTCCATCTACAATTAAGGTAGGATTGGGGTTGAACAAGGTAATAAACGCATGCTAGGCAAAATGTTAGCTAAGACTGAATTAGAATAATTAGATATAATTAGAATAATTTTTTAAAATGTCAAGGTCCTGTAAGCTTTTTATCAAAACGGAATGATCATACAATATAATCCATTTTTTAAACCACCAATTTGCAGCTCTCAAATATTGATACCATCTTTGGAATAATTCTAAAGAAAGAATAAATTCATAATGAAAGTACCCCGTAAATCTCTGAAGATTCTAACCATCCTTTCATTTAGCTTATAGGATAAAGAACCATTATTGGAGCCAGTGACTTGAAGTCCCATTGCAAATTTGTCTGGTAGAATATAGCTTTGGAAATGAATTTTAATTTCTCACTGAAAATGGTTGTTTAAACTAGTTTTCTGGTTCAATTTTCTTCGACTCTAACGCTTTTCAGTGTGTTCTGAACAGCATTCCTAACTCAAGCAGTACCTCCACAACAGATGGATATGTTGTGCCTTTCAGATAGAAAGTGGGCTGTAATTAAAGTGAGCTATCATATGTGCACATCACAAAAAAAACACAATCAGACAGGTAAAATCCCTGAAAAATGCTAGCTCCCATGCCTCTGAACAGGAGTCACCTGGTAAAACCAAAGGAGCAGTAAGTGACAACAGTCTGAGATAGCAAGAGCCAGGAATAGAAAGATCCACATCTTTTTCGTCACCCTCGTCATTTTCGTCTTCATCTAGCTCATCGGGAGTGGGGATTTCTGGTCTTATCTGAAATGACAGAGGGGGTAATAGGAAAACGTTATGTAAAATCCTTTCTTTGTCCTTTTTCTGTCAAGATTTAAAAACTGAGTTAGACTCATTGCATTGTAATGTCAAAAGACCATTAAAATTTAATTTTAAATTACCTATTCATTTTCAGATTAACTGAATGGTAAACTCAATCTTAGCAGCTACAAGCCCAGATCCATGTAAGGAACTAATGATAATATACTAAGAAAATTACCGTAAGCCAGCATAAGCAATGATTATTATAGAACACTAATAAAATTTTACGCCATTTGACTATAAAATGCAAACACTGACACATTCGATATATTGAACTTCTATGGTTTGTAATTAAATATTTGCCTTGTCGGAATACTTCCTTTTTAACTTGTCATTCTAGCCATATCTCTATGGCAAAGCTTAAAATCTTCCAGTAGCATATATAGTAGAGATCAGGAAAGGACAGAATGCTTTAGCTGAGTTTTGCTAAGACTCGGCAGTTTGTTGCTAGAGAATATAAAAACACTAAAATCTGTAATTGGTAGCTATACTTTATGGTGTCTAATTTGCAATTTGAAGATTTTGTGGTTGCTCTATGATTAGTTAGGTTCGTTTGAACCAAAAATTTAAAAATTTAAAAAGATTACCACCATTGTAGTTTCTACAAGATGTAACTGTCAAGCAATTAATTAAATTTTTAATACTTTCAATGACACACCATCATAATGCCCACATGGAGATAATTAAGCATTAGGGGAGGAAATCAAAATATATAAAAGTGGTTGCTATAACCATAAAGTGCCAGAACCCAGTCATTACCATTAGCCTGTCTCCCGGAGTTATTTTTAGAAATAATTAACAATTCCTGCAGACTGCCTTCTTCATAGGTCCCCAAAGCACTGTTCCATTTAGGAACTGCACTGAGTCAGGATTCTTGCAGGGGGATAAAAGAAAACAGAGAGGAAATGCTTCTCTTAAGTATAATAACCTCAACTCCAATGAAGCCTTTCAACCATAACTAGTGTTCTCTTCACTAGTGAAGGAATAAAAGCAACCTGACTACCCTAGCACTTTCCAAGACACAATTTAATTCTGATTCAATATTGAGTACCTAATTCTCAGAGGACGGAGCCAGCCATAATTACAGAGATAACAATGATGTGTGCTCTGCATAGGGCATGACAGCATTTGTGGGTGTCACTGGTTCCTGGAGAAACTTGGGCGCATTTGCAACCCTTTCAGCTCTCACAAGCAGGGGTTTTCAAAGTGCCTCTTGTCTGTGCCCATACTTTGAATTGGCCAGGTTTTGTTCCATCAGGAGTGATCTTAGAAATCCTAACCAGTCCCAGCTGCCTATGAAGATTCATAAAAGGAGGTGGTCCTGGGTCTGTCTGCCTTACTTCCTTTTTATACATCATAGTACAAACTGAAAATAATATTTGAACAGCAGACAGGGGGAAACAGACAACAATGTTTACAGCCCGAGACTACATGGGTAACGCAGCTACCCCCCCAGCGTATCAAAGCACTGGAAAGCTCTGACGTACACCCCATGCACAAATGGCAGGAGATCTGGGGAGTTGGAAGATAGAGGTAAACATGTAAATTACCAGGAAAACTCAGAGGGATGGGGAGGATATAGAGAAATCAGAACCGTCCTACTCTGCTGGTAGGAATATAAAATGGTGCAGCCCCTTTGGGAAACAGCATGGCAGTTTCTCAAAAAGTTCAACAAAGTTTCCACATGGTCCAGCAATTTCACTCCTAGGTATGCAGCCGAGAGAAATGAAAAGGTACAATCACACAGAAACTTGCATGCGTGTGAATGCATTATTCATAATAGCCCCCAAAGGGAAGCAACTCAAAGGTCCATGATCTGATAAATACATAAACTACGTGTGGTCTTATCTACACAATGGAATATTATTCAGTCAAAGGTGTGCATACAGATATGCGCCAGAGATGAACGCACCTTGAAATCATTACGCTAAATGAAGGAAGCCAGTCACAAAAGGCCACATACTATGTGATTTCATTATAGGAAAGGTTCGGGTTAGGTAAATTTAGGGACAGAAGGTAGGTGACACAGTTGCTTAGGGCTGCAGGAGGGAAAGGGGTGATGGGGATTGACTACATAAAATTTTACAATTAGATTGTGGTTGCTCTGTGATGAGTTGCACAGTTCTTTGAATATACCAAAAACTCACTAAACTGTACAATTTAAATGGGTGAATTAAATGGAATGAGAATTATAGCTCAATACAGCCGCTGAATCAGAACAGAAGAAGGGAAGGAGGAAGGTTGGAAGGAAGGGGGAAGGGAGGCGTGTTATAAAGAGGAGGTGGTAGAGGAAACGGGAGGAGGGGGTGGCAGAAGCCGGAAGCTATCGCCACCTTCAGAGGGATCTTCACTGGTGTAGGAACTATGGCAAATGACCAAATGCTTCTGATTCCAGAATTATTTAATGTAAAAGGGATAAGATTATTTTTACACATATTCTAGCCCACCAGTCTTCCTGTTCGGTCAACCTAAATTACTTAAAATGAGTCATAGCACCCAAGCCAGCAATATTTCTTAGAAACGCTAAAGAAAGACCTACTAGGTTGGAAATAAAAAATAACGATCCACTCATCTATCTTATGTTGTCTAATTTTACATTCACATAACTGGATGCCTATATTAATTTATCTGCCATGTGGTAAAGAGCATATGTCTGCATCTCACATATGCATATATTTTAACAAAGAAACTACAGATGTACTGTAATTTCAGAATAGCTGATATAGTCTGCCGACTTATAATAGTATGATTTGTGTCTTCAAAGGCGAGTTAATTCTCCTGAACGTATTAGCACTTACTGTTGGACTTTGGTTTCATTACCTTTCCCTTTCTCTGCTCACCTCTTAAAGAAGTACTTGTTCCAGCTTCTCTGTGCTAGGCTTTTCCCTTGTTTTGTGTGTAATGACTAAGAGGAATATACATATAACTAAGAAAAAAATCAAAAAAAGTCACATAAAAATACCTGTAAAATTGTAACATTTTGGTAGATTACATTAGCTGCTAAAACATCCAGAAAACCACGTACATATTTCACACACAGGCACACACACAAATACACCCTTCCAATTATAGCTAAGCTTTGTTGAAAAAACTTAAGTGGAGAGCCAAACATAAAATGATTAATTACTTTTAGAATCAGCTTCAAATTGAATATTGGAAAGCTTATCCTATAAAATGCCTCCTCTATGGGTTCTGAGCCACGTAACCTTTCAACCACCTTTCCTAGAGTATAACCTATTAAAACCCAGGAGTTTGTGCATAAACACAGGATTTTATTTAGAACACGTCAAGTATCCACATAAATTTATTTAAAAAGAGAAACAGCTTCTGATGAATGCAGTGACATTCAGTTAAATCAAAGCCAAACAGGTTATACCATATTAATACCAATCCAGGATGCATAATGAGTTCTTTTATATTACTCACATCTAAAATTAACTCCAGAAATCAATAACACAATCTATCTTAAGATTTCTAAAATAAAAAGTTAATTTTTAAACAACTAAATATATTTTTAATGAACCCAAGTCAGAGATGAGAATCAATCTTCACCTAAAGGTTCATCCATTACTGACTGTTTTACCAGAATAACAATTCTCTGCATTTTGTTTGTTTTTGTTTGTTCTGTTTTATTCGGTTGGGGGCACATTAAAGAAGACAGAAGAGAAGGATAAATAGCTGAGCACAACAAAAAAATACAAACTAAAAGAGAAAATCATCTGTGTCCATTTCTTAACATTGGAATCAACAAGTCCTCAAAAAAGCTCCCGGGGGACGCCTGGGTGGCTCAGTTGGTTAAGCAGCTGCCTTCGGCTCAGGTCATGATCCCAGCGTCCTGGGATCGAGTCCCACATCAGGCTCCTTGCTCGGCAGGGAGCCTGCTTCTCCCTCTGCCTCTGCCTGCCTCTCTGTCTGCCTGTGCTTGCTCTCTCTCCCTCTCTGACAAATAAATAAATAAAATCTTTAAAAAAAAAAAAAGCTCCCGGAAACTTTTCGACCAACTTTAGATTTGCATATTTCAAGTGATTAACAACGACACTTTACCCAACAAAACATATGGATTCATTCAACATTCCCAGATTAAAAAATGGTCTACTACTTAGTGTATGTCCAATAAATAATTGCTAAACCGATTCAAGCAGGAAGGGTCTATAATTAATAATCCCACAAAACTTCCTAATAACAAACCAATGACAAGAAATATGAGCTAATGAATTTGATATTCAAATTGCCTAACTCACATGGTGTCTTATTCAGCTCTACTAATCACTGACATTTTCCATCCTGCCTTACCTATAATGTTTCATTCAACCCTAACTGATGTCTGCCACTCCCCTAATACCTTTTGTTCTATCAACCTGTGAACTTTCAGCAAGTTTCACAGCTTAAATTGATGCATCAGTCAATAAGAAGTCTATCTTTAGTAAATGTAAAGAGATCTAGTCCTTACAAAGTAGCTGAGTTATCTACAAAAGTAGCTATGTTGATCAGGATACAATGGATCTTTCTGTAATTTCTTCCTATTTGAAATTCACAGCACTCTCATTTAAAAGATTATCTCACAAGTTTCCAGAAACTGAGAGAATGTGGATGTACTTTCACGGGAAAGGTCCAGAGGAAGCCTTCAGTTTTGTGAGTGAGCCTTGGTGCAGAGTGAGTCATCTCTGACAACAAAGAAGAGCGTTGGTTGTTACACTGTAGAAGACCCTACCTGGCAGGGACCTTCAAATCATTGAAAATATGATTTTAGAGAAGATGAGCCTCAGTTTCACCGTACTATCAACTACCAGACGGAGGTGCAGACCTGACTCAGTTGTATCCTTAGCTTTGGGGAGCTTGTTCGGGATATGATCACACTGACCATTTTCCTAGACTTTTTAGTTCTTGGGTATTCAAACAGCCAAAGGGAAACTCAGTCATCAGTAAAAAGAAGAAGAATGCATTGTGCAGTCTTAGAAGCAGTAATTCTCCATGAGGAGGCAGGCTGTCTACACCAGAAACTGGAGGTCAAAGATGAACTCTTTTAAATCACTATGTCTCCTCATCTTAAACCTAGTTAAGAATATCCACTATAGTGAACCACTGTTACTCTGGGGAATAAGCCGAATCCCAGAAGGGGGTAAGGGTAAAATAAAGGCAGAGAAGAGTGGCGCAAAAAAAAAAAAAAAAAAAAAAAGGATAAATTTTAGAGATTTCCTTTATAGTTCTTCACACTCTAAAGGTAAAAACCCAAGCATATCTAGAAACCCAACACTATCACCACCCTTTACATTGGAAGGTATAAAAGAGCTATTTATGGATCCTCAAGGGATCAGAGAATATTGAAGAATTAGATTAAGAAAGTATCTAATATCTCACTGAGCAGAAGTTTATGCTCACTTATCTGAGCATAAACTCTAAAAAGCACAACCAGGAACTGAATAGAATGCCAAAGTAGGAACAGATATCAACATTCCAACATGTAAAGAGATAGAAACTAAACAGTCAAGAATATGTGGGAGTTATTTAATGAAACCTAGTAATCCAGCTGGCATATTTCATGAATAATAGCTAAAAGTAAAGGTAATTATTATGCCATGATCTAACTTAGCAAATGCTCATTAAAATAATAATAATAAAAGGTATCTTTACAGATGTTGTAGCCAATTTACTGGCAGTTTGCCTACAAAATTTACAGGTAGGTTTTTTTTCCATTTTCTTTTTCCTTTTTTTTTTTTTTAAAGATGGTTTGAGTATTGCTAGTCACCATAGCTCAGTCTGAGGTCCCATCTTTTTTTAATTTTATGAGCCACAGAACAAGTCTCCATAAGTCTTCCCATTTGTGATGACCACAAGACAAGCTGGCCAATCTATGTTTGCATCCTCAACATGGGAAATCCTGCCTTAGGATTTGGTTTCACAAGAGCCTTTTATAGGTCCCTCCAATTCAAGCCAATCAACACAAGTCTGCCTTGTTCCTACTGGCATCTAACCTCGGCGTAAACTCAATTCCAAAGAAAAACTCAATCCATTTTAACGCCTTAGGGAACCAAGAAATTCATATCAAAACTTCTTAGGCCATTTGACCTAAGGACAGACTCTGGGTAACATTTCACATAACTTCTCTAACACAATGCCTGCCTTAAACTCTAGAGACACTTGATAAACATTTCTCTGCATTTTAATTAACAGCAATAAGAAATGTGAAATATACACTTAGCTCCTTAACATAACCGAATAATTTAAAGCCGGTTATGTTCAGGAGATATTAGAAAAGGCTGTATGTTTTTAGTCTAAAAGCCAAGGCAGTGTCACATAACATGTTAACCCCTAAAAGAGTGGTACTCTCCTCATCTAGTTCCCTGGGGCTTTTCACACTAAACTAAGTTTTGTGGGTTTTTTGTTTGCTTGTTTTTTGTTTTGATGTGGCATCTCAATTTTGTATCAGAAATAAGGATCTTTGGCTGCCCAGGTTGCACAAACCTTAGCGGATGCAGGCCATGCTTGGATTTAAAGTCCAAGATGGAACACCAACTGGGCAAAACAGTTGCTATGGGGACACAGATGTTCTGGAACAATAAGCTGGGGGCCCAGGCATGCAGTCCTATACCCAGTGCAGAGACTTCGGGGGCAACACAGGTGGTTCCCATTGGCCTCAAAGAGATTTAAATTCATTATCTGTGAGGTCTAAGACCGCTGTGGTCTTTTACAGGCTAAACACGCAATAAATAGAGCGCCTGGGTGGCTCAGTTGGTTAAGCGACTGCCTTCGGCTCAGGTCATGATCCCAGAGTCCTGGGATCGAGTCCCGCATTGGGCTCCTTGCTCCATGGGGAGTCTGCTCCCTCTGACCCACTCCCCTCTCATGCTCTCTCTCACTGTCTCTCTCTCAAATAAATAAAATCTTTAAAAAACAAAAACAAAAACAAAAAACAAGCAATAAATATAAGTTCTTATCTCTTATAGACCACATATTTAGAATTACATCCATCAGGCAAAAACCTAAGAGAGGAGATACGAATGGAGTTACAAAACCAAGTGAGAAAGCAGAAAGGCCTACCTCTTCAGGCAGATGAAGAATGGTGTGCTCTCCCGCACTGAAGTGTGACAGAGATTTATACGCGGCATTGGCTACAACTGGGTCCTAGATGGGGTATCAGTAAGACAAACAAAAGAAACAACAGACATTACACATCAACTCTGGAAGAAGGAAGACAATCCATCCTGCACCAACCTCAAAGTTCTAGAGTCAGTGCTTTGCAAATGATACTCAAGCCTTGATTACTGTGTCACAACTAAAAATAGAAAACCTCAGTGGGTGGGGAAATCAGAAGCACTCAATTTTTATCCTAGTTTGGACGTTAAACAGAACGTAACTCAAAATCACCAGGTCCCCATGACATAGTAGGGTTGACTGAAAGTACTATGAGGAAACGGAGTCTGATAGGTTGGAATTAGGCTCTGATTCTCTAGCTACTAACCAAAAATTAGCCCTTGGGAACCTCAGCTCATACACTCTTGAGTCTAGTATCACTGACAGACACCCTCTTCTCTGTCCTCCCTGATTGGAAGCCATATCTAAAGAAAAGTACTGAACTTTCTGTTTGCTTGATGAGCTCATTGGCAGGGGAGGGGCAAAGTAGGAAAGGGGAAGGGCCTTCTAAAAATAAAATGAGACAACAACAGCAGTCTCTCTTCACACCTGTCAGCTTCACAAAGTAACAAAGTAATAAAGTGCACTTCATGACAAAAATGAGCTAATCACCATCATCTGAGAAGAATTTCTAAAACCTAAACTCATTAACGTCATAATTCTTTAAAGATCACAAAGCCATCATTTCAAGTTAGTTCTATTTCTTACTGCTAGAGTCTTATTTCACAGTTTTTTCTCAACTTAGTTCTGTTTCACTGACACCCTTGTGATAGTACCTTGTTTTGAGTGTGGGTCCAGAGGAAGCTGAGGACTTGAACTTTAAAATTCTGAAAAATCAATAAACATCACAATAAATTGCTAAGATGAAGACAAAACTGGGAACAATCCAAAGTAGAAAACAGTGAAAATTAACTCAAAATTATACCACTAGTGATTGACTTAATCTATATTTAGCCATCATTCATGATATAAAAATAGAAAGAGATGCTTCAAGGAAATACATGGACATCTTAAACACAGTATGTTAATATTATTAAATTTAGAAACCTGGGCGCCTGGGTGGCTCAGTGGGTTAAAGCCTCTGCCTTCAGCTCAGGTCATGATCCCAGGGTCCTGGGATTGAGCCCCACCATCAGGCTCTCTGCTCAGCAGGGAGCCTGAGTCCTCCTCTCTCTCTGCCTGCCTCTCTGCCTACTTGTGATCTCTGTGTGAGTCAAATAAATAAATAATATCTTTTAGAAAGAAAGAAAGAGAGAGAGAAAAAAGAAACCTAACCATTTTTTGGCTGACCTCTCAAGTCCTACCTAGTACAAATTTCACTCCCCTCTTTTGTGCCACTGTTTCTGATCCTCTACCCAGGAGAGAATTCTCCCTTCACCAACCGGCCATACGGTCCATGGCACACTCTAGCATCCAGTATGATTACAAGTGCATGTGGTTAACTCCCTACTAGATTTACACATTTTAGAACAGTGACTGTCTTTTGCATTTCAAAAGCCTGGACCATAAAGCCCAGAAAAATAAAGGGCATAAAGCCCAGTTCCTCAAATGACAGATACTTAATAAGTAATGAGCTTAAAAAGCCATTTATCTTCCGACGTTGGCTCAATGTCCTCTTCATTTCAATCACATCTAACTTCTTGCCCTTCTCAGTCATAGAAGGCTCTCCTATACCCACTTGAATTTGTGTACTCTATTTCTTAGACTTCAGTGAGAAGCAACATTTTTTTAAATTCTTTAAGAAACTAGTCTAGGGGCACCTGGGTGGCTCAGTGGGTTAAAGCCTCTACCTTCAGCTCAGGTCATGATCCCAGGGTCCTGAGATCGAGCCCCACATCAGGTTCTCTGCTCGGCAGGGAGCCTACTTCCTCCCCCCTACCCCCCACCTACCTCTCTGCCTACTTGTGATCTCTGTCTGCCAAATAAATAAATAAAATCTTTAAAAAAAAAAAAAAAGAACCTAATCTAATAGTACCAACTAAGTAAGGTTTCATTCGACTCCTTTTAGAGTCCTTGTCACTTCTACCACTGTACTCTCATACCCCTCTGATTAAGTGTACTCATCAAATACTATTGAAATTACAGGGCACCTGGGTGGCTCAGTGGGTTAAAGCCTCTGCCTTCAGCTCAGGTCGTGATACCAGGATCCTGGGATCAAGCCCTGAACTGGGCTCTCTGCTCAGCAGGGAGCCTATTTCCTCCTCTTTCTCTCTGCCTGCCTCTCTGCCTACTTGTGATCTCTGTCTGTCAAATAAATAAATAAAATCTTTTTAAAAAAATATTATTGAAATTATTATTGCTTATGTGCAACTCTTCTTCCAACTTTTGAGCTTCTGGAAGGCAAGGACTGACAATACGGTGTAATGGAAAAACAGAGGCTATGGAGCTAAATGTCCTGGACTTAGACACCAGCCTTTGTTTAGAAACTACAATGATATTCAGGCTCCTTGTCTGGCATGTAGTAGGTACTCAATAAATATTTAATGAATGGATGTACCTCTTAAAACCTCAGATTCCTTAGCTCTAAAATGAAAATAATACCTTCCTATGAGATACTAGAACAAAATAGTACAATGTAATGAGAAGAGTGCTGGAATATAATAGGCTCTTTTTTTTTTTAAGATTTTTATTTATTTATCTGACAGAGAGAAATCACAAGTAGACAGAGGGGCAGGCAGAGAGAGAGAGGGAAGCGGGCTCTGATGCGGAACTCGATTCCAGGACTCTGAGATCATGACCTGAGCCGAAGGCAGCGGCTTAACCCACTGAGCCACCCAGGCGCCCCATATAATAGGCTCTTAAGAGTATCTATTATGTGTTAGTATTTCTAAAGCCTAGGACAGTTTTACGAAATATATTCTGAGTCAATGAATGGATGTACAAGCACTTAGCAAAGCCATTCAGAAAATACCCGAATTGAAACATGCTATCTATTTGCCACAAGCCTATAGTTTAAAGGGGAAAATAATATACATACATATACATATACCTGTATTATAAAACAGAAATAAGTATTCTTAAGACAGTACAGATATAAAAAAAAAAAGTCAAGCCTATAGCAATAGACCCCTGCTTGCATAAAAGTTTACAAAAATAGGGATGAACTAAACCAATTATTTATTCTCTAAAATAGATTTTAAAACTAGGGATTTTTTTTAAAAAAAGCAATTCTGGCAGAAAGAAGAAATGCACAGAGGAAAAGAAACAGAAAAGTTTAGAGGTAGAAAAAACACATTCTAAGCGATTTAGTTTTCCTGGAGGGAAGGAGGCAGAACCACAGAGTGAGGACAGATTCTAAAAGGCCTGTCTGGTTAGGTATAGAGAGGCTGGACTCCATTTTAGGCAAACATAAGACACTGAGGTAACTGGGGAAAACAATGACCTTAGAAATTTTGGGGGAAAATTACATCCAAACTCTAAGCAGTTAACAGAGAATGCTTTGTTTAAATACACACATGGAGGGAGAGAAGAAGGAGGGAACAAGGAAAGGACTGGGGGTGAGAGAGGAGGAGAGAAGGGAAAAGACAGGAACAGGAAGAGACAGAGCCAGACAGACAGTGCAAGACAGATGGACAAGGGTCACCGCATTCCATGACTTCTGCTTCCAAGTGGACTATGGTTACTGAAGGGCTCTCCCTTACTGGGAGGAATCTGATGGCCAGAATAGCTCCACAGCCATCTAGCTGAATGAACAACAAAGGAACCTTAGTATTGAGCATGAAGAGAAACCAAAATAAGACACTGGTGAAAAAGAATGTAAATTTGAAGAAGGAAAAAAAAAAACAAGAGTCCCTTATACATACATACATACATACACACACACAAATTTTTACAGCCATTAGTAGGCAGACATTAGAAAGCAACACAAAAACCAGTTCATAAATTAACCTGTAATAAAATCTGAGTAACTCAAAGTACAAGCAATGCAAAGGTATAAGAGTTCAGTCCTTGAAAACAGAAAATAGATAAACACAACATGTCCTCCCTTTGGCTTTTAGTCTTAGGTCTGTATCAGTAGCCCAGGACACTTTCGGACGTGAGTGTATGTATCATAATAGTCTCCATAAAAAAGTCTTTTGGTGAACTATATCCTATAGGAGTCTTATATGGATTTTTTTTTAATACCCTAAAACAAAAGCCCAAATCTGAGAATAAACTCATCCTCTATTGGTTCAGTCATTCACTGAGTAACTACCTACTGACTGTATGTTATGTGCCAGGCCCCCTGCAGGGGACTGTATTCTCAGGAAGGACAAATTTTATTTTATTTGCTGTGCAGCATTAAGAATGATTAAAAGACGTATTATCTTATAATCCTGCCTTATCACATAATCTAAACCATGGAAGGGACCATTATTGGATTCTTCTGGGGGAGGTAGTTTATCAAAGTCTGCGAAACACTAAATCAAAGTTCACGAAGATTTCAAGTGAAAATCAATTGCTGGGCTTTAATGGAAAAAGAGAAAAGGGAAGCATGAGTGGGAATGTGGCTACACAAGTGGAGACGTAAATGAATTAACCACCGTCTCATTTTGCTCATTTCAGGTAGAGAGAATACGGAACATGTTAAACAGAACACGTGGATCTTTGAGTTCAGCGCAATGACAAAACCAAGCAGCTCATAAAGTCATTTTCCTCTCCTAAGGTAGTCTGATTTTACAATCATCCTCATCGTACAGATGTATATAGGAAATGTGAACTAATGTGTAAAAATCAAATCTTTATGGGAAACCTAGAAGCAAAACACAAATGACAGTATGTTTAAACTATGGGAGATTCTGCCCTGCCTTATTAAAGTCTTTGTGACTTTTTTTTTTTTTTTAAAGCACTAATAAAATGCATTTAAACTTTTGGTCTCAGGAATTCCATTATTTTAGAAACCCTATTTTTAACACACTGACTTTTCATTTTATTTTATTTATTATATCCTGACTTTTTAACATCTTGGCTCTCTTCTCATAATAAAAACGTGGTCTCCTTTATGTAAATAAACCTTAGAAACACAGAATTGATAAGGACTCCCATGCCAGCACTCCATAAAGATATCACGTTCTAAGGAACAAAAAGTGTTAAAGGATTTTTGGCAAACAAAGACTATGAATATCTTTTTCCCGAAGTTATTATGAAGCCCATGTCTTTCCAGTGTGAAGAGAGAAAACGTATTGGCCTCCAAACTCGTACCTCATATTCAGCTGTGTTGACGGTTAAGGAAGGAACGAGAGAAAACAGTTCACTGAGGGTCTTCAGAATGAGAGGTCTTGTGTCGCAGCTGAGCTTCGGGGACAGCGCGTTCCAAGTGGAGCGAATGCAAACGACCTGTGAAGCAAAGGAAAGAGTCAATGCCTCGCAAAACCCCAATTGATAGGAGGCCATTAGCACAGAGTACTATCTCTCATTATAAGGAAACCAGCAAAGAACAAGAACATTCCCAGGAGTTAAGACTTGATAAGGTATCACTCCTCAAAAGAAACGATTTAAACCAATATAAACTGTGGTTGAAGACGATCCAGCCTGACTCTCAGGACAGTTTCTTTTGCTAACTTTGAAGGAAGTAAAACTCTCCCAGGCGGACCGGGGCATGCATGCCAGCACACACATCCACGGGTGGGGTTAGCCATGCGTGCTGCTGAAGAACTATTCGAAACAAAGAAGGGTAAGATAATGTTAGAGCGTTTCTAAAGGCAGGTATCTGCAGCTTTTGTCGTTTTGCAGCCCTGCTGAAACTGCATCAGCACTCAGAAAATTGAGATGCTCAATATATAAATGGAACATATTCAAATCATCTTACAAACATTTAAAGGAGGCAGGAGAATAGCTCTATTATTTAAAATAATAATTTAAGCACCTGGTCTGCCCAGCTGGTAGAGTAAGCGACTCTTGATCTCGGTGGTCGTAAGTTCAAGCCCCATGTTGGGCAAAGATCTTACTAACCAACTAATTAACTAACCTAATAAACAAAATACTTTAAAACTTAGCTTTAAAAGTCACTTCAGATTCTTTAAGAGGGGTTAAAGAATAAAAGAAAATGATACCCCAACAAAATTGTTATTTTTAACTTGATCCAATTTTCTAAACCAAGTGCTCTTAGTTCATTTCACTATCTTGTTTTCTGGAGATTCAAGTGTCTTCTCAAGTTCAATTGCAACTACAACAGACGATTTCTTCACTTAGAAATATTTTATTAAAACTTTAAACTCCAGGCAAGAAGAGTGCCAACATAGATCAATTAGATAGAGTTTAACAAGGCTCAATCTTTCTAAAATACTCCCACCTCTTCTCTTAAGCATCAATTAACACACACAATTTATCTCTATCTACAAACATAAATTATTTAGGAAAAACTACATAAGGTAGTAAGTGAAAAGATGTCAAAGATAAATGAATTAATATATACCTAAGGACACAGATTAAGAAGCTTAAAGAGGGACCACAGAAGGAGTATCTCAGGGCACATGGATTTGATGCTTTTGCTCTTATTTTCTCTTTTCGCAAAACAGCAGAAAAATGTTCTTCGGCTTGGGACCCCCTGCAAATTTGGGGTGAATTCACATTTACTAGGGAGAATACTGTGTGACAGTCATGTCAGTACGCACATTTATACAAAGCAGCCTTAATACTACAAATCATCACTATTTGCCATCAAAAGATAAACTAATTCTTTCAAAACTCTCAATTCAACATGGAGTATCTGCCCAGTGTAGCATAAAGTACTAAGAGGAACAATGGAATATAAAACATAATCTAACATCTCAAAGAATTTAGCACCTACTGAAGAGAATGTACATAATTCTAAATCATCAGGAAACCAAAGAGATGATTAGATTTAAAACTGCTGTCAACAGAAAAAAGTTTCAGGAGGAAGTAGGGTATAAAGTGCTCTCTGGGGGTGGGGGTCATCAGAAAGGATATCCAGAGCCAGGAAACCTCAAGGGGACTGGAAGAAGGAATAGACAAATCCAGCAGACACTTCCTGAACGAACGGAAAGCGTAAGTCGAAACACAAAGAAAGTGTATTTTAGGCACAAAACGGGTGTGCAAAGTACCAGTGAGGGAAGGCTGACAGATCAGAGAGGAACCTAGGATCCTAAAACAAGTTTGAATCAGAATCAAAAAAGAAAAGGAAGCTTCTAGCAGTTTCTGAGCTGGGGAACATCAAAATTAAAATGCCACTTTTGAAAGAATCTTCTGGTGGTCTTAGAGCCAAAGTCAAAGAAGCTACCCAACCCTGCTAATTCCTATTTCTCACAGGTCCCCAACACATACAGAGCCTCCAACATTTTCCCAATTCTCATGCTCAGCGTGTTAATTGTGCTTTTTCTTCACTTTAAATGCCCATCCGATTCCAGCTGAGGGGGTTTCAAGACCCAGTTCAAACCCCAATTCCACAATTAAGCTTTCTCTTACAGTTCAAGCCCTCCTTTTATCCCTTTCTTTTCTCAGCCGTCTAACACTTAAAACTCTGCACCACCCAATTTAGCATTTAATTATATACTGTCTAGTACAATTCACCATTTTCTTGAACATAAGTTGTCTCCTCAAGTAGATATTAAGTTCTTTGAAGATAATGATCATGTCTTAGTTCTCCCTCCCCACTCACCTAGCATGGTAAGAAGTATATAACAGATCATCAGTACATATCAACTACTCTTCATACAGAACCTGAGGAATGCTAAATCTGAGATGGAGAATGAAAGAATTAAAAGAACCTGGAGAACGAATTGGGAAGAGAAAGATTTTGCAACTAGTGCCTAGGTGAATAAAAAGTAACATTTTAAAAAGAAGGGAGAGGCACCTGGGTGGCTGAGTTAGTAAAGCCTCTGCCTTTGGCTCAGGTATTAATCTCAGGGTTCTGGGATCAAGACCCACATCGGGCTCTCTGTTCAGCAGGGAGTGTGCTTCTCCCTCTGCTGCTCCCCCTGCGTCAAATAAATAAATAAAATCTTAAAAAAAAAAAGGGAAAACTGGACAAAGAAGCACATTTGTAGGAGATGGAACCAGGGATGATGAGTTTCATTTGATATATGTCTAATGTGAGTTAGTGAAAAGACATTCAGAGAGTAATACCCTGCAAGGAAAAGAAAAGTACTTCCCAGGTTTGGGCACCAAAAAAAAAAGAAAAGAAAAGTACTACAACTCAGATGTGAGGATGGTCAACAATAGCTTTGTTTGAAATCAAAATACCACGAGAAGGTATGGCCTCACAGATGCTCTGACGTACTCTGCAGATCAAAAAGGGGATGTCTGGCCATCAACGACACAAGTACAAAAAAGGACTTGCCTTGCCTTTTTGGTTGGGGGGTGGGTGGGCAGGAAAGCTACAGCCTTTAAGTTTATTCAAGGGTTCACAGAACTTCTTGTAAAAAGTCTTCTTTCTAGAAAGTTTGAAAGCGAAGGCCCAAAATGGTACTGTACATATGGACTAGGAGATGGTATTTCAGAACCGCAGCCAGGAAGTGTGGCCTTACACTGACGCAAAGTACACGGGCGGGAATACCTGTAAACCCAGGCTTGTCCCCATAATCAGAAGCAGGGAAGCCTCTAGTAAAGAAGGCTGGCTGCTTTCCCTGACCTTCCCAACCATGGGCTATTCTTGATACTACATTGCAGAGACCTCCTAGCCCTGAGGGCTCCTTGAGTTGATACATCTACCTTCTGGAACCCTAGGGATCTGATCCACTACCCTTGAAACCCCTACAATCTATTGAATGATATCAGATTAGTCAGGCTCATGGTTCTGACCTTTACTGGCTTGTTCTGCCTCTGCTCTTCATTACCCAATCACTTGTCTGTTTTCAGAAAACAAGGTGACATCTCGCTCTAGGAATGTGATGGACCATATCTGAAGTGACTGATAAAGAAGGAAATTCTGCTCTATAAAGCTGAGCTGGAAAGGAAAAAAGGTAGGGGTGGGAACATGGGGAGAGGGTGGTGGTGTTAATTACCCGTGCCAGAAACAAAGAGGCAAATAGACACACTGAGCGACTGTAAGAAAGTTGTCAGTTTCCATAACCTAATAGTTTGTGTTTCAGTGTCCACAGGGAAAGGCGAGATACCACCTGTAGCCCTATAGAAGGCAGGGAGTTGCAACTGATACCCTAACATAAAACCAGCACCCTTGGGGTGCCCGGGTGGCACAGCTGGTTAAGTACCCAACTCTTGGTTTCAGCTCAGGTAGTGATCTCAGGGTCAAGATCTCAGGGTCATGAGATCAAGCCCCCAAAGGGCTCTGTGCTCAGTGGGGAGTCTGCTTAAGACTCTCTCTCCCTCTCCCTCTGCTCCCCCCACTTGTGTGTGCTCTCTCTCCTTCTCTCTCTGAAATAAAATAAATAAAATCTTTAAAACAACAACAACAGGGGTGCCTGGGTGGCTCGGTGGGTTAAAGTCTCCGCCTTTGGCTCAGGTCATGATCCCGGGGTCCTGGGATCTGCTCGGTGGGGAACCTGCTTCCCCCCACCTCTGCCTGCCTCTCTGCCTACTTGTGATCTCTCTCCGTCAAATAAAAATATTTAAAATAAAGAAAGAAAGAAAGAAAGAAAATAAAAATAAAACAACTAACAACAAAAACCCCACACAAACACAAAAAACAGCACCCTCAAAAGAACTGAATCCTTAGTGTAATAGCTGAACTAATTTAGTGTCTCACTGGGCTGAGACACTAAAATAACAAAACACCAGTTAGCTAGGGGGCATATGGATCACTCTCAAAGAATATTCCTCTAACACGTAACTCAAATGGTTTGCAGAGAAAAATGAGATAAAATAAGCTCCTCTAAAAAGGAGCTCATGTTAAAAAATTTTTCAAAAACTATGATACAGTCCAACATGAAAGAATCAAGAAAAACAAGAAACATCAGGACTAAACATCTCAGACCTTTAGATAACAGAGCAGCAATACAAAAGTAAGTGTAAGAATTAAAGATTTCAGTAGGAAGAGGGTGGTTGGGTTATGGACACGAGAGGGTATGTCCTATGGTGAGGGCTGTGAAATGTGTAAGCCTGACAATTCACAGACCTGTACCCCTGGGGCTAATAATAATACATTATATGTTAATAACAAAATTTAAAAATAAAAAAAAAACAGAATTAAAGATTTCAGACAAGGCATTTAATTACCAGTAAAAGAATATGGCATGATGGAAAAGAAGAACAAAATCTGGAAAAAAAAAAAAAAAACAAATAAGATCTCCAAAAATGAAGAATATAATCACTGAAATTATTATTTTTTTAAAGAAATACTTATTTATTCAGATACAAGTCTTTTGTCAGATATATCTACTTTGAATATTTTCCTCTCAATCTGTGACTTGAGTTTTCTTTTTTTTTTTTTAATCTTGGAACACTACAACAAAAACAAATGATGTAGGAACGCCTGGGTGGCTGAGTTGGTTGAACAGCTGCCTTCGGTTCAGGTCAGGATCCCAGCATCCTGGGATCGAGTCCCACATCGGGCTCCTTGCTCGGCAGGGAGTCTGCTTCTCCCTCTGTCTCTGCCTGCCATTCTGTCTGCCTGTGCTTGCTCTCTCTCCCTCTCTCTCTCTGACAAATAAATAAAATCTTAAAAAAAAAAGAAAAAAACTAATGATGTATTTTATGGTGACTAACATGACACAATTTAAAAAAAAATCACTGAAATTATTAACCCAACAGATTAGGAAGTTATCGTAACTACAGACCAGAGATATTAGAGTTACAAAATATAAAAAGAAATTCGAAGTCAGGTAGTATCAAAAGAGGTGGACTTTCTTATGTTTATCAAGAATTCCTGGGGCGCCTGGGTGGCTCAGTGGGTTAAGCCGCTGCCTTCGGCTCAGGTCATGATCTCAGGGTCCTGGGATCGAGTCCCGCATCGGGCTCTCTGCTCAGCAGGGAGCCTGCTTCCTCCTCTCTCTCTGCCTGCGTCTCTGCCTACTTGTGATCTCTCTCTGTCAAATAAATAAATAAAATCTTTAAAAAAAAAAAAAAAAAAGAATTCCTAAAGGAGATTCATTTGAGAATGGCCCTTGGAGAAGTGATTGATTCTAAGACTAAGAAAAATGTAACTGAAGTCTGGAGCATCTTATGGTGCCAGAAGTAAGGAAGTGTTCATAAAAGGATGTAGACTTGCTGAAAGGACAAAGGAGCCAGTCTCAAAGTGTTCCCAATGAACAAATAAAAACCCTTAAGTCCTCAGAAGCAAAAAGAGATAGATAAATACATAAACAAATAAGAAAGAAGGAACGGCTCTTTCTTACAGAAAAAAATCCTATTGATAAATGTAGAAGCAATGAAAGGAAAAAAAAAAACCACCATTAGACAAACACCACAGGAATAATTGTCATAGGCAAGATCTGTTGGTGGATGTTAAAATTAGTGGGCAAAAGTATGAGGACAAACAGGACAACTAGATAGTCTCAGGGTAACTCCGCTAAGAAATGGATTAATTATAATTACAGAAGAAAGAACAGTAATGGGATGTGGAGAAACCCATTAACCAAGTGATGAAGGTTAAAAGCACCAGTAATAAAACATATCAACACCATGTACTCCTGATATGATACACTGAGAAATACTACTTTTGGAGTAGTCTTGTCAAAAAACATCTAAGCTAAGCTCAACCTAATCATGAGGAAAAACCATATACACCAAATTGAAGGACACTTTACCAAATACCTAACCAGGACTCTTCCAAAGGGTCAGCATCGGGAAAATAGAGGAGACTGAGGAAGTGGCACAGATGGGAAGAACTAGGTAACAGGATAACTCACTGCAACATGAGACCCTGGATTGGATCCTGGAATGGAAAATGGACTTTAGAGGGAAAACTATGAAGGCCCAGTAAAATCCATAATTTAGCTCATAGCATTATACTAACATTAATTCTCAGATTTTATGGCTGTGCTACAGTAATGAAAGTTAAATGTTACATTAGGGAAAGCAGCGTGAAAAGCACATGAGAACTCTCTATACTACTTTTCTTTTTCTTTCTTTCCTTTTTTTTTTTTTACAATAGCTTTTTGGAGATATAATTCACATACAATTCACCTAAAGTACACAATTCAATGGTTTTCAATGATACAAAGTAGCATGACCATCATCACAATCAATTTGATCATCACTCATTTTCCCCAGGCTACCCAATCCAAGACAACCATAAATCTACTTTATGTCTCTATAATTTTGCTTTTTTGTAGACCTTTTCTACAAAGGAAACCATACAATATACGGTCTTCTGTTACTGGCCTCTTTCAATAAGCATATTGCTTTTAAGGTTCATTATGGCATAATATATGTCAGTAGGCTTTTTCGTTGCTAAATAATATGCCATTCTGTGTAATGACACTCTGTACTGTTTTTTGAAACATTTCTATTGGTTTAAAGTTATTTCAAAATAAAAGGTTTTAAAAAAGGAACAGAAAAAAAAAAAAGAACTACCTAAGGAAATAGTGGCTAAGAATTTCCAAAGTCAATGAAAGACACTAATGTTCTAAGTTGTCAGCAAGAGAAAAATAAGGTTACATCTTTATGCGTTATAAGATTGCTGTTTAGCACCAAAGGCAAAGAGATAATCTTCAAAGCTCAGTGGGGAAAAAAGGAGACTATCAAAAAACAGAGACTGTTGGGACGCCAGGGTGGCTCAGGTGGTTAAGCGTCTGCCTTCAGCTCAGGTCATGATCCTGGGATCCTGGGACTGAGTCCTGCATTGGGCTCCTTGCTCAGTGGAGGGCCTGCTTCTCTCTCTGCCTGCCCCTTCCCCTGCTTGCGCATTCTCGCTCTCTCTCTCTCTGATAAATAAATAAATAGATAGATAAAATATTTTTAAATATAAAAAAAGAGAGACTGTCTACAAAGGAACAATTTAGAATAATAACAGACTTCAAAATTAACAAAACCAGAGACCATGCAATAACGTCTTAAAGGTCTGAGGAAACTATCAGCCTACAAGACTGAATCCATCATTCACTAGTAAGGGCAAAAGAAACAAGAATATATGAATTAAATTAAATTAAATAGATGGAACACCCAGATATTAAGCACATTATAGCTGAATATTTATGTACAAATTACCCAGAACGTGTTGCTCTGTTTGTCTATGAGTTTTGGAGAATACATCCCATTCTAAGTGCTTACATTGTATGTATTTTATTGCCATTTGTGATTCTCAGGGAGAAGGATCCTTTTGTCCTGTCCCTGTTCCCCTACAATCTCAGCAACACTAAATGGCCCAGATTAAGACGACCATGGGCAGTGTACACTTGAAAGAGCACATGATTGAAGTAAAAAAATCCAAGACTCTCCCATTTGGTAGCTGAGTGAGGCAGGGAAAGTCATTAATCTCCTTCAATCTGTTTCCCCAGCTGCAAAACGGAAATAATAGTAGCAACACCTGCTCTATATAATGCAAGGTTAACAGTAAAGGCAATGTTGAGATGATTGTATGCAAACATGCTTCGTATACTGTAAAAGATGGCTATTGCTGTTATAACCAATGGGGAAAAATCACGAATCCCCAAATAATCAAAGCCTTTGCTTCTAATTCTTGTGCCATAAGAATCACTTTGTTCCTTCACAGCACAACAGAAAGCTATCTTCTAATTTTACTTCCAAAAGCTATTTCTAGAAATTCATGGGAACAGCCTACTCCTTTTGTCCTAATGCTTTACTCCAACAGAGGGAAAGCTTTATTTAAAAAAAAAAAAAATATATATATATATATATACAACAACAACAACAAAAAACCTTTAGGCAATGAAAACTGCCTTATTTGCCCTTTTCATAATGAAGGTAAAAGAAACTGCCTTCACAATTAAAGGACTCAAGGCATCATCATGCAGTGAAGTCCTCTTAAGCTAATTCAACACACACAATTCATAAAAACAGGATGCTTCTGTTACCAAAATACAGGAATGGGGGGATAAGAGGGAGTTTCAGTAGACACAATCAATGGGGCAGAAACAATGAGAAAAACAACACTCTTTCTTACCCTAATAATATGGGGTTAAAGGCTGTAAGTATTAAAAAAAATGACTAGCACAGGTTTATTGAAGTAATTTTACAGTCCTTTCATGTCTGAGACTAGGATCAAGGCAGTGTCAGAGAAAAATAACAGAAATACTAAGTTGCCTTTTTAAGAGTCCTTTAAAATTGAAAGGACAGTCATCCCAATGACTTTCTATTACAGTTGCTCAGTTTCTGTCCTGTTCATGGCAAATAACATAGAAGCCCGTATCTAAATTCCCAACTGTGGCTCAGTAAATCAGAAATATTTGTACTTGATGTGGTTAAGGCTCCCCTCATAGTAGCAATCTCATCCTCCATGCCATCTCCAAAGAGACCTTTCTACTCTGTATTTCTGGAAAACTGGCAGTTTGTACTGCAGACTGGGAATTCCAGTATCTGAATAGAAGGGGCTTCTACAACAGACACAAGCAACAACAGAGAAGCGCTTATTAAACAGACTGATCTAGATTATCAAGCCTCCCCAGGGACTCACTAGTCAGTGGTCAGGGATTTTAAGTTTCTTTTTTATTCCCCCTTGTGAGAAGCTGCAGCTTCCCCAGCTACCTCCCCATAGGGAACAATATCTTCCAATGCAAACTCCATTGATTTCTTGGCAGGAACAGAAAGAATGACACAAAGAGCTCCCTGAAGGGATGCTCACTTTTCAGTTTTGCTACATTCTGTCCGGATTAATTATCTACTTCATGTTGGACATTCTTTTGGCATGAACTAGCAAACTGACAGTAAGAATGTGTCAGAAATATCCTTTGATAACAAAATGATTAGCACTTTACTCCCACCCCTCAATAACCAGAGGAAATTTTTTTTTTTTTTTGTCCTTCCACTGTTCGGAGAAATGGAGGTTTGATTTCAAGATAGTAAAGCAAAATAACAGAAATTCAATCAAAATAGCTTTCAAAATTGCTAAAAAGTTGCTCAGCAGATAGAGAACTGAAAGCCAAGCAAACTCAGTATCTACCAGCAACAAAAGTAAAATACCCACCCCCATATAAATGTTACAAAGGGTGAAAGGGACTACTATGAGTGCATAGTAGAAAGAGCTTGAGAAACAGTTTAGTGCCATGACATACTGAAAAATCAACATGGTAGGCATCAAAAATAATTGATGACTTAAGCAGTCACTACAGAGGCTCTAAAAACACTTTACAGAACAATTCTAAGTGGCACAGATGAAGCTTTTAGAAATGCCTACTGAGTTCAGTCCCCTTTACAATGATGAAGTCCCATGAAAACATTTCTGAATAACCGGTGTTGCCATTACTGAAATGTAACCTGATTCCACGTTCACGGAAAATGATTCTTCTATCCCCCTCCACCCCCTCTGTGTATCCACAGATTTGAGAATAACCCAACTCATGAATTCCTTGTGGACAGCAATGGTGCAGATCAGTCTTACTTGCCTGAATGACTCAAAAAGATGCATCTACAACTTTCTGTTAACAAAAGAAATGAACAAGCTCCTGTTTAATGAAAACTAAAGACAAAACCTGTGATCTACAAGTGGGAGAGAAAGAGAGAGTGCGCGCATTTTGGCAGGTTTTCTTTAGGAATTATTTGTTCTTTCGTGCGAAAAAGCCCCTGAATTACAACAAAAAGGTTCCCCTTCACAAGGTTTTAACAAGTATAAACCGTTTTTCCTTCCCAAAAATGCAGTAGCTAGCACACTGCTTGGCATATAAAGGCACTCCCCTCAAAAAAAAAAAAAAAGAGAGAGAAAAAACCGTGTTGAACAAATGAGTGGTGTGAATTGGCCCACCATCAGCTAGTACATGGCTGGAGAGCTTTCTGTCAAGCACCAGAGAGGGAATGTTTTGGGCTGTGAGGGCCACACAACCTGTCATTAACCACCCCGCTCTGCCGCTGCATCACGAGAGCTGCCATTGATTAGAACATTTACGTGCCGCAAATAGGGATCATAGGTACATGTGAGAGGTAAGAAAGAAAACCAGGAGCCACCCAAACATCAGAAATGGCACGACTCGTGTGGAAGAGAGGGATGGTGACTTAATTAAGAAATGCTTCCTTAAAATCAGTATTTGGAACTGTCCCTTTGTTTCAAGCCCTTGAGGTTTTACACCTCAGAAAATGACGGAAGAGATATTTAGAGTAATTAGAAATACGCCATCCATTTGTACCGCAGAGCGGGGGCCATTCTGGAGAGCTGGAAAAGGAGACAAGGCATGATTTCGGGCAGAGAAATGCTAGGGAGGAGTGTACACTGAAGCGGAAGATCTGGCAATGTCCTCACTTACAACTAACCACGTTGGCCTCTCCCTTAAGATGTCGTCCAATTCCACGTGTGCCCGTCTGCACACCGCAGCTTTAAGGAATTCTTCATTGCAAACTGTCGATGTTACTTCCTGGACCCAAGTCTCCAGAGAGAGAGAGAGGAAATGGAAACCACTCCTCCCCAAACACCAAGGAGTTCGAAAATTGAAATTATATGTGAGAACTCCGCAAGTCTAAATGAGCTATTAAAGTCTTCTTAAATTATTCTCAGCAGTCTACTTTGCAATTGAATAATTACACCAGAAAATCCAGGAAAACATCAGGACTCCAGCAATGGTAAAGGAACTTTTCGAGAAAAGAAGCTACATATTGCTGGGGGAGAGAGCACATAGATGAACGATTTTCCTAAGAGTCTGCCTGCCACAGGAAAGAATATTAAGTCAACACAGAAACAAAGCGCACCTCAAGAAAGTGCAGAGGCTACTTGTAGGCAAATAGGCTTGAGTGATGGAATGTAGAAAGGGCCACAGTGATCCCCAGGCTGAATACAGCTGGGTCCACTGGAGGACCCACCTCAAAAAAAGCCATGGGCCCCCAACTGACCAAAGGGCTACAAAAGGGAAAATTCCAAATGTCACCATACCTTGTCATCTTCCCTCTTTTTTATTTTAAGATTTTATTTGAGAGAGAGAGAGAGGTAGAGAGAAAGAAAGCATGAGCTAGGGATGGAGCAGAGGCAGAGAAAGCAGCAGACACCCTGAGCAGGGAGCCCACCGCGGGGCTCAATCCCAGGACCCCGAGATCATGACCTGAGCTGAAGGCGGACGCTTAACCGACTAAGTCACCCAGGCGCCCCACTCATGTTTCCTCTTTAAAAACAGCCCCTGCCCACTGCCTCATTGCAGAGAGCCTCTCCTCTGCTGCTCTTCCAGCAGCTCCCCCACGGTGTGCTCAACTTTTCAACTTCCAGCTCCTTTATTCTGCCTCAGGTGACTTCTTTCACCTGCTGTGCCACTGGCTTCCACCAGATCATCACCGCACATTTGGGGGCCCCCATCCGATTGAGAAACACCCCATTTAGACACCACAGAAATGTCAACAGAACAGGAGAATTGAGAAAAGATAGATATGGGCATGGAGTCCGAGAGAGCAGGGAGAGGTTTGTTTATTTTTTTTTTTAAGATTTTATTTATTTATTTGACAGGCAGAGATCACAAGTAGGCAGAGAGGCAGGCAGAGAGAGAGAGAGAGAGATGGAAGCAGGTTCCCTGCCGAGCAGAGAGCCCGATGCGATGTGGGGCTTGATCCCGGGACCCTGGGATCATGACCTGAGCTGAAGGCAGAGGCTTTAACCCACTGAGCCACCCAGGCGCCCCGAAAGGTTTAAAAAAAAAAAAAAAAGCTTTCTGTGGCTTTTTACACTCAAGAGAAGGTAAGAAAGTATGGGACGAGTCCTTCAGCTTTGCCAAGAATAAAGTCTTTTTAACGTTTTCTACTGAAATGGAAAATTAAACCACTTTTTGTCTACATCTCCTGTTTATTATAAAAAATTAAGAACACAGGGGCGCCTGGGTGGCTCAAACCCCACGTGGGCTCCCTGCTCAGCAGGGAGTTTCCTTCTTCCTCACCCTCCGCTTCTCCCCCCTGCCCCCAGCTCGTGCTCACTCTCAAATAAATAAATAAAAATCTTTTAAAAAATATTTAAGAATATAGAAATGCAATGCTAACCCCCCAATTCTTCTCAAACCTAATTATCCATTGTATCAGAGTACACCTGCTAAATAATAAAGATTAAGACACAAAAAAACACTGATTACGGTATGATTTATAATATGAAAAAAAAATCAAAACAAATCAGTAAATAATTTAATTATCCCACAACAGGAAATAGACCCATGTGCTCACTCAGCTGGATGTCAGAAGTAGACTGCTAACACAACTCGGTGCTCATGGTAAACCGCTGAGACAACAGATTACAAAAGAATATATAACACAGCCCTCTAACATCAAATCGTCTCTTTTTTGTTCTATACCTGTGGTTTGGTGGTGATTTTTAATCTTTTCCTCGGTTTTAACTTACGACTTTCCTACTACATACATATAATTCTTGAGTCATATTTTAAAGGAAATATATATCCATTTTATTCATTTGAGTCTCAATCATTTCTGTACAGTTAAAATTAATTTGATTCCCCCACTTCCCTATAGCTTACATAAAGATTAAAAAAAGATTTATTTTCATATGACACCTAAAATTAGTGTATTTTTAAAATGACATTTGGCAAAGTGATCACTCTTTGGTAAAAAGAGAGATTTATGTTTCTTCCTTCCATCCACCTAAATTAATATTTTACAGGGAAATCTGAAAGTTTAGTATAGCCATTCTTACTCCACAAAATAGAGCCAAACATCTTCCACCACACCTGGGAAGCCTAATATAATTCCAAAGGTTTCCTTAAACACCCTCATTGCCGGGGGGAAGACTGCTCCTCCTCCCACAAAGCCTAAGCCAGGAATTAACAGCTATTCCCGCCACATCAAATAAATATATGGCTGGTGATAACTATACAACCTATAAACACATGCCAGGAAAATAATACTGCACAAAGCTGGAACAATTCTGAGATGGACTGAAGAGTTTCCCGAAGGCTCTCAAAGGAAACAGCAGCCAGTGGCACCATAAGAGTTTAGATTTAACACGCCACAACACAGATGAACCTTGACAACATTATGCTGTGTGAAAGAAGCCAGTCCCAAAATACCAGATACTATAGGACTCCATTTATACGTCTTATATGAAAACAGACCGACTTATAGAGACAGGAAGTAGACTGATTATCAGTTGTATAGGACCTGGAAGGCAGGGGCGGGGAGCAGGGTTAATGTGACAGCTAAAGGGTACAAACTCTCTATTTGGGTTAATGAAAATGTTCTAAGTTTGACTGTGGTTGATGGTTGCACACATCTCTGAATATACTAAACAGCACCAAATTATGAACTTTACATGGGTAAACTGTACTGTGTATGAATTTAATCTCAGAACTTTTTACCAAAAAAAAAAGCTTAGATTTAGTGTGGTCTCACTTGCACCATAGGAACAAATATTTTGGTATCTGCCAACTCTAAGTTCAAACCTTGTCCCTGCCAGTAATTAGCTGTATTAACTTCAGTTTCCTCAGCTGCAAAATGAAGGACAGTGTTTGTGTTGGTCAGGATCCTCCAGAGAAACAGAACCCATAGATTACAGACAGACAGACAGACAGATAGATAGATGGATGATGGGTGGATTGATAGAAAGACCGAGAGCGAGAGAGAGACAGAGAAAGGGGGGATTTACCACAATCTGCTGTCAGCAACCTGACGAATCAGGAAAGCTGATGGTATAATTCAGTCCCAAAGCCATACGTCTGAGAACCAGAGAGCCAGTGGTGTTTGAGAGTCCGAAGGCCCCAGAAGCAGGAGCCCTGATATCCAAGGATAGGAGATGATGGCTGTCTCAGCTTAAGAAGGATTGGAGGCCTGGGCGCCTGGGTGGCTCAGTGGGTTAAGCCGCTGCCTTCGGCTCAGGTCATGATCCCGGGGTCCTGGGATCGAGTCCCGCATCGGGCTCTCTGCTCAGCAGGGAGCCTGCTTCCCTCTCTCTCTCTCTGCCTGCCTCTCTGTCTATTTGTAATCTCTGTCTGTCAAATAAACAAATAAAATCTTTAAAAAAAAAAGAAGGATTGGAGGCCTTACACTATTCCTTCCCACAACTCCCCCGACCCTACACTACAAGAAAGTGAGTGTCAATGTAGAATGTTTATTGCAGCAATAATAATGTTTGAGATTTCCTTGTGTTCTCTCATTTATTAGAGTGTATCATATACTTTAGTCTCAGCTGTCACCAAATCATCAGTAATGCCTACTTCTGTTAGCAGCTGCAAAAGGCTCACATTTAGCAGCGAAATAAAAGAATGAAGATTTAAGTTACAATGATCATCCATGTTTTCCAAAGTAAATAAAAAAGATATATGTAAAACAATCATATCCTATGCAGAAAAAAAGCATAGGTAAAGCAATATTCCCATATAATGCAGGTAGGAGTTTAAAAGAGAGAAATCAAAAACAAAAACAAAGGGGCGACCGGGTGGCTCAGTTGTTAGGCGTCTGCCTTCGGCTCAGGTCATGATCCCATGGTCCTGGGATGGAGCCCTGTATCAGGCTCCCTGCTCAGCGAGGGGCCTGCTTCTCCCTCTCCCACTCCCTCTGCTTGTGTTCCCTCTCTCGCTGTGTCTCTCTCTTCCAAATAAATTAAATAAAATCTTAAAACAAACAAAAAAAATATATATATATAAAATAAAAGGGAGAAATCTTTATGGATGGTAATATATACCACTGGGCTAGCAATTCCATTTCTAAAAACTTATTCTAAGGAAATAATTAAAGATGCATCTTAAGGTTTAGCTCCAAGGATGGAGCTCATCACAGCTCTGTATGGGAGTAGAAAATCAGAAACAAACAAAATACCCATCAACAAAAGATGGTTAAAAGTAAGATACATGCAGCGTACAAGAAGGTACTGTGTACCCACTAAAATATGTGTATACATATTGCCAGAAAGAGATGTTCACAATATATTAAGAAAAAAAAATCAGGTTATACTAAATAATATGCTCAATACACTCTCATTTTTTAGAATATCTCTAGATAGATAGCCACATCTCTATATAAAGAGGCACAAAATTATATATGGCAAGTTGTTTATATTAGATGTATCCCTGGATACTGACGCAGGCACTTCCTTGTTTCACATTTTGCGTATCTGTATTTTCTGATTTTTGAGCAACAAACATGCCGTGCAAAAAAAAAAAAAAAAAAAAAAGCTTTAGAAACTCAATGTACATAGTCCAAAAAATAAAAATTCATTGACAGCGTGGAATAGAATGTGAAATCATAACCTTCCCGGACAATTCTGAATGTCTCATAAACAAGCCGGCATTCAAATCTCCTAACAGGCCAGCCCGCTGTGAAGAACTAGGACCAGAGACAAATAAAAAGAACTTATGACCTCCCCAAAGTAGCTCACAGGAGCACAAACATGGGAAGCAAATATTTACGGTTGGTTATAATGCTCAAATAGAAAGGGATGCTCTGGGGCAAACAGAGAAGGACACAAACCTAATGGATAAGGACATTTCGTAAAAGAGAAACAGAAAACAATCATTTAACTACATTATTAACTAGGAAAGATCTCACTCATTAGAGAAGTTTTACTAGCATTCTTAGATTACCTGATATTACCATAGATTACACAATTTATTCCAAAACAATTTATAATCCTGCTTCACAGAATTTATCACAACTGCACACGGGGAGGCATACTATGAATGGTTAAATGTCTGTTTGCTCTGGGTCCCCAACTTAGAATGAGTTTTCTGGGGACTAATCCTTTATATCATTCTATCTCCAGCATTTCATAGTGCCTTGTGCACAGTGGGCAAACAAATTTTAGCTGAACATGAATAAATATAAATAAAAACAGTCAGTTTCTCCTTTCCTCTATTGGGTTGGCTCAGAAAGCAGGTTGCCTTGCTCGGCTCAAGGATGGGTGTCACTTATAACCAGAATCAAGTCCTTCTCTAATACCGTTCTACAGCTGCTGACTCTAAAACCTAGCCAATTCTAAGTGGTTCTGGAGTTTCCCATGGCTAAATGGAAATGCTCTTGCTCGCAAAACCTCTAAGCCATTCTTCTTCAGCCCTTTTATTTATCAAGTGGCGGCAGTCCACATCTGCCCAACCTGTGGGGTAAGAGGGGAGGACCCCTTGGAGGATGGGAACAGAAGTAACAAGAATGACATTATATGATAAGATACTGAATAAAAGGCAAGGGATTATTAGCCTTGTATTCAAACCCCAACTCTGCCTCTTCTTAGCTCTGTGCCCTTGGGAAAATTATTGCACTCCATGGATTTTAGCTTATTCCCATATAAAATAGGGACAAGACCACCAAACTCACAGAGATGTTGTAACAATTAAACGAGATAATGCATGTTATACTTAGTGTTGGGCCTTGACCACAATGGGCACTCACTCAATAAACGGAATGGCTGTTCTCTTTGTGTTTGTGGTTATTACATAATGCTATTTGCTCCTAAATTAGTCATTTAAAGACAATTCCTTCAAGTGAATGCTATAGCCTAGTTTCTTTAAAGTTAAATCCTTATTCCTTCAAAGCATCTTTTCTTTTTTCTTTAAGTTTTGGGGGGTTTTTTGGTTTTGTTTTTTTTTTTTAAGTATCTCTACACCCAACATGGGGCTCAAACTCACAACCTCATGATCAAGAACTGCATGCTCCATGTACTGAGCTGGCCAGGTGCCCCCCTTCAAAGCATTTCTACAGCATATAACAAAAAAATCTAAGAAAACGATCATCTTAACAGACCTCTTCATAAAGATGGCTTGAGAGGACACCTTTGAATGACACCTTACCATATGTTACACAGGCACAACCTCTATCCTGTGACCTATAAACATGCTTGTTTGTACAGCTCTACTGGTTAAAAAAAAAAAGTGTGCCAACATATATTTATTCACATGTTATATACATGAACAATAAGAAGGAAAATAGTAGGCAAAGTAAGGAACTTGAAACAATTATTCTCAATAAAAAAGTAAAAGATCTCTAAGTTCAATAACTTTTGTTGTTGTTGTTGTTGTTGTTTAAGATTTTACTTATTTATTTGAGAGAGAGAGAGACAGAGCACAAGCGGAGAAGGGGCAGAGGGAGAACCAGGGTCCTGGCTGAGCGGGGAGCCTGAAGCGGGGCTCAATTTTGGAGCCTCGGATTATGACCCAAGCCAAAGGCAGACACGTAACCAACAGAGCTGCCCACACATCCCAAATTTCAATAACTTTTCAACCTCTATGCGATACACATTTCTCAGAGACACTCCCAATCTCAGTACAAAATACTGTAAATAATACAGTCTGCCAATAAGCACATGTAAAGATGCTCAACACCATAAATCCGGCAGGAAAATGCAACTGAAACCACAGTAAAATGCTTCAGACCCCATAGGATGACTACAATAAAAATGACAGTAAGGAAGGTGGGTAAGCAGGTAGAAAAAGGGAAACTCTTACACATTGCTCAGAAGAATGTAAAATGGCACAATCACTTGGAGTTTCGCAACTCCATAAAATGCAACAGAACATTTACATTTGGAGTTTCGCAACTCCATAAAAAATTAAAAAGAGTTCTCACATGACACAGAAATTCAAAGTATGTATCAAGAGCACTGAAAACAGAAATCCATGCAAAAACATGTGTACGAATGCTCAGAACAATATTCATAATAGCCACAAAATGGGAATCATCCAAATGGCCATCTGATGAATGGATTTAATAAAATGTGGTATAGCCATTACAATGGAATATTACTCACCCATAGGAAGGAGTGAAGTTTTGTGAGCCCTGAAAATATGCTAGGTGGAAAGAAGCCAGATACAGAAGGCTATACATTGCATGATTCTAATGACATGAGAAGTCCAGAGGAGGCAAATCTATCAAGACGGAAAGTGGCTGCCAAGGAATTGAGAGTGGCTGCTAAAGGGCAGAGAGTTTCTTTTGAAGATCATATTCATTTCTACAGCTCTCACAAATTATCACAAATGTAGTGGCCTAAACAACACAAAATATTCTCTTATAGTCCTGGAGGCCAGAGTTCAGATGACTCTTCCAAGTCTAAAAAAATCAGGGTTCCTTCTGGAGTCCTAGAGGAGAAGCTATTTCCTGGCCTGGTCTAGTTTTTTG
Organism: Neogale vison; assembly: GCF_020171115.1. Lineage (NCBI taxonomy): Eukaryota > Metazoa > Chordata > Mammalia > Carnivora > Mustelidae > Neogale > Neogale vison. The sequence goes on from NC_058099.1 coordinate 48,092,364, forward strand.
GAAGCTGCCTGCATTTTTTGGCTCAAGATGCCTTCTTCTTAGCACATCACCTTATGTCCTCCTGCTTCAGGCAGCACATTCTCTCTCCCTATCTCCTTCTTAGAGGGATGTGAGTGATTACATTTAAGGAACCACCCAGATAATACAGGACAATCTAACCATCTCAAGACCCTTAACTCAATCAGATAATCACGCTCCCCTTTGATTATGTATGGTTACAGTCATAGGTTCCAGAGATTAGGACCTGAATTTCTTTGGAGGCCATTATTCAGCCTGCCACAGGAATGATTTTAAAATGTTCTGGAATTTAACAATGGTGATCGATGCATAACGTTGTGACTATACTAAAAATCACTGAATTATACACACTTTTAACAGTGAACTTTATGATATGGGAGTTATATCTCAGTAAAGCTGTTATTTTCTTTAAATGACACTGATGTTAGAAAAACATAGCTATTATGTGGTTCAAAAAAAAAGGCAAACAATTTGTGTGTAGTTGTGCTTAGATGTAACATGAAGGAATCAAGAAATTCATAAAGTCAAGGTTAACAGTGCTTCAGATAAACTTTCTTTTTTCAGATGAACTTTTCAACAATGCATACCCAGATCATCATGCCTAATTAAATGACACACTATATGTGGTATACACACACACACACACACACACACACACACACAAATATATATGCACATGTAAATATGTAGAATAGTATATATTATATACATTATACAAACATAAATACATGCAAAATGACAACTATATACATATGTTATAAACATATATATGTTTATACATATATATAAACATATACATTTCCTATAAATTCATTTAACTGATATGTATGAACTAATGAACTGTCATATTCTAACAGAGGAGAGATGGTTCTAGAATTGGTGTTCACTGTGGAACTCTCATTCTTCCTTTACAATACCTGGCTACTCCAGGTGACACCTGATCATCTGATGGACATGCAACAGGCCATACATCTGTATGCTAAATCTTATTAAAGTTCACTTTCTCTCTTTTAGAGAAAAGATAAAAAGAAATATCATAGTATCTTCTTTCTCAACCTCATGGGTAGGCTTGTACACAACCCACTTTAGAGACCACTGCTTTTGACACTGGTCCCAAACTTCACTGTACATCAAAGTCACTGGAGAACTCATTAAAAAAATATCCTAGGTTTCATCTCAAGAGATTCTGATTTAGTAGCACAAGCTTTCTACCAATTTTGGAAGACCCTGCCCTACACACTAAACACTACCATCTTTCATTTTTCTTTGAAGTCCATAACTTAGATATAGTAGTAGCTAAGCCAAACAAGAGAAAGAGAAGAAAGTACACTCCAATTGAAGCTTTAAGTATAACACAATGAAACAACGTCAGACTAAAGTCATTCCATGTCAGGCTGTTTAAGCAAGCTAATTGCTCCAATGACCGCTGACAGTAGCAGAGGCAGTATGGCATGGCTCTGAAGCAAAAAGAATGATTCTCCTGAGAATATCTACCCATTAATGCTAAATTAGAACCCAGGGCAGCGTAGTCACCTGTCTATTGTGAGAAAATGTCAGCCAAGCTTTTCATAAAGCTCAAAAACCAGACCATAGGATCAATAGCAAGAAGCCATCTGAATCATAAAGGTAATGTATACTCAAAACATGAAAAAGGCATTAGAATGACATCCAACTTATATTCCACAGACTAACAAAATCCTTTACTATAAATGATAAAAGTCTCCCAAACTTAAAACTGAAGAACTAAAAGAGTGAGTATATTATCTCCTTTAAATATTATTTCTGGATATGCATGCATGTTACCAATGTATTGAGTAATTGTGTACCTACATGGAGACTTCTCAAATTCTTACTGACTTAATCCCAAGTACCTCCAAAGCAAGTTAACGACCTTTCACTAAGAAGTGATTTTTGTCATCTAGTCAAGGTGAAGTGTAATCTGGAAACAGTATTTCCAGAAATGAGCCTCTTAGCAACATTTCTTATTATTATTGTTTATTATATTATGTTAGTCACCATACAGTACGTCATTAGTTTTTGATGTCATATTCCAAGATTCATTGTTTAACACCCACTGCTCCATGCAATACATGCCCTCCTTATCCCCATCACCGGGCCAACTGATCCCCCTACTCCTTTCCCCTCAAACCCTCAATCTGTTTCTCAGGTCCACAGTCTCTTGTGGTTCATCTCCTCCCATCCTCCATGCTATTCCTTATGTTCCACAAGTAAATGAAACCATCTCATAACTGACTTTCTCTGTTTGACTTACTACACTCAGCATAATTTCCTCCAGTCCCATCCAAGTTGATACAAAATTTGGGTATTTATCCTTTCTGATGGCTGAGTTATATTCCACTGTACATATGGACCATATCTTCTTTATCCATTCATCTGTTGAAGGGCATCTTGACTCTTTCCACAGTTTGGTGACTGTGGCCATTGCTGCTATGAACATTGGGGTGCATATGGCCCTTTTTTCCACTACATCTGTATCTTTGGGGCCAGTAGTGCAATTGCTGGGTTAAAGAGTAGCTCTATTTTTAATTTTTTTCAGGAATCCCCACACTGTTTTCCAAAGTGGCTGCACCAACCTGCATTCCCACCAACAGTGTAAGAGGAGGTTCCCCTTTCTCCACATCCTCTCCAACATTTGTTGCTTCTTGCCATGTTAATTTTTGCCATTCTAAATGATGTAAGGTGGTATCTCAATGCAGTTTTGATTTGAACTTCCCTGATGGCTAATGATAATGAACATTTTTTTCATGTGCCTGCTAGCCATTTGTATGTCTTCTTTGGAGAAGTGTCTGGTCATGTCTGCTGCCCCTTTTCATACTTGATTATTTGTTTTTTGGGTGTTGAATTTGAGAAGTTCTTTATAGATCTTGGATATCAGCCCTTTGTCTGTGCTATGATTTGCAAATATCTTCTCCCATTCCATGTGTTGCCTGTTTTGTTGACTATTTCCTTTGCTGTGCAGAAGCTTTTTAATCTTGTCTATAAGAGACTCCTTTTAAACCTAATGATACATCCAGACTTAAAGTGAAGGGATAGAGAATCATCTTTCATGCCAACAGACTCAAAAGAAAGCTGGGGTAGCAATTCTATCAGATGAATTAGATTTTAAGCTAAAGACTGTAGTCAGAAATACAGAAGGACACTATCATTCTTAAAAGTCTATCCAATGAGATCTAGTAATTGTAAATATCTATGCCCCCAACATGGGAGCAGCCAACCACATAAGCCAACTGTTAATCAAAATAAAGAGACATATTGATAATAATATGTTAATTGTAGGGGATCTTAACACTCCACTCCCAGCATTAGATCACCTAAGCAGAAAATCAACAAAGAAACAAGAGCTTTGAATGACACAGTGGACCAGATGGACCTCAGAGATATATACAGAACAGTCCACCCTAAAGCAACAGAATACTCATTCTTCTCGAACACACATGGAACTTTCTCCAGAATAGACCACATACTGGGTCACAGATCAGGTTTCAACTCATACCAAAAGACTGAGATGATTCCCTGCATATTCTCAGACCACAATGCTTTGAAACTGGAGCTCAATCACAAGAAAAGGTTTAGAAGAAATTCAAACACTTGAAAGCTAAAGACCATCCTGCTCAAGAATGTTTGGGTCTGGGGTGCCTGGGTGGGTCAGTGGGTTAAAGCCTCTGCCTTCCGCTCAGGTCATGATCCCAGGGTCCTGGGATCAAGCCCCGCATTGGGCTCTCTGCTCTGCAGGGAGCCTGCTTCTTCCTCTCTCCCTCTGCCTGTCTCTCTGCCTACTTGTGATCTCTGTCTGTCAAATACATAAATAAAATCTTTAAAAAAAAAAATGTTTGGGTCAACCAGAAAATCAAAGAACTTAAACAATTTGTGGAAACCAATGAGAACAAAAACACCTCGGTCCAAAACCTACGGGATAGGACAAAGGCAGTATTTCATCTGAGGCAATGAGTGGGTGAGACCCTTCGGTTTTTCATCAATACATTCATATGAACAGAGATGAGCTTAAGCACCACAGATGACAATGCCATTTTTGATAAAAGTTTAATTCTGGGTCACTTAAGGGTACTTATGAATAAAATCTTTTTAGAAATAAACCTTTTAAATTCTTGGAAGGTACCCAAATAATGCTTTCAATCAGATCTCAAAATCCATAAGGCCTTTCAAACATTAATGCCATCTGGTCTGCTACCCTGATTCAGCTATTCTCTCTCTACACCCCATACCCACATTTATCCCCCCAAAGAAAAACCCCACCCCTTGTATAATCTCAAACCAAACCAATGTATTTTATTCACAGGAATAGCAGAATGGCACACAATCAGCATCATTTGAGTCATTTCATTATTTCCAGCTCAGTGGCACTGATTCAGATAAGCACAATTTGCAACCACCGAGACCAGCTCTTCTGATGTTAACTGGCATCCTTGAAACCCTCCCAGTGTCCAACTTGTTTGATCTTTTAAAGAATGCCCTGGGCTTGTGACTGAGAGCCGGAAACTCACGGCTGGATACCCTGAAGAGCGTTCATGTTCACTCATAGATGACTCACATCAGTTCATAATCCTCAGAGACCATGAGGCCAATTCAAGGGAGAAAACTTTTCTTACCAAAATACCTTAAACACAACACCAACAGAAAATGGGATTAAGATCACGCATAGGGGGCAGGAGGAGCTCCCAAACGTTGTCACCTCCGAAGTTGAGATTATAAATTTTTCAAAGTATCTTAAGATCATAGCAAATCGGAGTACGGTGAAGGGCGGACAGCAGAGCAAAGAGGACTGAAGTATAAAAGCATCAACAAGAAGGGGTTTGTGGGATGGCGGAAATAGGTGATGGGGACTCAAGAGCACACTTACGAGGAACACTGAGCATGCAGAGGACACCGTCCACCTGAAACTAATATAACCCTGTATGTCCACGATACTGGAAGGAAAATCAAAAACTTAATTAAATAAAAGAAAAAGAGAAGCTACAGGAAATTGTAAAATTTCAACACCTCAAATTCAAGATTTCCCATTATGTTTTTATACAGTGCTCAATTTGACATGATTTCTCCAAACACTTCTTTAAAAAAAATAAATAAAACCAAATAATTAAATAGTGGGAGGCTGAAGTCTTTTCTATTTAAAGAAAAAAAAACAGCAATATTTTTATTTTCCCACACATTTCACATGGCGTATGTGTGCTGAACCGTACAAAAATAACACAGTTGAAATTTTATTTTAAAAATGAAAAACCATATTGAAACATCTACTTACAGGGTGACAAAGTAAATGTTATAATATCCCGCAAATGTTTAATAAAAGGCAACTTCCTGCTGTCCTTTTAAAGTTAAAAATAAGGCCAAACTACAAGTGCAAGTGCAAAGGGTCATTGTGCTGTATATAAAAAGCTCAGCATGGAAATAGATTCAACAAATGTACAAAAAGCGTTTTCATGCCCAGAAAGAACTGAAGGCATAAAAAAAAAAAAAAAAAAAAAAATGCCCCAGCTACAAATAACGTAGAGCTCAGTTCAAAAAGACCAGCAAATTCCTTCCCTAATGCATAGCAAATTAAACTTAATCAACTCCTCTGCAAGGTTGAACAGGCAATCCACCTTTAAATGTCCCCACAAACAAAACCTCAGAACAACAAAAGAGGTTCCAGAGTGTAATAAATACCGAATCCACAGTAGGCGACAGAATCCTTACTGTACACAGCTGAGAAAACCTGCCGTGGGACAATGGATCACATTTCCATATTAAATTATATTTATCACGCTGAAAAATGCTTAAACAAAATCCAGGATTTCTATTGGCCATTTCTGCACCACACTCACTCCCTAAAACCTTTCAAACCTGCTGCGTCCCATTGAAAATGGTTCCCACCCCGTGGTGCTCCGAAGAAGCAGCTAGACAAAGAGCTGGGATGATGAAGAGAGGGCAGGACAACTACCTTCCCCCGTGATTTCAGAAAATAAATCAATAAAAGAGGATAGAATAGCCAAAACATAACCTTGGCATAGGGGATTTCCGGGAAAATCACTGCTGTGACAAATGGCCTGAAGTGAACTCTTCCAGCGGTCAAGAATCCCCAGGAAAGGCCCCTCCCCTCCTTATCTATTGCTCAATTGTACAATACTCCGCTTTGAAAATACAACACCCTCTTGGAGCTGGCAAGATGAAAGAGCTTTTCTTCACGATCCTGCAACGCCTATTAATTTTTGCTACAACAGACTCACAGCTGATTAAGAAAACAGAGAGCCAGCCCGGCCTCACGGTCCCATCTCAAGACTTGAGAGAGAAAATGTTAAAAGTGAATGAGCCCCGCTTTTCAGGACAATGTATTGATTTTCATTTTTCCACACCCTAGAGCCTGGAGCCGTTGCCCCTCCAATGGCGGGCAATTTGTTTAGCCGGGAAGTTACTTTCCTCCTCGAGACTTCAGGGGCAAGTCTACCAGACTCAGGCACTTACGGAATTACCTTTCCAAATTGTTACGACTCATTCACCACCTCCCGGAGCACAGATTTAGAATCAGTGGCTTTAGGCACAAAACCGACGGCCCCAGAGTAGACCCCCATTTGATCACCACCGGTAAAGCAATATGATGCAATGGGAAAAGCACAAGGATTAGAGTTGAACCACAGGGCACGCAAATCACGTCACCATGTATTTGTACGTCAATTCTGATGTTATTTAGACTCCCTAGACTCATTAGCAAGTGTCACCTACATTATAAGATGATCGTGAATATATGGATATAATGGACGCCGAGTGCCAAATATGGTAACTAGCATGAAGAATATAGCTTTTGTAGTTTTGTTTTACAAAGTAGAATAACATACTACTGAAAGTACAGATCTTAATCTTACAGTTCAATGAATTCTGACAGATGTACACACTTTTGTAACCACCACCCCGATCAAGATGGACAGACCGTGGAAATAGAATGTGACCCACATATTCAATTTAAAATTTTCCAGTAACCTCATTTTAAAAAGTTAAAGGAGACAGATGAAATTAACTTAACTATATTTTATTTAACCTACTATACCCCAAAATACTACCATTTCAATCTGGAATTGATTTTAAAAATATTATCAATGTGGTATTTTACATGTTTTTCATAAAGCTTCAATCTGCTGTATATTTTATGTTTGCAACATATCATACTTCGAATTAGCCATAGTTCCTTTCTTTTTTTTTTTTCAAGATTTTATTTATTTGACAGAGACACAGCAAGAGAGGGAACACAAGAAGGGGGAGTGGGAGAGGGAGAAGCAGGCTTTCTGCTAAGCAGGGAGCCTGATGCAGGGCTCAATCCCAGGACTCTGGGATCATGACCTGAGCCGAAGGCAGGTGCTTCAATACTGAGCCACCCAGGCACCCCTATTTAGCCATAGTTCTAGTGCTTACTAGTCACATGTAGCTAATAGCTATGTTATGACCAGTGCAGATACAGACCACAGTCCGGAATTTCCTAAGGTCCTTTCTACCCTATCCTTCTCCTCCCCGCCTTAAGGCAACCACTATGCTGATTTGTCCCCATAGATTAATTCTGCCAATTTTTGAATTTCATAAAAATGATACATATGCACTTTTTGTGATTGGAATCTTTCAATGAGCATGTTCTTAAGATTCATCTGTGCTGTCCCCAATATCAGTGGTGCATTCCTTTATCTTGCTGAAAAGCACTGTACAAATACACCACTATCTGTTCACCTGCTGACCAGCTGACGAACAGCTGGGTTGTCTGCAAATATGTTACCATTAATAAAGCACAACTGAAAATTCTTGTGGAGTTTTTTGTGAACCTGTCTTCATTTACTCAGGTAAATACCTAGAAGTGGAAATGCTGGATCATTAAGTAGGTTTCCGTTCATCTTTATCAAAAAAACCCGCTGGGACATCTGGACGGCTCAGTTGGTTAAGCATCTGACATCAGCTCAGGTCATGGTCTCAGGGTCCTGGCACGGAGCCCCATGTTGGGCTCCACGGTTAGTGGGAAGTCACTTGTCCCTCTGCCCCTTCCCCTGCTTGCACTCAAATAAATAAAATCTTTTTTTAAAAATTTTATTTACTTATCTGATAGAGATCACAAGTAGGCATACAGGCAGGCAGAGAGAAGAGGAAGCAAACACCCTGCTGAGCAGAGAGACTGATGCGGGGCTCGATCCCAGGACCCTGAGATCATGACCTGAGGCGAAAGCAGAGACTTAACCCACTGAGCCACCCAGGCACCCTAAATAAATAAAATCTTAAAACAACAATCACCACCACTACTAAATACTTTCCCACCATGGTTTTATCACTTTATATTCCTGGCAATAACATGGGAGATATTCACACCTTCTCTAATATTTGGTATTGACAGTCTTTTTAATTTTAGCGAGCACAGAGGTATACAGGTTTCTCTATGAACAACAATGTGGACCTTTTTTCATGCCTATTACCCAATCCTAAAAAAAGCTTCCTTTTTGAAGAGTGGTTTGGACAGAAGAAGGGAGAGTTGTTACAAACACAAGTTCCTATGAAATCACTTATAATATTAAAATAACGAGACACACTTGCAAGGACTACCTGGGTCAGGCAGGTAATGTACATCTAAAAGGCAAAGGGACCACAGCAAATTAGAGCATGCGCTTGTCTACAGGAAGCTGCTAAGTGCTACTTACCACCAATAGGTCAATGCCATGTGGACAAGCAGGCCAGGTACTGCAAGATACTCCTGCCTCACGAAGAGACAGCAGGTATCTATATTTTCATTTTTCATTAATATTAGAATTTAAAATATTAATCCTATGATAATCAAACAAAATAAGCCATACATTTCCAAACTCTGATTTATAGATATGTTGGTTTTTATGAAGACAGACATCCTTAGTATGGTAAACAATGCACCTTTCAGGATTGTTATTAATTACTGTTCAAAGAGGACACCTGGTAAGACAAGGGTTGGCAACTTCCCAAAGGCAGATGAAATCATTTTGAGTAGCAAGGCAACAATGCCCCAAAGAAAGTCAGAAAGAACTGTCCAGGGCAGCTCTCCCTTTCTTAGCAACCCTTCTATATAACCAAAGATACGCTACTACATTCTTATTCTTAAATGACTAGCCACATCATATACATTTTGTAAGAATGTAGGGAACAGCTAATAATGCTTCAGTGGCCATGCCTACCTAGGAGTATCTGCATTATCTGGGGAGAGGAAACAAAAGATGTATATTGGTACAACAATATAGCTCATTTGGACAAAGGTCTGGCTGTTACTCAAACAGCTAAACAGAGAGCAACATAATCCAACACTTCCGCTCTTAGGTTTCCATTCTTCCTGGGTGTGTATCTATGTACAAGACCTTGGAGGGGGGAGTGGGGCGGGGAGGGGGGCTGCTCAGCGGTGAGTCTGCTAATCCCTCTCCCTCTAACCCTCCCCCGTTTGTGCGCACTCACTTGCTCTCTTGCAAATCAATAAAATATTTTTTAGAAGACCTTGTAGGGGCACCTGGGTGGCTCAGTGGGTTAAAGAATATACCTTCGGCTCCGGTCACGATCCCAGGGTCCTGGGATCAAGCCCCACGAATTGGGCTCTCTGCTCAGCAGGGAGCCTGCTTCCCTTCCTCTCTCTGCCTGCCTCTCCGCCTACTTGTGACCTGTCTGTCAAATAAATAAATAAAATCTTAAAAAAAGACCTTGTACATGAATGTTCATAGCAGCATTATTCATCACAGCCAAAGTGTGGAAAAAACCAAATGTCCATCACCTAATGAATGAATAAAATGTGGTGTAGCCATACAAAGCAGTATTACTCAGCTATAAAAAATAATGTATGGATACATGCTACAGCACAGATGAAGCTGGAAAACACTACACTAATGAAAAGCCAGTCACAAAAGGCCACATACTATATAGCTCCTTTTACGTGAAATGTCCACAACAGGCATGTCTATAGATAGAAAATAGATGAGCGGTTTCCTAAGGCTGGGGGGAGGGCCATGGAGGGGATGGCGTTTCTTTTTGGGGTCATGAAAATGTTCTAAAATTGACTGTGGAGATGGATGCATGAGTCTGTGAATATTCAAAAAGCCACTGAACTGTACACCATAAATGGGTGAAATGTAGACTATGTGGATTATATCTCAATAGGGCTATTTAACAAGACAGCTTTCTTTTAAAGTAAGAAAAAAACTGAGAGCTCCAGGTAAGCCATAGAGTCTCTCCCTTCTAGACCCAGTGTTTTTTCCCTCTGCCCCAGAACTGCTGCGTGAGGTTTAGAGAAGGATTCCTTTGCTGCCCTCTATCTCTCCTCTCCCTTATTTCCAAATTTCAAATACACTGAGTGTACTTAACGCAGTGTTCTCCCCTACTAGACTATGAATTCCTAGGCCAGAAGTGTCTTATAGGGGCGCCTGGGTGGCTCAGTGGGTTAAAGCCTCTGCCTTCGGCTCGGGTCATGATCCCAGGGTCCTGCGATCCAGCCCCGCATCCGGCTCTCTGCTCAGCAGGGAGCCTGCTTCCTCCTCTCTCTCCGCCTGCTTCTCTGCCTACTTGTGATCTCTGTCTGTCAAATAAATAAATAAAATCTTTTTTTTTTTTTAAAGTGTCTTATAAATCTTCATATCCAGAGAGCCCTGCATATCCTGGCTTAAATTGTCAGTATTTTTATTTTAAGGTGAATGTTGTTTCCTGCCCAAGGAATCCTCGCCTACTGTTTGCTGTTGCAGTGGCCGTGGGCTTTGAGGGAGAAGCCGCACCACACCCTCTCCCCTTGCTCTCCTCCTCACCTCCACTCACCAGAGAATGAACAGATGACAACCTGGCAGAAGCCTTCTGAAAGGCTACCAACCTTTTCTACTTGAACATCTTCAGGAACAGGCGAGGGACTGTATGAGATGATGACATCAATAGGATCTCTTTTCCATTTAGACCCATAAATCTCTAAAGCAAAACAATGACATTTTTAAAATATAAAATAAAAGCAAACAAACAAAAAAAGCTGCAGTGGGGTTTAATATCATCTCAAGCAAACAAGATGAACTTTAAAGGCGCTCATAATAATAATATACAAATGATTTAAAAATAAAACTAATTAAGGGGCACCTGGGTGGCTCAGTGGATTAAGCATCTGACTTCGGCTCAGATCATGATCTCGGGGTCCCGGGATGGGGCCCTGGGTTGGGCTCTCAGCTCAGTGGGCAACCTGCTTGTCCCTCTCCCTTAGCCTATGCCCCTCCCCTCTCTTATGCTTGTATATACTCTCTCTCAAATAAATAAAATGCTCAAAAAATAAAAATTTAAAAAATAAAATTAAAGTACAGTTAACTTTTTACAACTTCCACTTAAAAACCCGTATTGAATTAAATCACCACCCTGCCTCCTTTATATTAGTAATTCTCCAAAGCCCTAAAGCTAAACTTACAATGGGCAAATTCACTATGAGGCAACAATTTAGATCTTTCCTTAATGACAGCTTGTAATTTGGGGCATAAGGGATTATGGGCTCCTGGTAGCAAGCACAATGATCATAACAAGCAATGTGACCAGGAGTTAATGAAACAGCAATACAACTGAACTGTTCTCCCCAGTAACAAACAATACTGCTGAGACTTGGGTACAAGTAGCTACATTCCATCTCTCAGGCTCAGGTGAACATGGAAAGTTACTACAAAAGTAAGTTAACTATTTAATAAGATCATTAAAATAGGGGCGCCTGGGGGGCTCAGTGGGTTAAAGCCTGAGGTAGCCTGCTTCCTCCCTCTCTACCTGCCTCTCTGCCTACTTGTGATCCCTGTCTGTCAAATAAATATATAAAATCTTAAAAAAAAATCATTAAAATATCCTTAAAACTCTAAAATACTTATTCTAAGAAAATAATCCAAAAGGAACTTAAACTTTACAAGGTAATTACTTCTTAGACTACTAAATATACAGACAGAAAAGTGGGGGGGGGGGTCACCTGTGTGGCTTAGGTCATGATCTCAGGGATTGAGACCCCTAGCAGGCTACGTGTTCAGTGGGGATTTTCTCTTTCCCTTTCCCTCTCTCTAAAATAATAAATCTTAAAAAAAAATAAATAAGGAGGAAAAAAAGGGGAAGCAACTTAAAAGTCAATCAAAAATGAAATATTTACAGGGCACCTGGGTGGCTTAGTTGATTGAGCAACCAACTCTTGGTTTTAGCTCAGGTCGCGATCTCAGGGTTGTAAGATCAAGCCCCACATTGGGCAGTGCACTCAGCAGAGTCTGCTTGTCCCTCTCTCCCTCTGCTCCTTCCCACCCATCTCTTTTACTTTCTCTCTTTCCCAAATGCATAAATAAATAAAATCCTTTAAAAAAATTTTTACAAAATGGGTATGATGCATAAACAATGAATCTTGGAACACTGAAAAAATAAAATTAAGTAAAAAAAAGGAAATGCGGGAGCCTGCTCCCCTTCTCTCTCTGCCTGCCTCTCTGCCTACTCGTGATCTCTGTCAAATTAATAAATTAAATTTTAAAAAAAAAAGGAAATGCATTATTTGATTACTTAGGATAATTTTACTCAGTGGAATGCAATTAAGTCATTAAAATATGTAGCAACAGGGCACATGGGTGGCTCAGTCAGTTAAATGTCCGCCTTTGGCTCAGGTCATGATCCCAGAGTCCTGGGATCAAACCCCACATCAGGCTCCCCGCTCAGTGGGGAGCCCACTTCTCCCCTCCCCCTGCTTGTGCTCTGTCAAACAAATAAATAAAATCTTCTAAAAAAAATTTTAAATATGTAGAAACATCAAAAATGTTTCCAGCAAAATGTAAAAAGAGAGGATGGAAATAAAATATATATATGTAAAAATACAATAGAAAGGAAAATAAACAAAATGAAAACGCTTTTGTGAAAAGTTAATGGAGACTATTTTCAATATTCAAAGAAAATGTGATACTAAAAAACCAAATGTCTTTAAAAGTGATATAAAAACATTCAACACATCTTTAAATTATAAAATCTAAATTTTCACCAGTAAAAACACTAAAAATTAATCTAGTTTAGCTCAAAACATCTCTTTCATTTGGATCTTTATGTGAATGCTAAATTATATAAACTCTTGCAGTAAACCAATCACAAAGGAAATAGAGAAGTGTGGGAAATGAGTCCAAATGTCATGCTCACAAAACGATCTCTCCAATAATATCACACAATAACTAGGTCAACTGAACACAAACATGACTAACAAAAACACAGAGTGGTCATTTGTGAATTATCTCTCAACAAAGCTAGGCTTTTTTTTTTTTTTAAAGATTTTATTTATTTGACACAGAGAGAGAAGTCACAAGCAGGGAGAGAGGCAGGCAGAGAGAGAGAGGGGAGGAAGAAGGCTCCCTGCTGAGCAGAGAGCCCGACGTGGGGCTCGATCCCAGGACCCTGGGATCATGACCTGAGCCGAAGGAAGAGGCTTTAACCCACTGAGCCACCCAGGCGCCCCCAAAGCTAGGCTTTTTTAAAAAAGTGATTAAGACAGAGACTTTGAATTGAACCAGACCTGGGTTTGAATTCTGACTCTACCACAAGTTAGCCATATGACCTTGGGCAATTAATTTAACTACTGTTAGCTTCCCAGAAGACAATAGTACCTTTTAGGTAGAGGGCTTCTTTAAGTAAGATTAAATGAGATAATAGTGTCTGTAATATATAATGGTTACTATATAGAAAACACTCAGTAAAACAACAGATGCTTACTAATACTATTACTAAAACATCTCTAATAGTTTTTTATAAACTGAAATGAAAACATTCAGCTAACTTCATTAAAAATAAAGAAAATGTAATATGTGGAAAAAGGAAACAAATGGTAAAATGGAATTTATGAGTCTTTATCTGATATTTCACATGGTTTGATAAGCTCTGTACTAAAAGGCCCATAAAAAAGCTCATGATTTCCCAGTGTCCTTTACTTTGATGTATGAGAACAAAACTGTTTTACTAATCATTCCTACAGGAACAAAATGTAACTTGGCTGACAAGGCGAGTTAAAAGCTATGAAGAAGAGACTATTCAAAGGATCACAGCAGATATTTCTCCACACAAGTGGCCAAGAAACATAAGGAAAGATGCTCACTACCATCAGTCATCAGGGAAACACAAATCAAAGCCTTAGGAGATATACTTCACACTCACTTGGATGGTTACAGTTAGAAAAAAAGGAAGGGCAGCTAAGAAGAAGTGTTGCTAAGGATGAAGAGAAATTAGAATCTTCATACACTGCTGATGGGAATGCAAAATGGTACAGCCACTTTGGAAAACTGTCCGGCCATTTCTTTAATGGTTAAACACAGAATAAGCATGTGACCTAGCAATTCCATTCCTAGGTGTATACTTCCCCAAAATGAAAACATAGGTCTATGCCAAAATCTGTACACCAATGTTCACAGCAGCATTATTCATAACAGACAAAAAGAAGGGAAAAACCCTGAACGTTCATTAACTAATAATGGACAAAACGGGGGTCCCTGGGTGGCTCAGTGGGTTAAGCCTCTGCTTTCGGCTCAGGTCATGATCCCAGGGTCCTGGGATCGAGCCCCACATCGGGCTCTCTGCTCAGCAGGGAGCCTGCTCCCCTCCCCCACCGCCTGTCTCTCTGCCTACTTGCGACTTCTGTCAAATAAAATCTTTTTTAAAAAATGGACAAAACATAGAATTACTCTGTAGAATATTATCCAACCATTAAAGAAATGAGGTATTGATACATGATACAATACGGATGAACCTTGAAAACACGTTAAGTAAAAGAAGCCAGTCACAAAGAAAACAATGTATTGTATGATTCCATTTTTAAAAAATTGTTTATTTATTTATTTGACAGAGAGAGAGAGCAGGGGAAGTGCGAGAGGGAGAAGCAGTCTCCCCACTGAGCAGGGAGCCTGATGGGGTCTCCATCCCCAGACCCTGGGATGGTGACCTGAGCCAAAGGCAGACTCTTAATGACTGAGCCACCCAGAAGCCCCTGTAGGATTCCATTTATGTAAACTGTCCGGAACAGGCAAATCTATAGAGACAGAAAGTAGATTCATGGTTGTCTAAAGCTAGGGCAAATGTGAAGGGTTGGTGGGGGGGGACAGCTAAAGGGTACAAGGTTTTTTTGGTGGAGGTGGTAAAATGTTCTAAAACGGATTGTAGTGATGGCTGTAGAATTTTGTACTAAAATCCATCAAATTGTAAACATTTAAATGGATAAAAATAAATATTATGTGATTTATAGCTTAATAAATTAAAAATACTTGATCTGTCAGAGAGAGAGAGCACAAGCAGGGGGAGTGGCACACAAAGAGAGAAGCAAGCTCCCCACTGACCAAGGAGGCTGATGTGGGGCTTGAACCCAGGCCCCTGGATCCACGGGCTGAGCCAAAGGCAGACCCTTAACCAACTGAGCCACCCAGGCATCCCAATAAAACTTTTTTTTTTTTTTAAAGAGAGAGAATATTGCTTTTCAGAGACATAACTTTATATTAAGTGAAAAAGAAACAGGGCGCCTGGATGCCGTAGTCAGTTAGGCAACCGACTCTTGATTTCTGTTCAGGTCATGATCTCAGGATTGTGAGATCAAACCCTGAGTAGGGCTATGCACTCAGCAGGGAGTCTGCTTAAGATTCTCTCTCTCCCTCGGGCCCCCGCCCCGACTCGTGTGTGCAACCTTGCGCTCTCAAATAAATCTTTTTTAAGAAGAAGAAAATTAAGGCAAAGAGTGATAAGATGAGAAAGCTGAAAGGAAAAAATATGGAAAAGATAATGCAAGACTATCAATTTTCCTTTGAAAATGGCAAACCCTCTGCTTGAAGATAAAAGTACTTCATTCCATGCTCATATTTTTCAAAGGAAAGAAGCCTCATAATAACAAAAGAAAGTCAGACTTGGAGAGGGTCCTGGATCTACTATCCTTCTCTTTCACCTATGAGTCATGTGACCTTGGAAAGTTACTTAAATTGCCAGAGCCACTGTTTCTCCAGTATTAAATGATTCCCCATATCGCCAAGTGTCCAAATATTAGGTGTAAATTGTAAAAAGTAGTTCATCCAATTAAAAAAGAAAAAAAGGTGTGAAGTCCTGAATCAATATACCTATAGTGTTAAGAGTAAGTTTCTTGGGGCACCTGGGTGGCTCAGTGGGTTAAAGCCTCTGCCTTCAGCTTGGGTCATGATCCCAGGGTCCTGGGATAGAGCCCCGCATCGGGCTCTCTGCTCAGCAGGGAGCCTGCTTCCTCCTCTCTCTCTCTCTGCCTGCCTCTAAGCCTACTTGTGATCTCTGTCAGATAAATAAATAAAACCTTAAAAAAAAAAAAAGAGTAAGTTTCTTTTCCAGTTCCAAAATGGAAACTACATTCTTGTCTTTAAGGTTCATCAAGATTCCTAGGATTTCCCCTTACATTTTTGTCTAGTAAAGCAGCATCGAAGAAACCCACACAGGAAACACAATCTTCACCTTCATAGAGCTGGCAATGACATGGAATCCATCCTTTCAATCTCTCATTGGAGGCCATGATACATGATTAAGGAGGGGGAATTGCAGGCTTAATTTAACCCTCCAGAAAAATGAATTTCATAATCGTGACTCTAAAACTGAGGAATCCAGGATAGACCTTAAGAAAAAGAGCTCTACTTACTTACAAAAGGCAAGGATGGGAAAGTCCAGAGAAATTCAATTTGGAATGGTTTTCCAAATGAGGCACTTTCTAAAAGATAGGGTTATTCGATTTTACTCTTTTCCTTATTGGTTTTTAAAATTTCATTGTTTTTGGCTTTCTATATTCTTTTTTTTAAAGATTTTATTCATTTATTTGACAGAGAGAAAAACAGAGAGTAGAGGGAACACAAGCAGGGGGAGTGGGAGAGGGAGAAGCAGGCCTCCCACTGAGCAGGGAGCCTGATGTGGGGCTTGATCCCAGGATCCCAGGATCACGACCTGAGCCAAAGGCAGATGCCTAACGACTGAGCCACGCAGGCGCCCCAGCTTTCTATATTCTTAATTATATTTGACAGTCAAGGATCTAAAAAGCTGCGGATAGACAAATTACTACCAAATGCTATTGGGAAATAGATTTATAACTGTGCTGAATATTTTCATTCTTGAAACTCTCGGCAACCATCGATTGCTTCACACATGATATCAATTAGAAGACAGAATAAATGGCCTCAAAGAATGCATACTGGCTTCTATGGATAGCATGCTGGCAAAAAAAAAAAAAAAAGATTAGCCCAAAATTAGTAAATGTGTCCTGGCAAGAGCCACCAAATTGATTGTATTTTGCAACTTTAACACACACCACAGGACATAACAGCAGCAACTTCACAAACAATGAACACATACAAAAAAGGCTTGGAACGGCTTAAACAAAATACAAGGATCAATTACTACCGTCAAGATTCATCAAGGGGAAATAGATTATGCCTACTTATTTAAATGAACATAAAGCTATTCCAAAAAATTTTTAAAAAAAGAGTATTTCTATTGCCAAAATTAACGGTGATACAGCCAATTTCAACAAATTCCACAACTCAGGGGGAAAAAAAAAAATAATTCCACAACTCAGGACACTTGTACTATCTATGAGGAAAAGATGGTAAATAACACTAAGTACCTCTGTTAAGGGTCAATAAAACAGTGAGTTTATTCTCTTAGAAAAGAAAAATGAAAAATAAGTGACAAGAAAATAAGCACTCTCTATAAAAAATGAAGTTAAGTGACTGCCAGTATTGCTTTATGATTTATTAATACTCATCTTAATACAAAAAGGATTTGAAAAGGGTACCTCTATTTGTTCAAAAGACAGGATGGATTTATTTCATTTGCAACCTGTCAAGGGATTTTTTTTTTTAAGGTTTTATTTATTTATTTACTTACTTACTTATTTATTTGAGAGAGAGAGAGAATGCGCACACAAGCGGGGCAGGTGAGGAGCAGAGGGAGGGTCAAGCAGACTCTGCACTGAGGGCAGAGCCCAACACGGGATTCGATCTCATGACTCTGAGATCATGACCTGAGCCGAAACCAAGAGTCAGACGCTCAACTGACTGAGCTACCCAGGCACCCCTTAAAAGTGAATTTTTGATTAAAAAAAAAATCATACAAGATTTGGATTTCATAACACAAAAAGAAACAAAAGAGGACGGAGAGAAACACAATAGAAAAGAGAAATGCCTTCAACCAAGCAAAGGAAGGAATATTAAGGTATCAAAATAAGACACAGGCCTCGGACACCTGGGTGGCTCAGTTGGTTAAGACACAGGCCTCATTAAATAAAATACCTAGAGACATGATGTCTTAATTCCTCTACAAGACAATGGAATGTGAGAAGCAAAGTGGCTGCCATGGGCGGAACACTTGCATCCCCTCCAAAATTCATATATTGAAATTGCAATTCTCAAGATGAGAGTTTTAGGAGCTGGGATCTTTAGGGGATGACTAGGTTAAGAGGACAGAGCCTTCATGACTGGGATTGGTGACCCTATAAAGAATCTCCAGGGACCTCTCCTGCCCCTGCAGCTGTGTGAGGTTGAAGCTATCTACAAAGATGGCCATCTAAGAACCAAGAAGGAGGCCCTCACCAGACGCTGAATATACCAGCACCATGAGCTCAAACTTACAAACCTCCAGTCCATGAGAAAGAAATGTTTTGCTAATAAGCTACCCAGTGTATGTTGTGTTGTATTACAGCAGCCTGAACGGATTTAGATCATATTTAGCAAAGTCTTCTGGGTAGTAGTTTGGACTGGGGGACTAGACTTCAACAATCCTCAACTCTCTCCTTTAAGTACTGAAAGAAGTAACAAGAGCTTCAGTGCTGAAAGGACAGGATACCGTCTATAGGAAGACATTAAGTCACTGTTCTATATTATGTAAACTTTAGGGAAAAGATTAAAAACAAAAAACTACTTAGAACCTTCTTGATAGCACTCAGTATATCCAATTTTCCAGGAGCAAACTCAACATTTAAAGAGCACCTATGTCAGCAGACATTATGCCATGTTTCTTTTGTTTTGGGGTAATCTTTTCCATTCACTTAAAGAACGAGACGCTCAGAGGCTAAGTAAACTAACCAAAGGACAGGAAGCTAAAAACTGGTATATCTCAGGTACAGTTCCATAACTGCCCCAAAACAAAGATGCTTCCTGCCATCTGGTAGATTTTTCATGTCTCCAGTACTAACTACAGTTAATGATATCTTAGAGAAAATGGAATGAGAAAAATCAGCACCACACACTGAGCATTTCTTATGAGTTAATAAGCATCTACAGACAACAGAGCCGTGTTAACAGCGGAGGATGGGTGGAGAACACAAAGGAATTAAGGACATGGTAAGACAAAATTACCATCTGTTAGAGGAGAAAAGATTAATTTTGGAAAGGACTTGATTCCTGTTTAGAAAAAATAATGACCAGGAAATCCTCCAAAACGGTAACACTGATCACCCTTTGGAGGGGAAAGTATAGAATTCTCTCTTCTCTCAAAGTTTCTACTAAAAACTCATTTCCAAAAGAGGTTTAGAATTCTTGATTAGGAAAGCAAGATCATTACTCAAGTGACACTCGCCAATTCCAGATGACTAATGGAAGCAATAACAAACAACAGTCATTGGTTTTGTGTAGTTGTCCCCTGCTGCAGCAGCCCTCTGCTAGGAGACCCTAACAGCTCTGTCCACCACTGGGCCCAGGCTCTAGAGGTAGAGCCCTCAGCACATACCGGTTCCTGAACAGTGATGGTGCTCACCTCTGCTAAAGGAAATATCTACCCAAAAGAGCAGTCTCAGGGCACCTGGGTGGCTCAGTGGGTTAAGCCTCTGCTTTCAGCTCAGGTCATGATCCCGTCCTGGGATCATGCCCCGCAGCGGGCTCTCTGCTCAGAAGGGAGCCTGCTTCCCCCTCTCTCTCTGCCTGCCTCTCTGCCTACTTGTGCTGTCAAATAAATAAAATCTTAAAAAAAAAAAAAAAAAGGAAAAGAAAAGAGCAGTCTCATATCAAGTTCAGTCTCATATCAAGATCCTGAGTAAACAACGGCCCTCGAAGGTCTATTTTCCTCATCTATAAAATGGCGTTATAATCCCCATACTGCCAAATTAATGAGGAGCATAAATGGAAAGTACTTAGCATAAGAACATGAGCATATAAACACAAGTACAGTCACTTCCTGTTTTATTATAACATTACATTCATTATTGTACCAACCATAATTGCCAACACTAAGAGAATTCCACTTAGTCTCCTTTACAAAAAGACTCCCATTGTGTAAGTATGTCTCACTGTGTCAAAACATTTGGTTAGGGTCATCAGTGATCTTTGACATCATTATCACATTTCTCCAAAATGCTGAAGATTCTGTCTGCTGAGTCGTCAACTGGGGAATGGGCTCAAATTCAGAAAATGGTTAGAGGTGCAAGTCTAACATCAATCCATCCTACCCAAACTCGTGACTAGGAAAGAAGGATCCTTTGCCAGTCTTCAAGCCAACCGTAACTTCTGCTGGCTATAAAGTTGCCAGGGTGTATGCCAATCTCTTCACCTCCTCTGCTTCTACGGCATGCTCATCACAAACCTAAGAAGCAGATTTACTCACGAGTTCTCCTAGAAGCATAACTATCCTGTGTTGCAAATAACACAGGAAATAAAGAACAAGGGAAAATAAAGAACAAGGGAAAATAAAGAACAAGGGAAAACAGAGTGGTTGTCTCCAGCCTCTGGAGAACGTCTGAGGAACCAGATATTTCAAGAAAGAATCTGGCTAAACTCACTCCCTAACCAAATTCTCTGGGAGTGAACATTCAGCACTCGATTAACTGAATCTAAACTTATGTCCTTGTAACAAGTATGGTGCATCCAGTTAGTACTTTCTTCAAAAGGATCCAAAATAAGGTTAAAAAGCCTACCTCCGCTTGGCAGAGCGCGTGAAGACCTTGGAGCACCAAAGCTGCCGGAGTGGCTTGATCAGACTTGGTGCACTCGTTCAACACCTGGGAAACGGCTGCCAACATATCTGCACCATGCTGGTAGGGCCTACGAGAAACAATAGTTTAGAAAGAAGATTAAAGCTGAAGAGCACACTCCCCGCCTCCCAGGACTTTTGCCTGATCAAAAAGCTTTAGAGCTTTCTTTACCCTTACATCCATTAAATGTTGACCCACAAATACAAACATATGTTTTCTGCCAAGATTCGTGTCATCGTCGTTCCTGCTGTAACGTAAGGCTCATTTTTGACAAAGAAATATTATCCAAGCAAGAGGACACTTGCTAACAAACTGTCTTCTCCCTAAACTGTAAATGCTATTGCCTGGATTGAAAAAACTCAAGTCTGTAATAATGGTGAGACTGAGGTAAGTCTCAACGACTTACCTCATTGAGATTATCAGTAAAGATAGAGCTATTCCTGCCTGTCGGGTGCTCTGGTACCAGCCACTGACTACAAGAGCAGGGATTGGAGAGGAGAAGATAATTTATTACAGCAGTGACAGGTGGTGACACAGTGACAGCAGGGACACCTGACTAGGTGGTTACACCTATCACAGTAACGACGCTGATGACGATGATGATAAAAGTAAGGATATGAATCGTAACTGGCGAAACCCCGCAGCACGACACTGGATTCACTCACTCCTCCTCCTCCTCCTCCCCTTCTTCTCCTCTTTCTTCCGTATGCAGTGTGCTAGCCCCAGAATGACTGGAACTTCTCAAAGAAATGCTCAGGTCCATCCCCGGCTTTCCTCATAACCACTGAGTGACAGAACAGTTTCAGTTTCCCAACTGAAGAAATTTGCCTGGCTGGATTCTACCATTTCACTGTCTGGAAAACAGTAATCATTTTCCAAAACTGGAAAACTTTGGCAGACCTTGAGGTGGAATAAGTTATCAACAGACTGACCTGCTCTGATATCTAACTTCTCCTGAAGCTGAGCTTTAAGGGTGTAAAATTAAAATGTCGGCTAATAACCCTTCATCTCTAAAATGTCGTCCACGCCAGTAGCTCAAGAGAATCCACACGCCCGGGTCTTGGGTTTCATGTGTGTGTGACTTGTACAGTGAGGCTATGTTGACGTTGCCAAAAGGCTGAACTTAGAAAAGAGGCAGAACTGCTGAAAAGTGGATACATCCTGACCCCAGATTTGAAACAAGAATCGTCCACATTACCAGCTTCAGGATAATCCCGAATCTACAACAGCAGACGGAGTCACTTCCCCAATACCTTCATGTCTTCCTCACCTCTAGAGCATACGTGGGGATTAAAGATCAGGCCTTCTTTGTAATAATTCTAGTAATTAATTCTAGACAATGAGTCACAAATGAGATCTTCCCTATCAAAGTCCTTTTAACAATTAGGCATAATACAGGGAAAATATAAAAAAGAACAGCTGACTATAGGGAAGCCTGGGTGACTCAGTTAGTTAAGCGTCTGCCGTCAGTTCAGGTCATGATCTCAGGGTCCTGGGATCAAGTCCCACATCAGATTCCCATCCAGCAGGGAGCCTGCTTCTCCCTCTGCCTGTGACCTCTCACTTTATTATTATTTATTATTAAATAAATAAATAAATAAATAAATAAATCTTTTAAAAAGAAGAAGAAGAAGAATTTGTTATAGTCCACTGCTTAGGTTTCAGGGATTTGTATACCCAAAAAAAACCCAGAAAACATAGCATCACTCTTTTTATCATAATATTGAATTATTATCCAGAAAAGGATACGAATTTCCTATAAATCTAGATACAAGGCTAGATCTGAAATAAAAAGACATCCTTGCTTCTCAAAATTGTTATCCAATTCTACTAAGTTCTACAATCAGAAAACTGGAACTGAAAATTAAGTTATTCTTACCCAAATACCCTCTATCATTCCTAGTTTTTTCCTTACAATAAAAAAATTAAGAGCAAGGGAACATATCAGGATATCCACTCCCAAGATTAAGGGCATCTTACCTTTGCTTACATATGTCTCTGATTGATGCTGCTTTGGCAATGAGTTTTTCCCACTGGACTTCCTTGCCCACGGACAGAGAAGGCACATCGGACATGGCCATGAAACGCTGCAGTTCAGGGTAGACACGATCCTAAGAAGGGAATTTCATAAAAAAAGATAATTTCCCGGGACGCCTGGGTGGCGCGGTTGGTTGGACGACTGCCTTCGGCTCAGGGCGTGATCCTGGAGTCCCGGGATCGAGTCCCACATCAGGCTCCCAGCTCCATGGGGAGTCTGCTTCGCTCTCTGACCTTCTCCTCGCTCATGCTCTCTCTCACTGTCTCTCTCAAATAAATAAATAAAATCTTAAAAAAAAAAAAAAAGATAATTTCCCAAGTGGAATTGAATAATCATTTTACACAGCATTTTTACCTCCAAATCCCACAATTTGCATCGCTAATTGTAATGCATTTCTTCTAATCAGCAGCAAAGAATGCTTTTGTGATTGCTGGGGATTTTCTTACAGACTCATGTACTGTTCATTTCATAAGACAAGAAAAAGGTGGCTGAATCTCACCCTAATTACAAAGGCACTAATCACGTATAATCATATTTCTATTACTTTTTCCATGCAGATGGAAAAATATAGTTCAGAATTAAGGAAATACCTTTTTTTCTATTCTCAATTTCTCTTTGAGAGTCAATCACCACCGACTACATTACAGATCAAAAGCAGCACGCTAAACCAAAATTTCTGAATGCAATCACTGATGGCTCTCCACAGCCCTACTGCATCCAAGTCCTGTCACGCACACTGACAAAACTGATTTGCTTTGGTGAAAGGGACATGTTTAATACACAAGTGTACACCTGAGCTTACCTGCTTTTCCCACAAAGTTGTCAACAAGCGCAGAGTGACAGGTCTTAGTTGTGGAGTGGTTCCAAGAAGTTGGATCACTCGTAGAATTTGTCCTATACACACCTAGAAAATGTCGAAGAAACTTTGGTTTCTCAAATGTGAATGTAGGTAATCCCAAAGTGACCCCAACAACGTGAAAATCCCTTACAGAAGCCAACTACAATACAACCCATCTTCTCAGAGGTGAGGGGACAGTTTTGGGGAGGGGCTAGCTAGCAAACCTGGGGGCATAAGACCTTATCTCAGACAATAGCCAATGGGGAAAACTGGCTATTATATGATTTCAAAGAATTAATTCTTAAAATACCATAATAAATACTTCTGGCCCAACAAGAGAAACAGCAGTCATGGCAAAATTAAGGGTTCAAAATTCAATGTATTAGGCATGCCTCACTCTCTTTTTTGTCCCCAGGCAAACTGTTTAATATACAAACCTTGTGAACACCAAGTGTAGGTAAAGTATACAAGATGTCATTATATAATACGGGTTCCAGCGGTCTTCCCAATTTGAACATTAAAACCGGAATCAGATTCGGTACCTAAAATGAATGTAAAGAATGTATTTGTTATGCCTTCAAAGGAAATAGATCTGTAATGCAATCATTATTTTGTTTTTCTTCAAAAGAATAATGGGAATACATATAACTTTGAAGACTTAAAAAAATGTTAGCTAGCCATTTGTTGTCAGCGGTAATTTCATAGTACAACTACTAGTCTCTCTTTTATAATGACCTGCCAATACCAATCAAAATAATTTTTTTTAAAGATTTATTTATTTATTTATTTGTCAGAGAGAGAGAGAGAGCAAGACTGCGTGCACAAGCAGGCAGAATGGCAGGCAGAGGCGGAGAGAGAAGCAGGCTTCTCGATGAGCAAGAAGCCCGATGCAGGACCGGATCCCAGGACCCTGAGATCATGACCTGAGCCGAAGGCAGAGGCTTAACTGACTGAGACACCCAGGCATCCCCAAAATAGGTTTTCTTAAACAAGCATGACATTAACTCTCAGAAATACAAAAGTAGTTAAAATATATCTTGCTCCAAAGAAGTCTACAGTTCAAATAAGAAGCTAAAACACAGGATATATAAAAAACAAATAACTGTACAGTGAAATTGTTACTCCAACATGAAATAAGTAAAATTAGTTGTACTGTAAGGGGGTGGTTAATGAATAAAAATTCATCTCCAGGGGTCCGTTTCAATCCCTCTGCGAACACAATAAAAAGAGAAATGCAATTCATTTGTGGATCAAAAAAACGTAATATTGCCAAGACAGCAATATTTTCCAAATAGATCTACAGATTCAGCACAATCCCATCAAAATCCTAGCTGGCTTATTTGCCAGAATTGAAAAATTGATTCTAAAAATCGTGTGGAAAAGTGAGGGATCCCAAACACCCACACAATCTTGAAAAAGAACAAAGAAGTTTGAGACTCAAACTTCTCAATTTCAAAATTCACTACAAAGCTACAGTAATCAAACAAGTGTGGTAGCAGCCGTAACAACAAAAAATATAAATCAATATCTGGATGGCTGTCGGTTAAGCCGCTGCTCAGATCACACCTGGGTTCTTGCTCAGTAGGGAGCCTGCTTCTCTCTCTGCCTCTGCCTGCCTCTCTGCCTACTTGTGTGCTCTCTCTCTTTCTCTCTCTCTCTCTCACAAATAAATAAATAAAATCTTAAAAAAAAATGCAATGAAAAAAAATGATACAGCATTCAGAGTCTAGGAGTAAATCCTTATATTCATCTTCTATGGATTTTTTTATAAATATGCCAAGAAAAATGGAGAAAGAAGAGTCCCTGAAAAATGGTGCTGGATTTCAACAACTAGATATCCACATACAAAAGAATGGATCTGGGCCCTTTTCTCACACAACACATAAAAATTAACTCACAATAAATTTTAGACCCAAATGTAAAGGCTAACACTATCAAACTCTTAAAGAAAATATAATAGTAAATCTTTGTGACTTTAGGCAAAGCCTTCCTAGATATGACACCAAAAGCAAGTGCATCTGAAGAAAAAAATAGATTTATTCAAATTCAAAGTATTTGTCTTTTGAAGAACAGTAGAAAGAAAATGAAAAGACAACCCACAAAATGGGGGAAAATTTTTTTACAAATCGTCTAATAAGGGATACATATCCAGAATACGTAAAGAATTCTCGTAACTCAATAATGAAAGGACAAATAACCCAATTCTAAAAGAGCAAAGGATCCAAAGACGATAAATGTTAATAAAGACAGGGATATTCAACCATCATCAGCCATGACATAATTGCAAATCAAAAGCAGAATGACATACCATTTAATATCCAATAGGATCTATCATTAAAAAAAAGATAATAGCAAATGTTGGTAAGGATATGGAGAATATGAAACCATGATACATTCCTGGTAGGAATATAAAATGGTGCACCCCTTCAGAAAACAGTTTGGTAGTTTGTCAAATGTTTAAACAGAATTACCATATGATCTAGCAATTCTACTTCTAGATATCTATCTACCCAAGAGAAATGAAAACATATCCACACAAAAAACTCCTACGTGAATATTCAGAGCAACATAACTCACAATAGCCGAACAGTAGAAACAACCAAAGTGTCCACCAACTGATGAACTGATAAAGAAAATGTAGTGTAGTCATACAATGGAAATATTGTTCAGCCATAAAAAGGCAAAGGAACCTTACAAACATCATGCCAAGTGTAAGAAGCCTGTCACAAAAGACTACATATTATATGATTCCATTTACATGAAATGTCCAGAATAGGTAAATCTAAAGAGACAGAAAGTCATTGCTTAAGACTGGAAAGGTGTAGAGGGAAATGGGGAGTGATTGCTAATGGGTACAAGGTTTCTTGGGGGGGATAATGAAAATGTTCTCAAATTATTTGTAATTACATTTGCACAGCTCTGTGAATATACTAAGTCACTGAACTGTACATTTTGAATGGATGAATTATACAGCATATACAGAACATAAAGCATATGAATTATATCTTTTTTTTTAAAGATTTTATTTATTTATTTGACAGAGAGAGTTCACAAGTAGGCAGAGAGGCAAGCAGAGAGAGAGAGAGGAGGAAGCAGGCTCCCTGCTGAGCAGAGAGCCTGATGTGGGCCTCGATCCCAGGACCCTGAGATCATGACCTAAGCCGAAGGCAGCGGCTTAACCCACTGAGCCACCCAGGCACCCTGAATTATATCTTAATAAAGCTATTTTTAAAACTTCAATTCAAAATCAACAAGTGAATACTTACTATAAGCCTATTAATGGCACAATGTAGCTTCAAAAAAAAATTTATTTTCCTTCCAGTGCATTTCACACTTTTGTTGTCTAAATTGTTAAATTTCCCCTATCTGCTCTAATCTTAGAAAGCCTGTTCCTTCTAAGCTGAGGAAGACATCTACTTTAATTCACTTTCAAGAAGGAAGAAAAATCCTCTACTAACCTGCTAACCAAAAAGTAATGGTTAAACATTAATTTATTAATGAGCCTGACCATGATACACCATGGCAGCATTTGGAGCTACGTATGTAATGGCTGGACTCAGCACACAGGCAAAATTGATGTTTTTAACAAGTGTTGAGGCTCTATTAGAACACAGGTTCCATCACCCTACCTTGAGCAAATGAAGGGAGACAAATTTTTGAACTGGCTTCTTATTCCCCATTTTAATTAAAAACAAAAGGTTATTTTAGATTGCATTGCCCAACTTTCAATTACCCCTTCTGGTAAGATTTCTACTAAGACACTTTGACAGATTCTTAGTTCTGGGAAGGCAATCAGTACATTTACTGACATTTTATAAAATAGTGCATTTAGCTGTACGGTTTTAAACAACTGTTTTAATTATATTGTCAGAAAAGAAATAAAGTACTCTATTTATGTTGAAGAGTACAGGTTTTGTTGTTGTTGTTGTTGTTTTTACAAGCCTCAGACTTAAAGAAGCATGATTGGGTGTTTATTGTTTCCTACTGAGTTCATAAATGAAAAAACCTAAGTGAGAATATTTTACTGTACCTATATTAAACTTAATACAGTTCAAAGGCTATTATACCCCAAAGTAAATTGTCAAAAGCCAATGGGAAAAATAAAATAGGTGGAAACACAGATACAAATATATACATATGGAAAATATTTTTTGCATAAAGTATGAACTGTTGTTTTCCTAATGAAGTTACATATGTATTGATTGACTTACTTGAGATGTAATTATGTACTATTGATTCCTCTGCTTTTATTTATTTGAAAGAGAGAGTGAGAGAAAGAGAGAGAACAACTGGGGGTAGGGGTAGAAGCAGAAGCAGACTCCCCACTGAACAGGGAGCCTGATGCAGGACTCAATCCCAGGACCCTATGATCATGACCTGAGTCAAAGGCAGACACTTAACTGACTAAGCCACCTAAGCACCCAATTCCTCTGCTCTTGAGCATTCCACTGTGAGGCAGAAAAAAGAGAATGAATTCTCTGACTTTAAATTTTTAAAATAAGCTGGAAAGTGTCCTATAATTCAGTCTCATGATCTTCTGGTTTCAGAAAATTCTATGCTCTTGCTTCCCTCCTTCAGAATTCAAGTCAATGAAAAACAATTGATTTAGAATGATGGGACTGGTGCCTGGGTGTCTCGGTTGGTTAAGCCCCCAAATCCTGATTTTGGCTCAGGTCATATCTCTGGGCTGTGAGATCAAGTCCTGTGTGGGGCTCCCTGGTGGGCATGGAGCCTCCTTAAGATTCTCTCCCTCTGCCCCTAACTCTCTCTCCCTCTTTAAAAAAAAAAAAAAGTTTAGTTTAGAATGATGGAATTATTAAAGAGCTCCCCCCACCCCTGCTGTAAGACTATTAGCAGATTCCTCAGCAGAAATCATATAGGCAGAAGGGGATGCTAGGTAAGATATTCAAAGTGCTGAAAGAAAAAAAAAAAAAAAACCAGGAATATTGTAACCAGCAAAACTTTCATTCAAAGTGAAAGAGAAATACTTTTTCAAATAAACAAAAGCTGAGGGAGTTCACCCATTAGAACTGCTTTTCAAGAAATGTGAAAGGAGGGCGCCTGGGTGGCTCAGTGGGTTGAAGCCTCTACCTTCGGCTCAGGTCATGATTCCAGGGTCCCGGGATCAAGCCTCACATTGGGGGTCTCTGCTCAGCAGGGAGCCTGCTTTCTCCTCTCTCTGCCTGCCTCTCTGCCTACTTGTGATCTCTGTCTGCCAAATAAATAAATAAAATCTTAAAAAAAAAAAAGAAAGAAAGAAATATGAAAGAAAACCCTTCAAGTTGAAATTAAAGGCTATTAGCAACAGAAAAGCTTATCAAAGTATGAAATCTCAGTGATAAAGGTAAATAAAGAGAAGAACACAGAATACAATAATACTGTAATGACAGTACATAAATCACTTTAAATTCTCATATGGGAGTTAAAAGGCAAATGTATAAATGACAAAGCTATAAAAATATGTCAATGGATACAAAATACAAAAAGAGGTGATTTGTGACAATAACAAAATGGGGGGAGAATAAAAAGAGCTTCTATATGTAGCAGAAGTAAGTTGTTAACAGATTATAATACACTCTTATAGCTGTAAGAGGTTTTCTATAAGCCCCATGGTAAACACAAACAAAATACCCACAGAAGATACAAAAAAAGATAATGGGTAAGGAGTCAAAGCATGTCACAACAAAAAAATAATACTCAATGAGCCACAAAGTAAGATAGCAACAGAGGAAATGAGGAACAAAAAGCTGTAAGAGCAGGGCACTTGGGTGGCTGTCACTTAAGTGTCCAACTCTTGCTTTCAGCACAGGTCATGATCTCAGGGTTCTGAGATCAAGCTGGGCATTGGGCTCCCTGCTCAACTGCGAGTCTTCTTGAAGATTCTCTCCCTCCCCCTCTCCCCGAACTTGCTCTCTCTTTTTCTCAAAAATAAATGAGTACTTTTTTTTTTTAAAAAAACAAAGGCTGTAAGACTCAGAAAATAATGAACAAAATGGCAATATTAAAGCTTTCTCTATTTGTGATCACCTTAAATGTAAATGGGTTAAACTCCCACATCAAAATATACAGAGGCTGACAGGATAAAAACCAAGGTACAAATATATGCTGACTACAAAAGATTTACTTCACATTTAAGGACACACACTGGCTAAAAATGAATGGGTAAAAGAAGATATTCTAAGCAAATGGTAACCAAAAGAGAGAAAGGACAGCCATATAGTCATACCATATGACAAATACTTTAAGTCAACAACTGTCATAAGAAACGAAGATGTTATGATAAAAAAGAATCAATTCACCAGGAAAATAATTATAAATATATAAGTATCCAACATCAGAGCAATATATGTAAGCCCAAATATACAAAGCAAACATTTATAGAACTAAAGGCGGGAAAGATAACATAAGAGATTTCATCACTCCACTTTCAATAATGGACAGAACATCCTGTCAGAAGATGAATAAGGGAACAGAGGACATGTATACTATCGCCAATATACCTAACAGACATACACAAAACATTCCACCCAACAGCACCAAAATACAAACTCTTTTCAGGTACGCACAGAATACTCTCCAGAACAGATCACATGTTAGGTCACAAAAATAACCCTTAACAAATTTAAGAAAATTGCAGGGCACCTGGATGGCTTAGTCGGTTAAGTGACTGCCTTCAACTCAAGTCATGATCCCAGAGTCCTGGGATCCAGTGCCCCCATTCGATTACCTGTTCATTGGGGAGTCTGCTTCTCCCTCTCCCTCTCCGTCACTATCCCTGCTTGTGCTCTCTGTGTCAAATAAATAAATAAAATCTTTTTTAAAAAGTTTAAGACTGAAATAATACCAAGTATCTTTTCTCACCAAAACTAAATGAGACTAGGAGTCAATAAAAGGAAGAAAACAGAAAAATTCACAAATGCATGGGAACTAAACAACACACTCTTGATTAATCAAAGAACGAAAGAAAAAAATCTAAAAGGAAATTAAAAAATATTTTGAGACAAATAACAATGAAAACAGAAGATACCAAAACTTATGCGATGCAGTAAAAGCAGCACTAGGAGAGAAGTGTGTAGCAGTAAGAATCTACATTAAAAAAGAAAGAGATGGGCGCCTGGGTGGCTCAGTGGGTTAAGCCGAGACTTTGGCTCGGGTCATGATCTCAGGGTCCTGGGATGGAGTCCCTCGTCGGGCTCTCTGCTCAGCAGGGAGCCTGCTTCCTCCTCTCTCTCTCTCTCTGCCTGCCTCTCTGCCTACTTGTGATCTCTCTCTGTCAAATAAATAAATAAAAATATTAAAATAAAAAAAAGAAAGAGATTGTAAATTAACTTTGTACCTCAAGAAACCAGAAAAAGAATAAACCAAACCAATGGTAGCAGAAGAAAGGAAATAAACATAAAAGCAAAAATAAATGAAATAAAAAATGGGGGAAAAAATAAAGAGTTGGTATTTGAAAAGGTCAGTAAAATTGACAACCCTTCATCTAGAATAAGAAAAAAAGAAGATACAAATAAATTCAGAAATGAAAGTGAAGATATTACAACCTGTGCCCCAAAAAACAAAAGGATGTAAGAGACAACTATATACAATTATACTACAACTGAATAACCTAGAAGAAATGGATAAATTCCTAGAAACATACAACTTACCAAGAATGAATTATTAACTGAAAATCTGAACAGACTGATAACAAAAAAGACTTAATCAGTAACCAAAAACCTCCCAACATAGAAAAGCTCAGGAGCAGATGGCTTCACAGGTGATTTCTACCAAACATTTAAAGATGAATTAACATGGGGCGCCTGGGTGGCTCAGTGGGCTAAAAATGCCTCTGCCTTCGGCTCAGGTAGTGGTCCCAGGGTCCTGGGATTGAGCCCCGCATCAGGCTCTCTGCTGGGCAGGGAAACTGCTTCCCCCTCCCTCTGCCTGCCTCTCTGCCCACTTGTGATCTTTGTCTGTCAAATAAATAAATAAAATCTTTAAAAAAAAAAAAAAAGATGAATTAACATCAATCTTTCTTAAACTCCTGCCAAAAAACTGAAGAGGTGGGAATACTTCCAAAATCATTTCATGAGACCCTACCATTACAATCATACCAAAACCAAAGACACTACAAGAACAGAACATTACATGCCACTATCCCTTATGAACATGGATACAAAAATCCTCAAACTATTAAGCAAGAGAATTCCTTTAAAAGGATCACATACTGCGACCAAGTGGGATTTATTCCTGAGATGCAGGAATGGTTCAACATACAAAAATCAATCATATTACAAACTACATTAGCAGGATGAAGGATAAAAATCATGATCATCTCAATATATATAGAAAAAACATTTGACAAAACCCAACACACTTTCATGATAGAAACATGTACTAAACTAGAGATGGAAGGAAATTACCTCAACACAATAAAGGCTCTATATGAAAAGCCTACTGGTAACAGCATACTCAATGGTAAAAACCTGAAAACTTTTCCTCTAAGGTCAGGAACAAAGCAGGAGTACCCACTTTGGCCATTTCTATTCAACATAGTACTGGAAGGGTTGGGTGTCCCAAAACTGGGTCCCCCAATAATGGGTCCGTGATTAAAGGAGCGAGACTAATACAAAGCGAAGGTCACACAAAGCTTTATTTCACACCAGGCATCAGGAATCAGGCTGACCATCAAACAGACTGGTCAGGGCCACCCCTCACAGAGGAGGACCCCTCCCTGCTTTCCAGACTAACTGGTTTTTTTTTTTTTCTAAGATTTTATGTATTTATTTGACAGAGAGAAATCACAAGTAGATGGAGAAGCAGGCAGAGAGAGAGAGGGAAGCAGGCTCCCTGCTGAGCAGAGAGCCCGACTCGGCACTCGATCCCAGGACCCTGAGATCATGACCTGAGCGGAAGGCAGTGGCTCAACCCACTGAGCCACCCAGGCGCCCTCCAGACTAACTTTTATAGAACAAAGGCCATGCGGTCAGGCCTGGGCACACACAGGTGGCCAATGAGATTGTAACACACACAGGAAACTCCACAGTGATGCTAGGTGACTAACTGAATTACAATTTACCCTAGCAGACATTTGAACCAGCCTATCACCTAGTTCAGAATTGGCACCCAAAAGGTGCCCAAAGCGGGGGCCCATACTCCTTGGTAGCTAGGAGACAGTAAGCACCCCCACTGATTGAATACCTCCACCTGGCCTGACCCATCCTTGTATTTGGACTTTGTTACGTGCGACTGGTTTCCTGGACTTGCTTTTAAATAAGTTCTCCTGGTGGGGCGGGAAAGACAATTTAAGTTTTACAACAAAATGGCAATTCAACCATTCAACCTGGGTGGGGCCACTCCGGCTGCATAGGCCCTTACAGAAGTACTAGCCAGAGCAATTAGGGAGAGAAAGGAAAAGAGGAAGAAAGGAATAGAGGAAGGGACAGAGGAATGGAGGGAGGAAGGAAAAAAAGGAAAGAAGGAAAGAAATAAAGATCATTCAAATCGGAAAGTTCACAGATGACATGATATTACATGCAGAAAACCCTAAGGATTCCACCAAAAAAGTTAGTTACAACTAATCAATGAGGGGGAGAAACATAATAAGAGAATTTAGAAATGTTGCAGGATTCAAAATGAACATTTAAAAAAACTGATTGTGTTTTCATAAACTAATAATGAACAATCCAAGAAGGAAATTAAGAAAACAACCCCATTTGCAATAGCATCAAAAACAATAAAATACTTGGGGATAAACTAGTGAAGTGAAAGACTTGTATCCTGAAAACTACAAAGGACTGCTTAAGTTAAAGACACAAATAAATAGAAAAATATTTTACATTTATGGACTGAAAAACTATTGTTAGAATGTACGTAACACCCGAAGCAATCTACAGATTCAGTGCAATCAATCCCTATCAAAATCCCTGTTGGGTTGGCGGTTCCGGAAATGCAGGAGGAACAACAGAAATGACTGCAGGGGCCGCCATCTCCCAGTCCCCTCCCACCCCCTTCCTTAACCCTAAACTTTCCCACCAAAAGGGTGTATGCCCAGGTCATGTCTCCATAGGTAACCAGATACCTATGCAGGAACCAGGAATATCAGGAGTCCTTACCCCATACCTTCCAGTCACCAAATATGGATGTGAGCCCATGCCCTGCCTTGGCCCAATAAAAGACCCCCACCAACTCCCTCCCACTGTGACTTCCCCCACTCCCCTTTCTGGAGTTGAAGAACCTCGCCCAAGGGTGCCCACCTCCTCCCGGCAGGACTTTCCTGGCTCCCCTTCTCCTGAGCCCTGAAACTTCGCCGGAGAGTGCCTTTAATAAATCTTGCCTTGCGCCCACTTTGCCTGGTGTTATGTTTACCTCGCCTGCGAAACTTTACAATCCCGATGACATTTTTTGCACAACAGAAAAAATAATCATAAAAATCGCATGAAACCACAAAGCCAAAACAATATTGAGAAATCAATAAAACTGGGTACCTCACATTTCCTAACCTCAAAACTTATTACAAAGCTACAGTAATCAAAACAGTGTGATCTTAGCAGAGGGGAAAAGAGACCAATGGAATGGAATAGAGAGCCTAGAAATAAATCCATATATGTGTGGTCAATTAATTTATTACAGAAGAGACAAGAAAATACAATGGAGAAAGGATGGGCTCTAGAATAAATGATGCTGGGTTAACTGAGTATCTGCAAGAACAAGAAGGACAATGGACCCTTGTCTTACACCATACATAAAAATCAACTCAAAATGAATAAAAGACTTAAACACAAAACCTAAAGCTATAAAACTCCCAGAAGAAAACATAGGGGGAAAACTTCCTAACATTGGTCTTGGCAATGACTTCTTGGATGTGACACCAAAACAACAGGTGACAAAGGCAAAAACGGACAAGTGGGACTACATCAACCTGAACAGCTTCTGTGCAGCAAAGCAAACAATCATCAGAGTTTTAAAAAAAGAAAAAGGTAACTACAGAATGGCAGGAAATACCTATAAACCACATATCTGGTAAGGGGTTAATATCCAAAATATATGAGGAACTTTTATAACTCAACAACAACAAATAAACAAATAACCCAATGAAAAAGTGAACGAAGGCGCTAAACATCTTCCAAAGCAGACGTACCGATGGCCACAGGCCCAGGAAAAGATGCTCAGCATCACTCATCACCAGGGAAATGCAAATCCAAGCCCAATCAGCTAGACCACCTCACACCTGTGGGGATGGGCATTATCCATAATAATAGAAATTCACATGTGTTGGTGAGGATGTGGGAAAACTGGAACCCTTGTGCACTTTTGGTGGAATGTAAAATGGTGCGGCCACAATGAAAAATAGCATGGAAGCTCCTCAAAAAATTAAAAATAAAACCAACATATGATCTGGCAATGCCACTTCCAGGAAATTCAGAACAAGGACTTTTAAAATATACTGACAAGAGTCCATTAACTGTACGGTTGCTTTTAGGTACCTGTTCTAAAACGATGGTCTCTCTATTGAAATACAAAAAAATCTTTCTCTAATATTTTAAGAAATATAAAGAGACTGATTAACTTGTTTAATTTGGCACTGTTAGTTAGATTTTATTTATTTGAGAGACAGAGAAAATACCAGCAGAGAAAGGGACAGAAGGAGAGGAAGAAGCAGACTCCCTGCTAGAGCAGGGAGCCTGATGGGGGCTCCATCCCAGAACCCTGAGATCAATACCTGAGCCAAAGGCAGGCACCTAACCAACTGAGTCACCCAGGTGCCTCTGGCACTGTTAGTTCTCATAATGAAGCACACCCAGGGACTTTTAAATAATATTTCAAAGAGGGGCACCTGGGTGACTCAGGTGGTTGAACTTCTGCCTTCGGCTCAGGTGATAATCTCAGGGTCCTGGGATCGAGCCCCACATTGGGTTCCATGTCCAGCAAAGAGTCTGCTTGAGGATTCTTTCTCCCTCTCCCTCTGACCTTCCCCCTGTTCATGTTGTCTCTCTCAAATAAATAAATGAATAAATCATTAAAAAATTTTTTCAAAGAATTGCAGTCTTTCAAAAGAATTGAAATCGGGATTGAGAAGAGGTATTTGCACTCCCGTGTTGATTACAGCATTATTCACAATAGCCAGGAGAAGGAAACAACCTAACTATTAACCGATGAAAAGATAAAGACAATGTGATCTACACATACAATGAAATATTATTCAGCCTTAAAAGAAAGGAAATCCTGTCACATGATACAGCATGGATGAATCTTGAGGACATTATATGTGAAACAAACCAATCATAGATGGACAGATACTGCATGATTCCATATTTATACCAGGTATCCAAAGAAGGCAGTCTTAGAAGAAGAAAATAAAATAATGATTGCCAGAGGGCCTGGGGATAGGAGAGAACAGGGAGCTGCTGTGGGTACACAGATTTGGTCTTACATGATGAAAATTTCTACACAACACTGTACCATATACCCAACATTTTGCTTAGAAGGTATATTTCATATGTTTTTCATACCATAATTTTTAAAAAATCAAGGGGTTGTTTTTTTAACAGTCAGAAGAGTGTATGTTAAGTTCTTTTGGTTAAACAACTTTATTTCTTTAGGGTAGGGGAGGGGCAAAGGGAGGGGAAGAGAGAGAATCTCAAGCAGACTCCAACATGAGGCTAGATCTCACAACCCTGAGATCACGACCTAAGCTGAAATCAAGAATTAGACACTTAACCAACTGAGCCACCCAGGTGCCCCTCTTTGGGAAATGTTTTTCTAAGGGCACCTGGGTGGCTCAGTCAGTTAAGTGTCTGGCTTCAGCTCAGGTCATGATCCCATGGTCCTGGGATTGAGTCCCACCCATATCGGGCTCCCCATTCAGTGGGGAACCTGCTTCTCCCTCTCCCTCTGCTTGTACTCTCTCTCTCTCTCTCTCTCTCTCTCTGTCAAATAAATTAATTTTTTAAAAAAAAAGAAGAAAAAATTTTTAAATCCCTGTGCACGTTTCATTATCAAAACTAATAGTGCCAGAGTCACCTGGGTGCTCACTTGGTTACGATGGAAGTGAGGCCCAGACGGTTCACAAAGTTAGTTGGTGGAGTCCATGTCTCAGCTCACTCCTCCACTCTCCTTGGCAGAGTGAAAGCAATCAGAGATTCCAGACTATCTATAACAAGATAAAGAGCTATGGAGTAAGACTTCTCCCTGTAATTAGACAAAACATACAGGGGAAAACAAGCTGGAGAGACATAAACCAGCAGCCCAGGAGTCAATCATATAAAGAACAGAATATAAAAACTTAACTCTGGATTCCATGAAAAATATCCACGTTGGGAACACTGTATGAGATTACACAGAAAGCAGCCTGGTCCCTCAGACAGTTCTATAATGAAAATCATGAGGAGTGCTATCTGCTTCTAAATTATGAGGAAGAAAAAGGGCTTTGCTAGTCACCTTAGTCATCAGATGGGAGAATACATAATTAATGTTTACAACTATCCCTCTTTTTTAAAGGAATGAGACAGCTCGTACTTTACGACTATATAAAAGATACAGTAATAAATTAATATCCACGGAAATAAAGATACTAAGTGGAAAGAAATAATTTAAGATGTGGTCATCTAGGCAAAAATCCAAAGTAATATCCAGTTTTCTTTAACTTTTCAGACTTAGGTTTTACAACACTAGATCTGAGGCACACAGGTACATTCCCAGTTTATATTTTATTTATGTCTTTCGATGAGATAAATGCTGAACCATCTTTGTGTAAGACTTTCTCCTGTGGGAAAAAAGGAAGTAAATTCTGTGCACACAAGTGTATTTGCCACTTATAAAAACAGTGGGAAGAAAACAGTATCATTAAGTTGAAGAACTACATTTTTCTACAACAAAGAATGAATATACTTGAATGGCACATACAAATAGAAACATAAATGCATTCTTTAATATTTTAACACTGAAAGAAACTTTTAAAAATTATTTATTCTACAATTAATGTACATAATAGTGTATTATGCCTTTGAACATTAGTTCATTCCACTTTCCCTACTTACTTGACATGACGACTTATGGTTTCGGCTTATTTATTTAAATAATACCTTGGAAAGCAGTCCATTGATGAAATGCTGAAAAGCTAATAATTTCTTTCACTGATAAGGAAACTGCAGGCATGGAGCAACGTCAAAGAAATGCAAACAGTACAATGTTATTCTTCTGTGATTCAAATTATATTTATAGCATAACCTAATTAATAACTGGCCTCAGGTCTTGAAATTTAACATTTGAGAGTCAAACAAGGCCAAGGGAAGAAATCTGTCTAGAATAATGAAGGCCCCTACTGGGCACTCTTCTATTTGTGATTCTCTCTAGCCTTATTCCAGTCCAGTGTGAGCGTCTGATCTACACGGACTCCCCTACTTCTACACCTAACAGCTACTGAACAGCTACTGTGAACACTCTCCTAAACATTTTATAGAAAATCATGATTATTATGGTGTTTCAAATGGCAAAAGTGAATCTTGTGAAAGCCAGATAATTTGTGCAAGCTAACAGGGCTGGCACATGCTGGAGTTAGGCCTGGACCAAAGCCACAACCTCCAAAGCCCCTGTACATGTCACTCTGCCTTGCAAAAAGCAGGGATAACATCTTCTTCTCCTTTGTATCTCTGATTCACAGCATACTATAAAATGATTTCAGAAAGCATAAACTATTCCCAATTTATCTGCTCTGATTCCATTCAGCAAGATGGATCTTGTAATAGTGTTAGTTATTTGATTCTATAAACAATTATTTTAAAAATACCACTTGCAAAGTAAAGGATTTAAGGATAGTAACTCTGACCAAATTAACATAGAATTAGGAAATATATCTACTGGGTAAATGTTAGCAGGATATCAAAATGTTACCAGCACATCCATCAGAATTTGAAGTAAGAAGTTCCAGTACATAGAAAATCAGGGCAACAACACAGAAGCTCCAAGTATGGAAAAACAGGAGAAATATCACTAGACCAGAAGCAGATAAAGTATCAAATCACTTAAGGAGTTTTAAATCCTGGGAGAAAAGAACTGTGACCTTTCTCTACCTAAACTGGATTTCCAGGTTAGTCTCTTAGCCACCTGATTCTTCATCATCTCTCAGAGTTGGAGACAATTCATATTTTTAGAAAATGGTATAAAGAAAACTTAAGTTAAAAAGTAATGGTTAGCCACATAACTAACACGCAACCACCGGTGGGAAAAAGAAGTATAACCACCATTAATTTTTTCGATTGCTAACATTTTGACAATTCTATAAATGGTAAGTATAATGACTGAATTCCTGTAAGTATAAAATTTCCTTCCTGAGCAAAACAAAACAAAGTAGGTTTTACATTTCTATCACGATGAGACCTAAATCTTTGTTGGGCTGACCAGCAGAACAGAAGTTAAAAGCCAATGTCCTTTATGTATAATGCGTCTATTTTTCCTTTCAATTAGGTGCAGTTAATTTCTACTGTTGCGTCCATCACTGGCAATGTGTTTTACATCAGAATTGGAAGACCGAGTCTGAATGCCCTCCAATAATTAAATATAGCTCAGTTAGGTGAGCAGTTATGTAGTAAAAATAGAGAGAGTCAATGCTTTTGAATTTAGTAAAATAGTAAATTGCTCAAAGATCTCAAAGCTATGAAAGTGAGGTCAATTTATTGGGATATGAAAAACTATGGACTGACCACGTAAATGGGGAGCCATCCATACTACATTTGAGAAAAAAATGATTAAATGGCCAACACAAGTTGGCTGAATGTAAAGTATGACTCTAATCATCCCTCTTCTTCAATGACAAAAAATCCTTTGTAGATTAAGAAAGTGGTAAATATCTTATCACTGTGAATTTCATAGAAGGGCCTTAGTCTCAAATAAAAGACTGACCATGAAATAGGGTCTGCACGAATAATGGTAAACAAATGACCTTATTAGAATGCTTTATTAGCCAAGAAAAATAACACCCAGGATGAAATGAAATTAATGAAAGAGGCCAGTAACATAAAAAAGGATTGATTTAAATTTCTTGCAACAATGAATAAGAAGACTGATTCTACTGCTTGGAAGTAGATGGTGGACCATTAAGAAATGAAAGAAAACAGACTTAGCAAACTCCTATCGTGCATGATCTCCACATTAAGAAAATTGTTAGACTAGAAAGATAAAATGAATGTTAGAAGAAAATGATGGTACCATTCATGATAGAAGCAGACAGTGCAAACAAAGAGGGAAAAAAAAGACTGATCTATGAATGGTGATAGAAAAATTGGTTAATAGGGAGGAGGGATCCTAACACATCACTATGCTGGAAAAAATTCCAGATGGATTCAAAAATTCAAATCAGAGAGAAATAATCATTTAAGAAACCATTTACATGCCACTACTAAGAGTTAAAACAATGAAAGACTACTAAAGTGGATACAATTTAAGAAGAATATTCCAAAACTAAAAAGAGCTGCTGAATTTATTTTTTTTAATATTTTATTTATTTATTTGATAGACAGAGATCACAAGTAGGCAGAGAAGCAGGCAGAGAGAGAGGAGGAAGCAGGCTCCCTGCTGAGCAGAGAGCCCGATGTGGGGCTCGATCCCAGGACCCCGGGATCATGACCTGAGCCGAAGGCAGAGGCTCCAACCCACTGAGCCACCCAGGCGCCCCGAGCTGCTGAATTTAAATCCATGTTAGCACAACAATAAATTCAATAACAGTTAAAAGATAAAGATAAGGAAATCTCTCAAGGAGTGAAAAAGTAGAGCGAGGGCAATAGGGGAAGAAGATAAGAAAATTATGAGATCGGTATAGGAATTCAGGATCCAAATAAGAGAATTTCCAGAAAGAAAAAAAACACGGTCAGTAGAGGGAAAGAAATTAACAACAATATAATGAAAAACATTCCCCAGAATTCAAGGACTTGAATTTCCAAATTTAAAAAAGCCACCAATTATCCAGCCCAACACATGAAAATGGAAAGAGCCCAGAAGTCCACTGACTGAAGAACAGATAAAGAAGTGTGCGCGCGCGCGCGCGTGTGTGTGTGTGTGTATACACACCGTGGAATATTATTCAGCCATAAAAAAGAACGAAATCTTAAAATGATGTGGATGGAGCTAGAAAGTATTGTGCTAAGCGAAATAAGTCAGTTCAGGAAAAGGCAAACAGCATATGATCTCACTCATAAGTGGAATTTAAGAAACAAAACAGGTGAACATGGTGGGAGTGGGGAAAGAAGAGGCAAACCAGGAAACAGACTCAACTATAGACAATAAACTGAGGGTTGCTGAGGGGAAGGGCACGGGTGTGGGGCGGTAGATAAATAGGTGATGGGGATTAAGGACATTTGTTGTGAGGAGCACCAGTTGCTATAGGCAGGTGATGAATAACTAAATTCTACACCTCAAAGTATATATAGTTTCAATATATAACTATATACAGTTAACACTATATGTTAACTAACCGGAATTTAAATAAAAAACTGAAATAAATACACACACACACACACACACACACACACACACATATATGCACATAATATATATATTTATTTTATATATTTCATATAAGTTATATATATCATATATAAAAATTACATTTTATATTTTTTTATTTTTTTTCACATCAAGGCATATCACCATGAAATTATCAAGTACCAGGGACAAAGAAGATCCTAAGAGCTTCCTAAGAGGAAAAATAAAAACAAAACTTAGTTCACATAGGGGTGCCTAAATGGCTCAGTTGGTTAAGCATCTGCCCTCGGCTCAGGTCATGATCTCAGGATCCTGGGATCAAGCATCGCACTGGGCTCCTGAGCAGGGAGCCTGCTTATCCCTCTCCCCCCTGCTCATGCTCTCTCTCTCAAGTAAATAACATCTTTAAAAATAAATAAATAAAATCTTAAAAAAAAAAAATTGGTTCACATAAACATATACCCAGGAATTCAGTAAACAGAATAACTTTGAATTTCTCTACACCAATATTATAAGCTATGGAAGCGATGGAAGAAAACAAGACAGATGG
This sequence comes from Neogale vison, assembly GCF_020171115.1. Taxonomy (NCBI): domain Eukaryota; kingdom Metazoa; phylum Chordata; class Mammalia; order Carnivora; family Mustelidae; genus Neogale; species Neogale vison. The sequence goes on from NC_058099.1 coordinate 48,134,215, forward strand.
GGGGCGGGAGGAATGGTTTCTAGCCCAGAATTCCACATCTAGCCAAACTAACCCAATACCTGCCACACAGGAAAGCACTAGTTTTTAGCTATTACACACACACACACCCATGCACACATGCACACACATAGAATTATCAACCAATTATTTGATATTCTAAACAAAGAATGAACAAATTCTTAGGATGCAGATTCCTTTCCCACAAAATATGGGCAAAATACATAAATCTAAATCTCAGAGAGAATAAAACAAATCTAGCATCAATAAGAACTTTAAATCTATTAATTTTTAAAACTAAAAAATGATATTCTCACATACTGAAGCTTAAAATATTTTAAATTATAAAATGTATGTAAAGATACAGTATAACAGACATTCTCATATAATTCTGGAGGACTAAAATGTGACACAATGTTCCTAAAATGAAGAATTTCAAACTTCATTTAGAAACTTCAGCTCCAATCTGAGATCTGTTTCAAAATAACATTACAGAGTTGTCAACTGTGGAGTAGAAGGTAAAGAAGATACGGACTTGGGCGCCTGGGTGGCTTAGTGGGTTAAGGCCTCTGCCTTTGGCTCGGGTCGTGGTCTCGGGGTCCTGTGATCGAGCCCCGCATTGGGCTCTCTGCTCAGCGGAGAGCCTGCTTCCTCCTCTCTCCCTGCCTGCCTCTCTGACTACTTGTACTCTCTATCAAATAAATAAATAAATAAAATCTTAAAAAAAAAAAAAAAAAGATACGGACTCATGTAATAACCACCAAACTTAAGGGATGTGTATGTAAAGGCTATTATATTACTCTCTCCACTTCTGAATATGAAGCTTTTCCTAACAAAAAGTTAAAAATTTCCTAATCTCATATTTTTTCTACATAAATGTATTTTTAAACAAGTCAAAAATTCAATGAAATTCACTAGATCTCCCGAGATACACAAATACATATATGACAGCATGTATTATTTTTGTCAGACGAAATCAACTAAAAAAGGAAAACAAAAACATCTATATTAAAAACCACCAATACAGTGTACAAAACATGTTCCAGGAAAAAAAAACATAAATAGGATTTTTTGTTACAATCGAAACAAAAAGGGTGAACAGAAACAGAATATTCTGTGTTCCTGCACCACAGAAAAATTGCAGACCATAGGTATCTTGAGATATTTAAGGGGCTAACACATGAATGACAAACCAGATTTGTTTTATGCAATCCTGAGGCCCAAATCAAAAGGCATATTTGGAGTTTAATTAAGAAAAGGAGTTTTTTGTTTTTTGATTTTTTTTTTTAATACAGAGGGCTGCCCTGAGAAGCACTAAGTTTTCTTGAACTAAAGGTATCAGATAAGACAATGAGAAAGCCTTACTTAGAAGATGTTTAATGTATATATTCAAATATCAAAAAGGAGAATAGCAGAGAAAGTTATAATGATTGATTCTGGACCTACTACTTAAAAAATAAATCATAACCCAGCTTAATCAAAATTTAAGTAGGTATTTGTGCACAAAAGAGTTAACATAGGAGGCCTGAGATTGCCAACCTTAAAGGACTTGATTGCAAAGTTAGCCTCTGAGTGGGATCCTGGAAAGTGGATTCCTACTACCATTCTTTACTGATATGACTACACCTAAACTATTTGTACAAACACAGTAAACTGAACATCGTACCTACACAGTCCCCAGTAAAAACCTTGAGCACAGAGTCTTGAATGTGCTTCCCTAGCAGACAACCCTTTACCCATGTTACCACAATTCTCTCTCTGCTGGAGGAATGAAGTGTAGCCGGGGCAACTCCCTAGGACAGGACACACAGAAGCTTGCACCTATTTTCCCCAGGACCTTTACCCAAGGAACCTTCTCCCTTGCTCATTTTGCTTTTTACCCATTTGTGGTAATAAATCATAGTCATGGTTTCAACTATATTCCAAGTCCTGCTGCTCCTTCTAGCAAATCACTGAACCTGGGGGTCGTGTTAGAGACCACTGACCAGAATCATCCTATATTTTGCTTTAAAAACAAAACCAGGGGTTCCTAGGGGGGCTCAGTGAGTGAAGCCTCTGCCTTAAGCTCAGGTCATGATCTCAGGGTCCTGGATTGAGCCCCGCATCGGGCTCTCTGCTTGGCGGGGAGCCTGCTTCCCCCACCTCTCTGCCTGCCTCTCTTCCTGCTTGTGATCTCTGTCTCTCTGTCAAATAAATGAATAAAATCTTTAAAAAATAAAATGTTTAAAAAAACACAAACACAAACACAAAACAGCAATAAAACAACTGTTACGTAGATTTTTAAAAGGACTAACTTCTAGAATCTTTCTAGTATCAAGAGTAACAGCAAACTTTTCCTGTGAGTTATATACTGAACAAACAAAAATATTTAATGGTTGAGCTGTGTTAGGCTTTAAAGATACAAGAAAAGTCAGTCCCTGCTCTGAAGGAGTTTATAGTCCACTTAAGGAACTAACGATTAGAATCTCAGTCACCACTGAATCAGCCAAACTCAGCTCCAAAGATTAGAAATATAGAAAATAGTTTCTAAAGACAGAAATTAAAACATAAGAACAAGAAGAGAATTCAAGACCATCTTTGATAATGTGTAAAACACTACCTAGTGTAACAATGACTGCTTTTTCTTTTTCAGAGGAAGAGGGAGATCCCAGAGCTGGGCTGCCCAATACAGTAGCCACGAGCCACATGTGGCTATTTAAATTTGAATTTAAACTAATGAAAATTAAATAAAACTAAGACGCCATTTCCTCAGCCACACTACTCAATAGTCACCTCTGGTTACCGGCTACCATATCAGACCTATTGATATACTGTGGAACAAAGGTATCCTTCAACAATCATAAAATAGATCTGTATAAACTACCATGAGAAAATGGGTCTAACATATGGAGGACAGAAAAACACAAACTGCAAAGGAACATCTTAAAAATTTATTTGAGAGGGGCGCCTGGGTGGCTCAGTGGGTTAAAGCCTCAGCCTTCGGCTCAGGTTGTGATTCCAGGGTTCTGGGATCGAGCTCCACGTTGGGCTCTCTGCTCAGCAGGAGCCTGCTTCCTCCTCTCTCTCTGCCTGCCTCTCTGCCTACTTGTGATCTCTGTCTGTCAGATAAATAAAATCTTTTTTAAAAAATTTATTTGAGAGAAAGAGCATGCGTGCACAAGCAGGGGAAGAGTAAAGGGTGAGCGAGAAGCAGACTCCATGCATGGAGCCCAAAGCAGGGCTCGATCTCAGGACCCTGAGATCATGACCTGAGCTGAAATCAAGAGTTGGACACTTACCAACTGAGCTATCCACGTGCCCTGCAAAGGAATATTTATAAAACACAATGCCATTGTGGGCATATGTTTGGGGGAAGAGGAGGCATTAATATGTATACTTATGACTACAGTATATAGTACACTATTTGTCCTTTTATATATGACTACTATATATTACTCTAGTAAAATAAAGACGGTACTTTACTAAAATTATTTACAACAATGCCTTAGTAAGTGATGGAACCAAACTAAATGACCAGAAGGCACAGGACTAGTAGAAAAGGCAGAAATGGACAAGGTGGTTACAGGACCCAGTAAAGGCTTGCAGGAGGAAGGAGACTACTGCTGATTTCCTGCCCAAAGACGACACTTAACGTCAGCGAACAAAGTCTGATCATGCTCCTCAGACCACCTTCTTGCTCAGCTTAGTAGTCAAGACACATCTAGCCCTTCCTCTTGCTCAAGGAAACTTGTCTGTGCTTCTCTGTTTTCAAACCAATAATTCAACTACTTATGAACTAACCATGAAAAATCTGTTTTATTGCCGCAAAAAACATTCAAGGCTAACGGAGTAACTGGCTCTTTCTGGCCAAAGAATATTCCAAGTACTGTTTGTTACTGTAGCTTTGTGCACACCTTCGTTTCAGTACACTTTGAGTCATTGTTACACCTCACAATTGTTGCCCACGCTAGCCTGGGAATGCCTTGCAGGCAGCCACACTACTCCTATTCTTTGTACTATTAGCTCAAAACACACAGAGCAAATACTCAGTAAATAGGAGTGGGATGAAACTCAAGACTACCTGAAGAAAAAAGAAAAGGTTAACAGAGTAAACATTTTTTTAAGACTGGCTACCTTCAAGGCACCTGGGTGGCTCAGTTGGTTAAGACTGGCTATCTTCGCACTCTCTCTCTCTCTCTCTCTCTCTCTCTCTCACACACACACACACACACACACACACACACACAGCAGCTGCTGGACATAGCCTCACCTGCTGAGTACCTCCCTGAAAACCCCATTTTCAGAAGTATTATTCTTGGGGCACCTGGGTGGCTCAGTCATTTAGCATCTGCCTTCAGCTTAGGTCATGATCCCAGAGTCCTGGGATTACTCCCTGTTCAGCAGGGAGTCTGTTTCTCCCTCCCCCACTTCCCCTGCTTGTGGTCCCTCTCTTTATGTTTATCAAATAAATAAATAAAATCTTAAAAAAAAAAAAAAAGGATCATCGTTCTTAATCATTTAAGGCTTCTATCCCACTGCAGACACTGTAAGGCTATTTTTAGCCAAGTAAAACCAATTTAAAAAGAGTATTTCTTATTTATTTATTTATTTATTTGAGAGAGAGAGAGAGATCACAGGTAGGGATAGAGGTAGGCAGAGAAGCCGGGCGGGGGCCGGGCAGGGGGGCAGGGCACAGGGCTAGCAGGAAGCAGGCTCCCTGCCGAGCAGCGAGCCCAATGTGGGGCTGATCAGCTGATCAATCCCAGGACCCTGAGATCATGACCTGAGCTGAAGGCAGAGGCTTAACCCACTGAGCTACCCAGCTGCCCCAAAAAAGAGTATTTTGAAGTACATATTTACCCTTACATCAAATAAATGAGCATTGGGATTTTTTTAGTACCTCTATACTATTCAACACAGTAGTAAAATGTGGGTAGTCTAAACTGAGATGTGCTATAAGGCTAAAATACACCAAATTTGGAATGTTTAGTAATATATATACGTATATATGAAATATTTCATTAATAATTTTATGTTGATTACATATGAAAATATTTCAGATCTATTAAGTAAAATAAATTTTTTAAATTAATTTCATCTGTTTACTTTCACTTTAAAAAAAAAAAATTACTTATTTTAAAGAGAGACCACGCATGCAAGGAGGGTTTGAAGGGACAGAGGGAGAGGGAGAGAGAGAAGCAGACTCCCCACTGAACACAGAGCACAGGCCCCACACAGGGCTCAATCCCACAACACTGAGATCATGACCTTAGCCAAAATCAAGAGTCAGAGGCTCACCCACTGAGCCACCCAGTGGCTTTTTTACTTTTTTAAGTGGCTACCAGAAAACTTAAACTTATATATGGGGTTCATGTTATATTTCTATTGAACAGCACCATTCTTTATCTCCTTAATGCACCTAAATATACTAGAGTTTCTTTCTCTCTCTCTCTCATTCATACACACACACACACACACACACACACATACAGAGGCACACGTAGAAGACAGATAGTGGCTCTCTTTTCATTTACTTGGGGAATAAAGTATAACAATAAGCCCCATATAGGCAAGGAACATGTCTATTTGCCAAACAGCCTAGCAGTGCTCCTTGAACAGAATCAGTATATACATAATTGTGAAATGAATAAAAAGGGCTATAAAAGTCAACCACAGTTTTAATAATACATAACTTTCATTGTTTACTGATTATAGACCAGGTACTCTACTCTGGATTATCTCATTTAATCTACATGATGAATTTAATATGGTGGGTTCTTCCATTATTCTTATTTTAAAGGTGAGAAAACACAGAGAATTACAACAGAATTTCCAGTATACTTTGTAAGAGCATAAGAAATGAAACAATCAATTTAGATAATCTATGCAGAAGGTTTATACAACTTTAAGCAATAAATATAGCCTGAATGCCTTCTACCTATCACATGGTATTATACTAGGTGCTGTGACATTAGGAAGAATCGTAGGTTAACACAATCAAAATATAAACAAGGTATAGGCTAAATCCTGTTCCAAATAAATCCCACTACAATTATCGCATATCCTACCAAAATATTAACAAGCCTGACTTATACCTAATAATCCCGTCACACAAAATTCTTGTCAGGTTTAGACAATACCTTGGAATTTGTGGTAAAAACTCATGTTCGTATGGCACATCACAACATTGCTCCTGCACAGAATCTTGTAATCCTTACAACACCCCTGAGAGGGAGTCATTACTAGAGATTGGTTGGAATCTACAAGTACTTAGATTCCTTATCTGATCCCGGGATGTTCCTTATCAAGCTTTAATTCATGTTCTGCGCTTGTTTGATGGCTACTGTCCAGGATTTGGGGGCAGGGAAGATGGAAAGGGAAGGAGTTTTAGACAGGCCACCTAGGAAATTGGTTTAGGGTTCCAGATTCCTATCATCTTCAGAAATAATGGCCTCGGGCTGAGCAAGACATGAAGACAGTGTAATTAAAAACTTTCTAAGAGGCTTAAAGAGGCAAGTTGCAACAACTGATCATTTTTGGGGGCTTGCGGGGTGGGGGGGTAAGCATTCGAGTTTAGAATAAGCCTTCATAGGGAACAACTTAACTAGTGTCAATAGGAACTAAGGCATTCTTATTGAGCTCCTTTTTGAAAACATATTTATTAGAGCTCAAATCTTGGTCCACCTTGAAAAAATAAAGCAATATTCAGTACACACTAAATGGTCAACTTAATTTTTAACGGATAAATGACACGGCAAGAATAGTTCAGGTACTTGTAAATGCTAAATGTCCGGGTATGTCTTCATTGGCTTTTGAACAGTTTCAAAGAGCAGACGTGAGGATTCATTAGCTCTTAGCACATATGAACCTGCTCCAAAGGCAGCCAAGAGAGTTGCCTAGCAACAGTGCATTTTGCATCTCTCATCATCCCCAAAGATGCTACAGCAGCAGCGGCTAGGTCAAGCCTCTCATTAGCAACCTGACAAAGGGTTTCTATCTCCCATTCTGCAAAATTATTTTTATTTCCAGGTGAAGCTCAAATATCTACGTATTATTCCTACTGACAACATTTTCCCTTCCCTCTCTTCCTTCTTCTGACCAACCCCTATTTCAACAGATAGGTTTTAATGAACCCATCAAAATATCTGTAACAAAAGCAGGCATTGAGAAATCCAACAGAATTTATATGCTTATGCACATCACGGTAACAGCTGCACATCTTTGGGGCAATAAAGTAAGTAAGTTTTAGAAGAAAAAAAAAGATGCTAAAATCAAATAATGGGAAGAGGAAATAGGTAGGATTTCAAAATTCACCAAAAAAACACCCCAATTATTTGCAAGGCTCTTGATTTCTTATTTCTTTCTTTTCTCCCCACAAAAGCTAATCTCAAGCACATAGAAAAATAGCAAAAAGGCAGAAGATTCAAGAGTGGTAATTCCAGAGTGGATCGACAGATTATAATGAATGTAATCCATAGGAAAGGAACTGTGGTTCCCAATTTAATAACTATGTTATAATGCTGCACCTCAGATCAATAGCTATTCATTCCCTTCTGATAATATTTCTTAAAATATTTACCACTCAGCATGGTTGCCATGCAGAACTAAAAAATATATTCACATCGTCGTCCTTATATACACTCAGAGAGCCTTAGAAGAAAATCAACAAAATAAGCAGACTTCTCATTTCATGAATTTTAAAGTGCTTAATCCAGATTTTGACATAAACCACATACACCCGTGGTCTCTGAGCTTCCACGCGATCACGGATTTCCCTAAGGAAAAGATTGCAGAATGTGCATGACATGTTACGAAAGATAAAGTGTGATACTATTAGACCCAGATTAAGAATGGTGTAAATGAGGAACATTCAAAGGCAATCGTCATCACACCAAGTCAAAATCGGTAAATTTTTTAAGTGATCTGAAAGGAACAATGTGATTTCCACCCCCCCAAGACCCCTTCCCCTTTTTAAAATGTACAAACAGCAAAGAATGAATCCTTGGGACGATTTCCCAGAAGGGTGTCATTTACCACTAAAATATTTCATTCCAGCAGTTGAAAGACCATAAAAGGGTGAATGTCCTCCAGAGCCCCTAATAACGGTAATAGATCTTGTGTTACTATTCACAAGTGACCTCTCAGTCAGGCGATTTAATTTTTCCCTCTGCAGCATGGTTGGTTTCACACACAGTGTAATAACAGTTTTTGCACAACAAGACAATTCATCCGATTAGAAGGACTGTATTAAGTCTTTCATGAACAGCATGTGTCACTACTGCTTTAGCAGGCATTTGATTTAAGACAACCTAATATATGCGTGCGTGATTCTTCATTTTTCCACCGTTTTAAAGGAGATTCCTGGACTTCTTCAGCAATTTTGCAGACCATTGCCTGAATCCTCCCTGGCTTCAAAAAATAACTAAGAACTCATCAGATGCTCACTGAGCACTTTAAAACAGGTACCAACGATTTTTCAGCAGGCAACAGAAACGTGCATAGGGCTCCTGGTTTCTACATGGGTTAAATGAAATCCCACCAATGCTTCCAAGGAGAAGAAAGAAGAAAAGGGAGAGAATGGGCATAACTGATTACTGCAATGACTTTGATGCATCGCAACATTTCAGCAACTCACCATTAATTATAAGGGCCATAGGACATTGCCTGTAAAAGCTTCAGATAAAGTGAACTGGGAGACTGCCATTGGTAAACCTCAGCAAAGAACAAAAAATGTAAAAAGTGGAAACTAAAGGAAAAGGTGTGAAATTATCCAACCACAATCCCTCCCAACAATACATGATTTGGCATCATTCAGTTTCCACAGAAGCCTCAGCCTGAGGATGTCTACACATTTCTACACATTTCACTGCCTTGCTGATGCGATTAAGAAGGTTAAATGCAGAAAGGCTATAGTTGTACCCGGTGGGGCACGGGAGTTCAACAGCATCTGGCTGGGGGGCGGGGTGTCTCCAAACAGACCAGTTCCACCACTCTCCACCCACGGATAAAATCCAAAGGCAGAGAGATGAGAGGTGGGAAATGAGAAAGGAATTTATTTCAGTGAGACAAACCTCCGGATGACAGTGCACTTGAACCTCAAAGACTGTCTCCAAAGTACTAAAAAAAGACTTCCAGGTTTGTATAGTGCAAATGTAGGACAAAGGTCAATGGGCAATCCACGTAGGTGGGCAATAAAGGTCAGGTCCATCACTGCCTTGGGGTCAAACACTTGGGGTCTTGCTGGCTCAGGGTAGTCCCCATTGCTTGAGGGGATAACTGGGGATCCCTTCAGGGAATGCCCTGCTGTTGGGGGGGAGGGGTGTCTTTTGACTCAGTTCAGAGATAAGATGGAAAGAAGAACTTAATCAATTAGAAGTCTGAAGTCCAAACGAAGTCCTCTTTCACAGTGACAGCTGGAGACACTCTAGAGGGTTCCCTTCACTCACTCCCTTTAATAGATGCTGATAGGCGGGGCTTCCCCCTTCCCTTGCCGGAAGTGGGCCAGCCCCTCCGAGGAGAGGAGGCACTCCTGCGCTACATGACTAGGCGTGTCCTTCCAGCTCACCTGCCCCCGAGGGACCCTCCTATGGCTCCCTGGCAAGCAGCCTAATCCTACAAGATTAAGCTCTCTTTAGACTCCCGATACAGGTGAGATGCTCTCCTCCAGTCTGATTGTCCTACATGGTCTGTAGGAATCCTATTTCTTCCAAGTGTGTAGAGTCCTCTAAGCAAACCTGTAAGATGGGAGAAGACAAGTCCACTGTATTCTCTTGCCCATACTGCCCGCTCTCTTTCCACTGGAAACACACACATCTTCTGTTCCGACAACTTCTAGGCACACAAGCCAATCTCTACATGGCCAGTACTCGCCCCAGCTTCAGCCCTCCTCGCTCCAGGGCTAGCCAGCCCATCGCTCTCTTTCAGATGCTAGATTTGGGGGATATTCATACTAAATATCCGCTCACCCTGGCTGCCAGGGATACACAGAGTTGGCTCGGACAGACATGGGGTTCCACTGAAGTCCGTGTCACTAGGCTTGAGGTGAGAGAGGCTGGCAACTGTAGGACTCAGCGCGCCAGCAACTTGCCGCAAAAATCCCCCTCTTCTCTTCACCTATCCTGTCATCTCCTAAATTCTAGACCTTTGCTGAGTGACGGGTTAAAAACTGCAATAGTACTCAGTCATCGAAGTTTATTCCTATTACTCTCCAAGTTCTGCTGGATGTTCTGTCTCAAAATTCATTTTGTGGGGATCCTCGGTGGTCCAGTTGTTAAGTGCCTGCCTTTGGGTCAGGTCACTGATCCCAGGGTCTGGTACGGAGCCCTGCATCAGGCTCCCTGCTCAGCGGGGAACCTGCTTCTCCCTCTCCTACTCCTGCTGCTTGTGTTCCCTCTGCGGCTGTCTCTCTGTCAAATAAATAAATAAAATCTTTTAAAAAGAGGGACGCCTGGGTGGCTCAGTTGTTTAAGCCGCTGCCTTCGGCTCAGGTCATGATCCCAGGGTCCTGAGATGGAGTCCCACACCAGGCTCCTTGTCCAGCAGGGAACCTGCTTCCCCCTCTCCCTCTGCCTGCCACTCTGCCTGCTTGTGCTCTCTCTATGACAAATAAATAAATAAAATCTTTTTTTTTAATCTTTAAAAAAGAAAAAATGCATTTTCGTATTACAAGTTTCCCGCCAACACTTTTTTTTATTTAAAGATTTTATTTATTTATTTGACAGTGAGAGAGAGAGCACAAGCAGGCAGAGAGGCAGGCAGAGAAAGAGGGGAAAGCAGGCTCCCTGCTGCGCAGAGAGCCCAATGCAGGGCTTGATCCCAGGATGCTGAGATCACAACCTGAACCAAAGGCAGAGGCCTAACCCACTGAGCCACCACCAACACTTCTAACATCCTGTCATATAACTTCATCTCCTGAGAGAAATTCTCATCTCCTGCCTGACTGCAAGGTTCTCCAGATCTTGCTTCCAGATACTTACCCAGTATCTATTGAAGGAACGGTTTCCCATACCCTGTCTACCTCAGTTTTGGAGAGGACTCCTTGCTGCCTCGTTCCCCACCCCATGACCTGCCACACATTTCTGTCTTTGCACCTGCCCTTCATCCTGCCTTCCCTGTCCCCTGCAGCAGGGAAACCTGTGCTCCCTCACCCCCTTCATGTATGTTCTACGGACACTTACTTACTTCCACAATGGCACTCAACATTCTGCACTAAACAGTAAATTTTCATACCTCTGTCAACACACTAAGCTCTATGATTTCTGAAAACAAAGACTACACCCTTTCTTCTTAATATTACCAGAACCGGCCATATAGGAAGTTTGCGAGAGAGAGAGAGAGACAGAGACAGAGACAGGGAGACAGAGAGACAGATAGAGAGAGAGAGAGGATAAGTGACAAAATGAACGTTTTGAAAATGCTTAATAAAATGAGACTAGTAAAAACAAGGTATCTACCAGTACTTCAAGCAAAATAATTCCACGATAATTCCACTTACATAGATCAAGATGCACCATTAAAAACTGAATACAATTTGACAACTAAATACACTTAAATAGAGTAAAATGCCACCAGTGTAATTATCACTAATAACAATTCAGACTACTGGAAACAATGAAGGTAGGTAAGACTGGATTAGAGAAAAATGTTAAAGAAACAAAATTCGATTACTTTCATGTACATACTGTAACAAACTAATTAGCCAAGTGTTGCCAAGTACCAGTCCCTGCTGATATGTCTTAATGAATAGATAATGTGATCATTTTAAATTGGCACATTCATTGTGCTTGTGCAAATGAGCAAGCCCAAACTGCCTAAAAACAATAGCTTCAAAATCAGCTTATGTTTTAACTCAGCCTGTATCTAATTACGCTGAACCCTAAATTAATAGGATTTCACTTAATAAGATTTTACTGTAATCTAACCGAACCTAAATTCTATCCCTGGACTCCACACTGTTCCCTTTATTAGTCTGGACAACACACGACAATACTGGAAAATAGGGTATGGTTGGTTCTAGTAGGGTTGATACGTGCATTTAATATATTTATGTGTTCATTCAAGCGGGAACAAAGCAGGTATTTGTCCAGGAACTAATCTGACCAGGAGTGTCCAAGGTCACTAGGAGATAAAACAAGGAGATAAAACTGTTTCCTTTAAGGAACTCCTTTTATCTAAGTCCACTTGTAATCTATTGAAAGCTTCCACTGAAGACCAATTACATTCAAAATAACTCTAGGACATCTAAAAATGCTAATCTGCACTTACTCACATTCAATCATCTAAAGCACTGTTTAACTCTGTGGTATGATATAACTCAGGTTACATATATTTTTACATAATCTTTTTCTCTAGGTGGTGGGGAGGGACACAAATTGTCTTAAATGCAGCTATGATCCACTATCACAAAAATGCTACTGAACAAGGAGAATAGGACATGAGGTCTCTGAAAGCCCCATAATACACTGGAAGCCTGACACACAGAAATCCACCCAAGTCTCTCCTTAACTACTTGCCTGGCTCCACTGAGTTTGCAACCATGCCTATTCATTTGAAATAAACGAACTTCAGGAAGCCCAATTGCATTACACAACTGTTCTGACAACTTGCCAAAGAGTCTATTACACTACCCATCATGGAAAACTCAAAATTATCACTGGTACGGTAGGAGTCCAGTGTGAGAAAAACAAAGGGAGAGAATCAGTCTCAAGACTTTGGGTAAGGGAACTTTACCAGCTGTCCTACCTTCAGAATTCTAGAATAGACCTTTCCCATCAAATCCACCAAATCCTGACGCATTCTTTCAGTTACAGCTTTCACATAATAGCTGCAACTGTGACAGTCAGTGACTTTTACTCCCCAACACAAAAAAATTACATCTGAAATGAGAAATATATTACAGCTAGGAAACCTATAGTTCATATGCAAAAACAAAACCAAAAAACTACTCCAGCACCTCCAGAAATTTATTTATTCCACTGGTTGCCCAACAATGGTACTCAAGGAGGATCATATAAATGCCATATATAAAAAGTAGTGTTTTGTATAGTGTTAAAACAGGCAAGGGGCACCTGGGTGGCTCAGTGGGTTAAGCCTCTGCCTTCAGCTCAGGTCATGATCCCAGGGTCCTGGGATCGAGTCCCACATCGGGCTCTCTGCTCCCCAGAGAGCCTGCTTCCTCCTCTCTCTCTCTCTGCTTGCCTCTCTGTCCACTTGTGATCTCTGTCAAATAAATAAAATCTTAAAAAAAAAAACAAGTGTTAGCAACTTCATTAATTAAAAAAAAAAAAAAACAGGCAATGTATGCTTCTTCTAGTTAATTTCAAAGATATTCTTTTTGAACTTGTATTCGACCTGCAAGACTAGTTTATGAATCACCTACCTCAGGCAGTCTTCCTGTTATGATTCCTCCACCCCTCTGGCCTCCCTCCCTCCCTCCAGTAACACACTGCACTTCCCTGTGTTATCGCACTCACCACAAAGGTATTCTGATCGGATACTGCTATCTTCCCTAAGCACTGTGAATTCCCCAATAAGGGTCTTTGTATCCCAAGTTCCGGTTAAAACATGCATCCCAAAGAGGTTCTCCAGGACTTTTTTCTGAAGTACTGATGCCATCTTGCCCTTTCAAGATCCTGAATCAGCTCTGTATCTTAACTCTATTTTAAAGGTTTCAAACCTAATAACCAACATATAATGTTCTTCAGCACTGACAGACATTATTTTTCAAAGAGACTACAACAACCTACTTTTTTTGTTTACTAATAGAACTGACTTCGATTAGATTTCAGAATCTCCCAGTTAGGATCATTACAAACCAAAAAGTATCATATCATTTTGACCATTAAGCGATAATCCCAACTGCAAGCATGCTTGCTGATTTGCTGATTCACTTGGACTGTCTCAATCTTCCCTTTGATGGATGCCTTCAGGAGTTAGGATGGTATATAGGTTTTCTAGTTAGGTATAAAGAGCTGGCTAAATGTGATTTGCCTATTTATAGAAGGCCCAAAGGGAGCTAGCATAATGGAGGCCCCCCCCCCAAAAAAAAAGTCACACAAGATTGAAGACCTGCCCAGATTTCAAACAAACATTGATATTCTTCTCTTAGCATGTAATTCTCTCTACAACTGACTGGACCAATCTTAAAAATGTGAAGTTAGGGAATCTTGTTTGTTCTTTCAAAAAAAATGTTTTTAATAGTTTAACTAAAAGTTGTAGAGACAGTATAACATACTGGATAAGAGCACAGACTCTGGAACCTTTTGTGCTGGGTTCAAATCCTGGCTTTGCCAATTACTAGCTGTGTGACTTTGGGGAATTTAAGCAAACTCTGTGCCTCAGTTTCTAAACAGTAGTGGTAGCAACTTCAAAGAGCTGTTTGTGAGTTAGTTAATAGATGCAAATAAAGTGATTAAAATAGTGACTGGTATGTTATAAGCATATGTAAATGTTAGCTATTTTTATTTGCTATTACTTTGTTCAAGGAGAAACTATAGTTTCTAATGGGTAGACCACATTTAAAACTATTTAGCACTGAAGATTAAGGATAGAAGAATTTATTCCAAAGCACAAGCCAGGCTATCAAAAGGCCTAGAACTGGTTTACTCAACAGAACTCAGAATTCAGTCAAGCTGGCAAACATGACCAACACTTTCCTTTTGGCCCCTTGGCACTATAACATGAAATTGATTAATCAAATATCTTTCTGCCACAAATTTATGGTAATGAATCAGAACCCATATACCAATTAAAGATAGTTAACAGCAAAAACAAAATGAAATGTCTCGCAATCACAAGATCATTAAATTTCAATCCACGATAAATATTTATGATGTGAATTCCGTATCTAAAGTGTCATATTAGATGCCACTGTATTTTGGTGACATTTTATAATTACATCAAACTGTTTCTATACATTTCTAGTATTTCAGAATACTGCTGAAATAGTTACTGCTTCTACACTGCTTATAAATTACACCTTTCCCATATACTGCCAATGTTATCTAATTTATTAGGTTATTTTATAAAGAAAACCAACTGGTTTTGTACACTTATATCTTGTATCTGTCCACTAATGAACTCTCTTATCCATTCTAAAAACAGCTTTAAGTAAACTCTCTTGGATTTTCTAAGGAGTTCTGGCTTTTCCCTTCGTATTACGTAAGTTCTAGTTGTTTTTCTTGAGTGAACAATGGCCAGAACCTCCAGAAAAATAGCACCATGACCATCAGCCGCATTTTTCTGATTCCTAACTTCAATGGGACAGCTTCTAAATGAAAGCTGACTTGGAATCTACCTATGTCAGTAACAAATAACTTTTGTCCTTTGTGAGGCTTTTTATCTTGGACTCTGTATTACCTACCCTGGACGATAACATTACCACATCTTCTACCTTAATGATCTACCTAGCTTTTGTTACCATTTATTTTCAATTTTTGTCACTTGTTTCAAGGTTTGCCTCTTAAAAACATTAGAGTGTATGAGCCTTTCTTTTGATAATTTAATTCACTCACAGTAACTGTCCTAACTGGTCTACTTGGAATTATTCCTACCATCATATTTTATGTTCACATTTACCATCCTTTTAGGCTTTCTTCCTTTTTCCTTTTGTTTTATTTAGAAATTATAAATCACTAATTGTTACTAATAAGGGCTTATGCACATATTTCAACTTTTTCTAACATCAAGAACTACTCATTTTCCAAAACAATTCCACCCTCAGCACATTCTCAACTCTTAAAACCATCACTACCTACCCCTACCATGTTTTAGAGCTTGGACCTTTGTTCCAGGTAATTAATTTTCATACTCTATAAATAATTATTTTAGGGACGCCTGGGTGGCTCAGTTGGTTGAGCGGCTGCCTTCGGCTCAGGTCATGATCCCAGCGTCCTGGGATCGAGTCCCGCATCGGGCTCCTTGCTTGGCAGGGAGCCTGCTTCTCCCTCTGCCTCTGCCTGCCATTCTGTCTGCCTGTGCTTGCTCTCGCTTCTCTCTCTATGACAAATAAATAAAATAAAATCTTTAAAAAAAAAAAAAAAAAGAGGGTGCCTGGGTGGCTCAGTGGGTTAAGCCGCTGCCTTCGGCTCAGGTCATGATCTCAGGGTCCTGGGATCGAGTCCCGCATCGGGCTCTCTGCTCAGCAGGGAGCCTGCTTCCCTCTCTCTCTCTCTGCCTGCCTCTCCATCTACTTGTGATTTCTCTCTGTCAAATAAATAAATAAAATCTTTAAAAAAAAAAAAAAAAAAGAAACTTAAAAAAAAATAATTATTATTTTAAACTAACCATAAGGTTTACTGGATATTTTGATCACCATTCAACATTTCTTCTCTGTGCTTTCTTGGATTCATTTTCCATTTTGTTGAAGCACATCCTTAAGGGGTTTCCTCCCCTCCCTACCCCCTAAAAAAATCAGCAATCAAGAAATGCTCTTGAATTCTTGCACACCATTGAAAAGCCTTTATTACCAGTCGTAAAAGGTAGGATAATGGGGATGAATAATCTGGGTACAAAGTGACTCTCCCCAAGAACTTAGAAGGCAATAATCCCATGTATTCCACCACCCAGTGTGCTGCTGCTAAGAAATGAAGATCGGGGCGCCTGGGTGGCTCAGTGGGTTAAAACCTCTGCCTTCGGCTCGGGTCATGATCCCGGGGTCCTGAGATCGAGCCCCGCATCGGGCTCTCTGCTCAGCCTGCTTCCTCCTCTCTCTCTGCCTGCCTCTCTGCCTACCTGTGATCTCTATCAAATAAATAAATAAAATATTTTTAAAAAAATAGAAATGAAGATCAATCTTAAAGTTTTTCTTTTCCCCCTTCTTCTCTAAAAATCTCTCATGATTTTCTCTTTATCCTTTAAGTTCGGGGGACACATTTAGGTACTGATCTATTCTTCCATATGCTACTTGGCTTTCAAAGGGCCCCAACAACCAGTATCTTTGTGTCTTTTTTCAGCTCATGAAATAGTTTTCTGTCATGTGTTAAATTTCTCTTTCATTCTCTCCAATCCCCAAACTGGAATTTCTACAGAACGATATTACAACTCCCAATACTGACGCTCAGTGTCTTCACTTTTTAATTTTTTTGTTGTTGTTGTTCTGCATTCTGAACTATTTACTTGCATGTTCTGTAAATCACTAATCCTGTCTCTGTTTACATACTGGGGCAATCACATTTTCCATTTCTAAAATCTCATTATTGAATTTCTTCTTTCTCACAGCAGTAATTTTGTTCACCATATAAGAACACAGAATGATAGAACAGCTTTCCAATCCCTCTCAGGACTTAGATTGTTTTTCATTATATTCTTCTTCCTGAGTTCTCTTTCTTCTGGAAACAGATTCTTCGGTTACTAATGCTTGTTATGTTTTCTCCAAGTCTGGTGACTCTTCATTATCCACTTCTATTTATGAATCATGCCAAGTCAGCTGTAGGGAGCTTGCAAGGGTTGCTCCTGTAGATGTAAAGCAATGTTTTCTTAAAGACTGTCCTCTCATCTGAAGGGCTAACTAGGAAGAGCTGAAGAATGAATGGTAAAGGATGTCAACTGGCAGCTTCACTTGGGTGAAGCTGGACCATTTCTGGCCATGATACATGTAGCCAGGAGACCAATAACACCTCCTTCTTTTCCTGTCCACTCGTTAAAAGACGACATTTTTTATTCTGGCAAGAGTGGACTTTGATGCGTTTTCCCGTGGAGGGGAATTCCTCGCACCAGTTTTGAAATTCAAAGTTGTCACAAAATCTGATCTCCCTCTTCACCAACACTAGAAGCCCATTTCAGGCAGGTAATTCTGTTGGAGAGTCTCAACCAGAAGACAACGCTACTCTATCTGGTATTTAACAGGGAGCAAACAAACTCCACTATTCCAAATGCAGTTCAGGGCTTTACCCCACCCCCTCTCTATATTCAGGACTCAGTGACACCACAAGACAAATGTTTCTGTTTCAGTGTATTAGAACTACTGACTATGACGGTGATATAGGGTGGAACTGAAAATCACAATCAAACAATTTCCGCGACAATTTTAAGTTATTTACAATCTATGGGCTCCTCAAAAGAAACTCTGCCCAATAGGAACACTCAGGGAGGGCAAGAAATTGATACAGAACTCCTTGCTGGTATAAATTCTAGGCTTTCTGAAATAAAAGGAAAAAACAAAAACAGTGAAAGGTTCAAATGCCAGTTGAAAACATTCTACAGGTATCTATGTGGGGTTTAAAAAGAAGAAATAAGCACACTAACACCAAACGGAATAGATACCTGACCTTGAATTTCAGTCTGTGTTTCTCTTTGTCTAATTGTTTCATGTTGACAGGCTCAGCCCAATTTTGCTCTAGGCATAATCGATGCTATGGCTAGGAGGGAATAGTTGTACAGCACTTCTTATCTGTAAAGCTCTTTATTAAAAGTACCGTACATTCTGGCTTGGTTTTGCTGGTGTGAAGAACACAGAAAGCAGACTGACTTCAGGGGGTAGCAATTCATAGAACTCAGTGACAATAGAACAGAGTGCAAAGTGTCCAAAGACTCTTTGTGCAAGTTCTTTTATAGAATATATTTTCTCCTTTTCTCCCAGCAGTAACTTACAGACCATTAAATTTCACACATTTCCTATTCATTTTCCATGTTAAAATATGGCTTATGACCCAGAGTGGAACTATCACAGAATTCTGCCCTGAAAGTCAGCTTTTTTACTATGTGATAATATACAACTTTTGAAAGACCAGCAAGTCATGGGCCATGAACCTAGCCACATAAGTGATTTCAAATGGCTCTGAAGTGTGTACACTTTTACAAATGGAAAAAATTAAGCCCTGAAAACATTACAGAGGATAAAATTAAATTATCAAAGAAGGCAATTGTTCCCATTAAGCAAGACCTTTAACTAGACTTAACAACCAAAACGTAAAAGGGAAATAAAAGACCCGAGAGTTGTAAACTCCAAGTAAAAAAAATTAATTAAAAAAAACAAAAAACAAAAAACAGCATCTCTCTTCCCACTTCCAAACAAGAGAAAAGTAAGCAAGTACCAAGGGTTTGAGAGGGGCAGTGAGTTTCACAAAACTCAATTTGTTACGTTCTTCAATGACAGTAGGTTTTAAGGAAGGAATATGTACTTCTCTAAAGTCAAAGTTCATAAACTTTCCCTTTAGACATATTCCATCAGTCAGTCAAAAAGAAACTGATGTACGTTACATGTAGTATTTAGAGTTATTCCATTGAAGTTGAGATACTAAGTTCTAAGATTTCATTTTCAACCACCTACACCTACCTAAAAATTACTAACCCTTGTGGTTAAAATTCAATGCCAATACCTATGGAATCTTGCCATAAACTCTTACTATATATAGAAAGATAGGGAGAAAACATAATTTCTCAGGTTTTAAAGCCACTGACCAGGAGTCCTGATTTCCAAAAAGACTAAAATCTTTTGTCAGGTGTTCCCCCAACATATAGTTAGAAGATCTACTGTTAAGCACCTAATAATTCCAATCAGGCTTCTGTATAAACATACTGCAATGTGGAATAACAGCTTCCTCCCACACCTCTGTTCTCCAGGATCAGACGGAGAATCTCACTCCCAACAACTATAGGGAAGCTATAGTTAATAACATACATACTCGAATAAATACTTATAATTATAAGTAATTAATATATACTATTATTATAGTAATTAATATATACTCATATAATCTATTATGTTAAATACATAATACAATAACTTATGTTATAATAATTAGTTAATATAATACAGCTAAGCTAATAGGGAAGGTTTTAAGAACTTTGTAACAGCCTTTTCTTCTCACAGGGCCTAGGAGTCTGAAAAACATCTTGGGGGTTTGGTTAGGGGAGTCCCAGGTAAACATATGGAGTTTATCTGAAGTTGGCTTGTTGGTTAAGAGTCAATAACTTCTCCTTAAGGAAATGGTCAGTCTGAGACATTTCTCAACTGTCCACAGTCATATTGTACACAAACTGGCCAGTCATTGGCTCAGAGTTCAAAATAAGATTTGATCTGTCTTTCTAAAAAGCTGTAAGGGTGGGCGCCTGGGTGGCTCAGTCAGTTAAGTGTCTGCCTTCGGCTCAGGTCATGATCCCAAGAATCCCGGGATCAAGTCCCGCATCGGGCTCCCTGCTTAGTGGGAAGTCTGCTTCTCCCTCTCCCCTTCCCCTCTACACATGCTAACTCTCTCTCACCCTCTCAAAAATAATAAATAAAATCTTTAAAAACAAATAAACAAAAAAAGCTGTAGGGGGGCCTGAGCAGCTCAGTCGGTTAAGTACCTGACTAGATCTCAGCTGAGGTCTTGATCTCAGGATTATGCATTCAAGCCCCATGCTTGGCTCCACGCTGAATGTGACTACTTAAAAAAAAAAAAAATAAAATTCCATAAATTTCAGAAAATGTCCTCATTTAGGCATGGAGTCCACATTATCCCTTAATTAACTCGGTAGAGTCCATGTTCACAATTCACTACCACTGATCTCACCCCTGACGAAACCTGGTCCTGAACAATTCACAGAGGTAGGAAATAGCTCTCTGAAGAGGCAAGAATAAGGCCAACTGGACATTACTGTACATGAGCCATGAAGCCATGTGCTCCCATTGCCATTCAGGCATCTCTGAAGGCAGTCCGAATGACTTCCATCAAAATGAAGGAAAATAACATTACTCAGTATCAGAAAGGCAGGAACTATTACATAAAGATAACCAAAAAGCACACCAATCTATCAACTTTCATTTCCAGAAAAAACACTAATTTAGGAAATAGATGGCACTCTCATTTATTATAATCACAGGCTATGATATGAAAAACTCTATCTAAACTAAATCAATGTGTTTAAAATTTTCAAGACTTCCATGGGAATTTACACAGGATGCTCATCCTTGGATCTCTCCCCAGAACACTAGAAGACATTCCTGCCAAGCATGTAAAAGGAACCTAACTTTTACTGAGCACTGCCTGACCTAGCTTGAATCTTCTGCAAATTGAATCTCGTGATGTCTGGGTAAGAAAACTATTGGGATTAGTAGTAACTAATGACAGCATTTCTAGATGGGGGCAGGGATAGGGGCCCTATTTTTTTCAGGTGTCAATTAACTGCTATGGCTTTGGTTAATTACCTGGTTATTTCAACATCATCATCTGCATCCAGTTAACTCTAAAATGATACTCACAAAGCTAAGTTCCCTTCAAACCACTTAACTCCATTTAGTCTTCCATGGCCCTAAAGCTACTAAACCACATGGAAAATGCATGCCCAGCAGGAACCAGGTAGGGGTGAAAGATGAAAACTCACGGAGGAAGAGGATCCATCAGACTGCAAGATAAGTAACACAATCACAGCTTTTTAAAAAGCCCATTTTCTTACCAGTATGAACACTAATAGAACACTGATTCGTACTACCATTAATCAGCACTAAACATAACTGATACCTTAGAATAATAACAAGCATACCAAAACATACTTCAACTCTTTCAAAGTTTTGAAATACTTTTTCTCACAAGATCTTCCAGTAGGATTCTTTCAATAAATCATGGTGACACACAAACTGAATACTTAGTAAGCATAAGGCAGGCCAACGAATTCCATCATAGAGGTTTAGTGACCACCAAAACAGAGGTGGAAGACAGCCTTGAAATTCCTACTCTTAACTGCCTGTTTACTTAACTTCTGCTCATCAGTAGTCTAGGACTTCTGTTTAGTATCACGTGCCCATGAGGGGCACCCGAGTGGCTCCTGAGTGGCTCAGTTAGTTAAGTATCTGCCTTCAGCTCAGGCCATGATGTCAGGGTCCTCTGATCGAGCCCCGCATTGGGCTCTCTGCTCAGCAGGGAGCCTGCTTTTCCATCTCACTGTCCCTCTGTTCCGTCTCTCTCTCAAATCAATCAGTCAATCTTAGTATCAACTGCTCCCGAATCTGAGCCAAAAACTGCTTACACATAATACAGCTTTTTTCCATAAGGTGAGAAAGGACAAACACAAATGAAGTATTAATACATTTCATGCAGTCTTGTCAACTTAAAGAAACAGAAACAACCCGCCAATAACCAAACGCATTTCAACGGAGTCTATTCCAAGTATCTACTCACAATTGGAAAATTGGCTTTTTTCAAACATTCAGTCCTTTCCTTTTGGGCTACTTTACCTAAAACTAAAGTCCAGTGAAAATATATGACATGTTCACTACATAAGGAGGGAAGAAAATAACAGTATCACCTAAGGGCGCCTGTGTGGCTCAGCCGGCTAAGTGCTGGACTCTTGATTTCAACTATGGTCATGATCTCAGGGATTGTGGGATGAAGCCCTGTGTCAGGCCCTGTGCTCAGCAGGGAGTCTGCTTGAGATTCTCACCCTCTGCCCCTTCCCCTGCTCCTCTCTCTCTCTCTCCACACCCCCCTTCTCAAATAAATGAAGAAATCTTAAAAGAAAAACAAAAACACAGTATCTCCTAGTTCAAGGATACTTTTGTCCTTTTCACAAAAACTCCACTTCTAAGTTCTTATTAATGATACTGCCCTTGCTTATGCACGAATCTGAATAGCTCTTTAAGCATTTCACCCTACTATTCATCCTAACAGCACAATGACACTCTCATTTCTCTCAAAACTATCCAAGAAATAATCAAAGGAAGTGTAATATACCAACTTTGACTTCTCCCACTGCTTCTTGAACATTTATTGAATAAATGAATAAACCTGATGGTCACTCTAGTACTTCCCAACGTTTCCCATCTCATGGCACACATGAAAATCAAGTTTCTAAGAAGAGTGGGGAGAACAGCTGAAAGACCAGGTGGCCAGAGGTGACCAGCCAAGCACCCAGAGCTTGGACAGCTACCTGGGTGCCCAAGAGCTTGGAGGGGAGATAGTCTTGGCAAACCTGAAATGCACTTACACCACTTCAGTCTTCCCAGAACACTAACTGAGAAGTTCCCCCACTACATATTTTTGCCTATTTAGCATATTCCCACTTTTATCACCAGGAAACTATTTTTCCTTTGGTGAATCATCCCACCCTCTATTCACAGGATCCTGGTGGCACAGACAATTTCAGGGCTGACACTTCATCCACTTCCATGCTACCCACGATGCCAGTTAAAGTGCATTAAAGTGTCCCATTCTCCTGCCATAACAGTTGATTCAGTGTGAGCACGTGACCCAACAAGGTCTCCCCATCTCCTTTCCTTTTGGATGGAATGTAAGGTTATAAGGCTTTGGGCTGCCGGCCAATTCACAGAGGAAACAAACTATACAGCGAATATACTGTCTAGGCCATGCTTGTTCTAAATTCTGGAGCTAATAAAAGCTATTTAAGACAGATGGGTCTCTGTTACTTGTAACTCAAAGTTATCACCCTAAAATTTCAAAGACCAATGCATTTCCTGAGTATCAACACATAATTTGATGTAATATATGTTTTACATCAGCAGCATACAAAGGTCAGGTAACTTGCTATAGCACTTCTTTAGATAATCTCTGGGCATTATTGATGCATTAACTATTATAAAGATACTATCCTCTAAGGTGTCTGCACTCTAATAAAACATTTATTAGAAACTGATTTATTACAGAAGGTGAAGGGAGAAACAAAGTTGGAAGCAAAGTGGAAATGATTCACATTATGCCTATGCCATATATGACACAGGTACTTGGAGAACATTACAGATCCATGTGGAGAATCAGACCATAAGAGGTCTAGTCAGGAGGAAAATTTTTTGTGATCAGTAGTTGTTTACTTGACTGGAAGAAAAAAGCATGCAAGTTGGGGATAAAAAGAATCCAAATATATTAACTTCTGATCTTAGATGAACGTATTTCTCCCACCTCTACAACTAAATTATTTCCTGAAGGAACACAAATTTTCCATAAAGAGATGAACTTTTTCTTCACTGTATTTGAAAAGAAGCATAAGCACATACCATACCTATTTGGTGTGGAAACCCTTTCCTTCAGTCTATCCAGTGGGAAAAAATTACATTACTTTACCAAATATATGATTAAAGGGGGGAGGGAGAGTCTTAATAACGTCTGCCTACTTATTACACTCCAAGTTCTGTGCAGACAGGAACAATGATTATTCACCATCATAACTCAGCATATTCATCCTTACTATACATAGCAAAGACCCAGTATTGTTTAATTAAAGATTGAAGATAGGATCAAAGAGAAATTAATGCCTATTACATAGGCATCTTTACCCTAAATTAATTAATCTGCATCCACTTCAAAAGATCAATATTAGGGGCGCCTGGGCGGCTCAGTCAGTTAAGCATCTGCCTTCAGCCCAGGTCATAATCCCAGGGTCCTGAGATGGAGCCCCACATCAAACTCTGTGCTCAGCAAGGAGTCTACTTCTCCCTCTCCCTCTGAACCACTCCCCCGACTTCTGTGCTTGCTCCTACTCACTCTCATAAAATCTTTAATTAATAAGTAAATTAAGTAAAAGATCAATATTAGAACTAAGGGATATTCACCTTGGAATAGGCTGCAAGAGTTAACATAGTGTTACAAACGAGCAAATCTACCAATAAATCGTAGTACCAGAATAGCATCATGTGTAGCTTTCACAGTGAAATGTGCCTTCACTGAAGAAACATTTGCATCAAGTATTCATTAACTCAGGGTACAGACAAAAAAGAACCAACTGAGGGGCGCCTGGATGGCTCAGTGGGTTAAGCCTCTGCCTTCTCCTCAGGTCAGGATACCAGAGCCCTGGAATCGAGCCCCACATCGGGCTCTCTGCTCAGTGGAGAGCCTGCTTCTCCTCTCCCTCTACCTGCTGCTCTGCCTACTTGTGCTCTATCTCTCTGGCAAATAAATAAACCTTAAAAAAAAAAAAAAAAAAAAAAAAAGAACCAACTGAGAAGATAAAAACAGCCTCCCAACTCCCCCTAAAAAAGAATCAACCCATAATTTAAGATTTTGATCAAAACCATCTGCAAACCAAGAATAATCCATAATTCCAAGAGTTAAGCTTTACCCCCATTACTGTTCTATTATTTTCTTACTTTACCTGAGAAGAATCTGCTTGGGCTAATAATGTAGTGACCTTCAGTATCTGGCGAAGATTTTGTCCTTGATCTTCAACAAGGAGGTGAGCCAACAGAAGGAAAACATGCACAGGGATCACTGTAGTAATAGGGAGCAAGGACTCTACGGAAAACAGCCAGTCACTGGCCGCAGACTCTTCTCTCATTACTTCAAGGATCCTCCAGGCTGTAAATATTGATCCATACATGCTGGTTATGGGGAAAGCAAGCTTGTAGGAGAGCTGAAAAACCAACAAAAAGAGGCATGAATAAATGAAGTAAGTCTATTTGTCAGAGATATATTCATTTATTTTTTATACTTCATTGCAAGAAATCAATCCTTCCAACAAAGTACAGAATTTTCAATTCCTACCAAAAACTCCCCTGCACATATCTGAGCTAATAGGATTACACAAAAATAAAACAGATGGAACTCTAGAACACCTGATTTCAACTCTTCCTCCTATTTACCAAGTGCTCCTGGTTCCGGCAGAAGGGGAGAAAGGATCAATATACAAGATCCAGAGGCAATAGAATTGGGGGAAAAAAGCAAAAAACAAAAAACAAACCTATTATCACTAAAAAAAAGTATTCACTGGTGAGAGGGAAGATTTTTTTTAATTTTTTTTTTTTTTTTTTAAGATTTTATTTGACAGAGAGAGAGACATCAAGAGAGGGGAACACAAGCAAGGGGGGAAGCAGGCTGCCGGCCGAGCAGGGAGCACAACATGGGGCTCGATCCCAGGACCCTGAGATCATGACCTGAGCCAAAGGCAGATGCCCGACGGAGCCACCCAGGCGCCCCAATAGAAGATTTCTTTTTTTTAAAGATTTTATTTATTTATTTGAGAGAGAGTGCATGCACGGGGGGTAGGGGGTGGACAAACAGACTCTGCACTAAGTGTGGCGCCCAACACGGTGCTCAATGCCAAGCCCGTGAGATCATGACCCAAGCCAAAATCAAGAGTCAGAAAGAGCTCAACCAACTGTACCACCCAGGCACCCCGTGAGAGGGAAGACTAAAAAAAAATCACTGTATTCGCCCCGCTCCAGCTCTGGTAAGAGACAACCCTGGGCAGGTGGCAGACTTGGACTGAGGACAATTCATTTTTGTAACAGACAGAATGTTGACAGGAACAGCATTGGTTCAGCTGGAACCTGGGAATTAATAACTGTGAATAACCTCAGCAATAAGAAACAGCCTGACAGCTCTAAATTGAAATGATACCCAGAGAAGAGGTTATACTTAAGTCAATCTGAGAAATGACTCCTCAAGGAAATAAAGTAGTGCCATCAGGGACAGAGAATAGACAGAACTCTTGCCAAGGTGAGCAGTGTGCCCACATGGCTCAGGAGAAGTCAGAGACATCAAAGAAGCATTAAATATTGCCTGCTAATAAAAAGATTCAATTCATACAGAGCATAATGAAACAAATTAGAAATCTCTAGATTATAACTGTCCTGTTATGAGAGAGTGACTTATACAGATACAGAACTGAAAAAATGGGAAGTAAAAATTAAGCCTTATAGAGGCACCTGGGTGGCTCAGTCAGATAAGCATCTGCCTCCAGCTCTCAGGTCATGATCCCAGGGTCCTGAGATCAAGCCCAGCATTGGGCTCCCTGCTAGGCGGGGAGACTGCTTCTCCCTCTCCCTCTGCCTGCCGCACCCCCTCCTTGTTCTCTCTCTCTCCCTCTCTGTATGTGTCAAATAAATAAAATCTTTTAAAAAATTAAGCTTTATAAAAAAAAAATTTTTTTAAAGTAGGCCCCACACCTGGTATAGGGCTTGAACTCTTGACCTTGAGATCAGTCTCATGTTCTACCAACTGAGCCAGCCAGGCAGCTCTGAAATTTGTTTAAATAATAGCTTTATTGAGATATAATACACATACCATAAAACCCATCCTTTAAAAGTTTACAACTCAGTGAACTTTAGTAATTTGTGGCATCATCACAGCTAATTTTCATCACCCCAAAAGGAAACCCCATACCCATTAACAGTCACTCCTCGTTCCCCCAACACCAGCCTCACAGCCCCTGGAAACCACTAATCAATCTACTTTGTTTCTATTCTGGCTATTTCAACTAATAGGAACCACACAAGATGTGTTTTCTGGTGACCAGCTCCTTTCATTCAGCATGTTTTAAGGCTGATCCATGCTGTGGTTTGTATAAACACTTAATTTCTTTTCCTTGGCCAGTATTATTCCACTGAATGGATATACCACTTTTTAACATTCATCAATTAGCGGACATTGGGTTGTTTCCACTTTTTGGCTATTATGAATAATGCTGCTATGAAGAGTCCTATAAAAGTTTTTGTGAGGACACAGGTGTTCAGTTGTCTCAAGTATATGCTTTAGAGTAGAGAGATACCATTTGAAAGCAAATCCCACTGTAAAAACAAATGAGGAACCTATCTTTATTGACATGAAAAGACTGCTCATGAAAATACAAGATGCACACAGTGTGCCTGGAATGCTACCAATTATTTTTTTAAACAGGGTGGGGACTATATATTTGTATTTGCTTATACATGCAAAGAAAGTTATGGGACAAATACAAAAGAAATTAACATCCACGACTCATTTTTCATTTGAGAGGGTGGGAACTGGGCAACCAGAATCAAGGATGAGAAGAAAATTTCTCATTGATACCATTTTGTAATTTTTGAACCATTTTCATGTGTTATAATTTTTTAAATAATAAATTTTAAAAGTTAAATACTCACATTTATTACAGCCCTTTCTCTCTAAAAATACTTCCCTCACCCAAAGATGAAATTCATTGAAGACCCAAAGATGAAATTCACTGACGTTCTTTAGACAAAGGACAAACAGCATTGGACTTGTGCTTTAAAACACCAGGACGTTAGCACAGGCATGCCAGCTAGAGGTTATTACACAAATCTCTGAGCCTCACTTTGCTCATTTGTAAAATGGAAGTAATGACTACCTTCCTGCCAAGATTACTGAGGTACATAATGACACAATAAAGAACCTGCACAGTCTTTAAAGTTGCAAAATACAGAGAAATATGATCTCTGTCATCTTTAGGAGAGAAAAATAAAACTGGTGGATAGGAGTATAAAAGAAAGTAATTGGAAATCACCATCTACCATAAATTGAGTCAAAAGCAGCAACATTACCCAGACGGGTAAGAGTAAACATACTGAAACAGAAAGAAAATCCTGTTTTACTTGAAGTATTATGTTGATGGTTAGGCTCTGGTTTTTGTCTGTTTGCCTAGGGTTAGAACAGCGGCAGAAGAGCACAGTGTTGAGTGAGACATCCCAGCACAGTCTTGCTGTCCCAGTGAGTGATGGCTGCCCTTGGCAAAGTCCCAGGGCAAGGATGCAACCCAGGGCTTTCTCTAAGCACCAGCTACCAAATCCTGGCCCCACAGCCCGGGGGAGGGCCTGTGAAAGTGCTGGCAGGCTCTCTGTTTTAGAGGAGAAAGCAGGTGTTCAAAAATAAAGGACGTTTATCTTAGGTGAATTACATCTCAGTAAGAAAATACAAGAAAAAAGGAACCATAAAAAAGTAACATTTAAAGGAATATTAAATGGTTGTAAAACATCTACAGATACTAGTTGAGAATCTTTATTTGAAAAAGCTTGTAATAAAAATGTTCGAGTCTGTTAAGTATTAAAATAAGACAGATATCTGATAGCACTTCTTTGCCTAAAAGGGTCTGAACAAGAAACTGTGAGTTCAGTGAACAATACAGATTTTCATTAACTTTAAAGAGTAACACTCGTCTATGACACCGTGGGTGGCTCCATTGGTTAAGTGACTGACTCTTGATTTCAGCTCAGGTCATGGTCTCAGGGTCCTGGGATCAAGCACTGCTGAGCATGGAGCCTGCTTGGGATTCTCTCCGTCTCCGTCTCCCTCTGCCACTCCCTCTGAGGTTTCACTCTCCTCTCATGAGTGCTCTCTCACTCAAATAAATCTTTAAGATTAACACTCCAATGTAATAGTGACCAAAATAGGCTTAACTAAACTGGAGCCACGATTTGATCAGGAGAAGGGGTATGGAAACTCAAACCTGGAGCCCCTTGAAAGGAGGACAAATTTTTGCCAGACCCTTCTAGCACGCACCAGAGGAGAGGCAGAAGACTGGACTAGACAAAGCCTCAAGAGGCTCTTTCTGCCCTATACCTCCATGAAGAATCTAGTCCAAGAGTGAAGAGGTTTGGGAGGGCTGCTTATCATCCAAGGAAACCCCCACCATCCTCAGTATTCATGTGATTCAGAAGATGATGGAAGATATGCAAGGTCTAAGACTTACTAATTCCTCTTAACTTCCAACGAAAAGTTTCTAAGAAGCCAATTTATTTTAATGTACCATGACTTAATGTTTTTTTTTTTTAAGATTTTATTTATTTACTTGACAGAGAGAGATCACAAGTAGGCAGAGGGGCAGGCAGAGAGAGAGAGGAGGAAGCAGGCTCCCTGCTGAGCAGAGAGCCCGATGCGGGACTCGATCCCAGAACCCTGAGATCATGACCTGAGCCGAAGGCAGCGGCTTAACCCACTGAGCCACCCAGGCACCCACCATGACTTAATGTTAACCTATAAATCTGCAACTGTTCTATTTACTTGCAAGTTCAGCACAAAGTTGACAAATTACCAAAAGGGCAAAAAAAAAAAAAAAAAAAATCAAACTGGAGTCAGTAGGATGTAGGCTCTATAGTTAAACAGTCAAAATCTGAATCTCAATTCTATTCTTCAATAGCTGTGTAATCTGGGCAACTCAACTTCTCTAGCCTCAGGCTCTTCAGTTGTCAAAGGAGTGTTCTAAGAAATCATCAGGAAAATGCAAATCAAAACCCTAAGGAAAAGGCACTTCACACCTGCTAGAGGCAAAAACATAGGTAGTGACAAGTGCTGGTGAGGATATGGACAAGTTGGAAGCTTCAGGCTTAGCTGGTGGGCTGGTGGGCATGTAAAATGGCATAGTTCCTGTGGAAAATAGTCTGGTAGCTCCTCCAACAGAGTTAGCATATGATCTAGCAATTCCACTCCTAGCTATCTACCCAAGAGAAATGAAAACATGTCCACATAAAACTTACATAGGAAGCTTCATAACAGCACTACTAATAATAGCCAAAAAGTGAAAACAACCCAAAAGTTCATCAGCAGATGAATGGAAAAGTAAAATGTGGTGTGTATCTATGCAGTGGAATATTGTCCTGGGATTTCTCCTACCGTGTCTGCCAGGGGCATATAGGAGAACCCAGAAAATGTCTTCCTGTGGAGGACCCAGGCCACCCCATTCACACCCCAAGAGGTGGTTTCCTACAGACCAGCTCTGGCCTGAGGCACCCGAGAGAATGTCACCAGCTAGCAGGCCACAGCCACATCCTCTCTATAAGGTCTCATCTTGATCTTGAGTAGGGAGACCCTCTCCATTCCTTCCTTTGGGTAATCTCTCCAGCCCTAGAAGTAGCAGCTTCTCCTTACATTTATCAATGAATATTCCTTAGAGCCTCTTTTATAACTTTAAGTCATGGGAGAGCATTTACTAGTTAATAATTCTCTGTATTAAGTTTATCTTTGTTCAAATTACCAGCAGGATCTCTCTCTCCTGCCTAGACCCAGACTCATGCCCTGGTGCTTTCTTTCTCCCCACCACATTCTCTAGGGGCTGGGGCACAAAGATTTTAAGCACATTAGAATTTACAACTATTGTCTGATTTTTTTTTTTTTTTTTTGGCCTAGGAAGACAAATAGGTGGTTTTAAATATCCCATTTAATAACTTAATAGAAGAAACCTTGTTTTTCACAGACCACTAAAAAATATTAAAAGCTTCTGGGATTATGTTAATCCTTAAAAGAAGGTGAGTGGTTGCTTTAATAACTTACTTTTTTTAATTCTTAAAAACTGGAAATTAAAATGTGTGTTTCATTTCATGGTTATCAACACATCAGAAATGGGTAGGGAATACAGAATTGTGTGGTACAGAACATTTACCCTTGTTTCCGTTCACCGGTAGAACTGGGCTTCTTAAAAACTGCTCTAGTTCTAAATCAAACACACTAAGTCAGAGTCACCCATCTAAAAAGAAATAATAAAAAACAAGACCTGTGGTTTTATACAAAGGTCTTTCTGTAACATACGGAGATGGGAAAATGATCTTCCATATCTTTAGGAGAAGCACACATCTCTCAGTGAATAGAAACTTACTGAATGATTATCATGTGGTAAACAATGTGTCAGGTGTTGAGAATGTGAAGTTAAGTATATGACATCCTATCTTATTTCAGTATGTAGAGTATTCAATTAACAACTGGCTAAAAAACTTTGAAATATTTCATCTACGATCGGGTCACAAAGATAAAGCAAAAACACTTCAGTGGAAAAAAAAATACAAAAAGTTCAACAACTGTTGCAATTTCAATTTCAACATGCTTAAGAGAATACAGGCAAAGTGTGAGAAAGACCAAGATCCTTTCCCTCAATGAGCTCGCAGCACAGCTGGAAGAACACACACATAGCCCTCGAACTTAAGACACAACACGACTGAGTGATACTAAAAGAGCTGAGGATGCCAAGAAAAGGGTCATGAATTTGGACTCCAGGAGGCTGAGAACAACTGGCTGGGTCTTGAAGAATGAGTAGGTCAGGCAAAGGAAACAAAAGAGCATTACGAGCAAAAGCAAAGATTCAGGGAGAGAACTGGAGAGTTTGCATCCTGTTAAAATTTACAGGTATGTCTGATAAAGAGGCCTGAACGGGCGCGGAAGGAAAGCCAACAGCAAACTGTGGATTACAATTTTAAAAATGGGGATCATATCTCCAGTCCCAGCTCCTATTCTGCTGCACGTTATCACAGGAGAATGTATATGGCCCTAATAGTATCCCTTCCTCGCCCTTCTTCACCAGCTGCTGAAGAGTGAGTCTAACTATCAGAGTTAGTGAATAAGATTCACACACACGTGAGTGAACAGTAAAGCGTACTGGAGTCAGGACGATTCTCAGGAAGTATCCATTGTCTTAGTTATGTGTCTGACCCTGTCATAAAGGGGTGAGAAAGCTTTTTGTGAGCTGAAAGAATAGAAGTCTCAGACACGGGGACATCTTGCCCTGCCCCCAGGTCCATCCAGAACCCAACCACTGCTCTCCAGGACCAAACCACAACAGGGAGTAAAACGATATTAGAAAATTTGGGCCACGTTCTGTCTTATCAGGGTGGAGGCAAGAAGTTCCTTCTCTCAGGCAAGTCAACTACCTACTTCAAGTTTGGAAAGTTCTAGATGAGCAATTAGGAATTCGGAAGCTGTAGAATAAGGTCAGTTTGCCTATACACTGGTTTCTGCCCACACCCTCAAACCAGGAATTACAGTGCCTGCATGTAGGCTGCGAGGACATTTAACAACACACAATGAGGCACAACCCTGCTTGTGCAGACGGAGCGACTGGCCTGCATTTATGTACAATCTCTCTCTCCATGGCAACATGTTTCACCAGTTTCACTTCTTTAATCCCCATTCAATCCCCATCAAATTCATAGCTGGGAAAGTAATACTACATTTTACTGAAGGCAACACTCAAATACCAAAGGAGAAAACGTCTAACCAACGTGGGCCCAGAACCCAGCCACTAACCAGAGGCTGACAATACTTTTACAGTCTCTTAACAAAAACAGACAGAGAAAGCAGACTGAGGTTGGTCAGCAGCGGGGAGCGGGGATGCAGTGTGGGAGACCTGCAGTCTTCCAAGGAAGGCAGCAGTGGAGGGCAGGACACAGGAGACAACAAGAGCCATTTTGTCAAGGAAAATGGCCTAAGGTGCCACATATTAGAAAAGAAGTCTAGAAGCCTCAGGTCTTACAGATAGAATTTCCAGGCACTTGAGGAGATTTCCCCCCTTGGATTGTCCCAGATGTAACAACATGCTGCATAAACATGTAAATTAAATAGTATGATAATAAAAAAGGATTCCTTGCTCGAATGTGTTGGAGAAGCACAAGGAATTAGTTCCTTTTCTGCAGGATTTCTCAGGACCTTGAACTACTAATATAGTCAGAAAACTCAAAGAGGGGGGCACCTGGGTGGCTCAGTCGGTTGAGCATCTGCCGTCAGCTCGGGTCATAATCTCAGGGCCCTGGGATTGAGTAACACATCAGGCTTCTTGCTCAGCGGGCCTGCTTCTCTCCCTCTCCCTCTGCCTCTGCCTAGCCATCCCCGTCCCCTCTTGTGCTCGCATTCTCTGACAAATCAATAAAATCTTTTAAAAAGAAAAATTTTTTAAAGAATACTCAAAGAGGAAAAAATTATACAGCATCTCCAAAACTTATTTTGCACTCCCCTCTCACAGTCTAGAAGAATAGACTAAGAGCTATACCACTGTGTGACAGAATGGCAAAGTTCAAGGAGAGGCGTTTAAATCCAAACAGATATTCACCAGGAGGTGAGATTATCTGCACAAACAGAAGTCCCACATTACAACTTCACCTTTATTTAAGAGAAACAAGGCGCCTCGGTGGCTTAGTTGATTAAGCATCTGCCTTCAGCTAGGGGCATGACCCCAGGGTCCTGGGATTGAGTGCCACATCCAGGCTCCCCACAGGGAGTCTGCTTCTCCTTTGGCCCCTCCTCCCACACGTTCTCTCACTCTCAAATAAATAAATAACATTTTTTAAAAAAATAAACATGAGAATCAAGGCTGAACTCATTACCTTTTGGTGGTCATCTCTATAGGACTCCTGCTGTACCATTTCCAAAAGGTTCAGAGCCAACTGCTGCCTCGAGGGACCTTCTTCATCCACGGACATACAGTCTTCCAAGGCAGTAGAAGACAGTATCTGCAGAAGCGGCATCACTAGCACCAAGGCTGACCTTGGGATTTTCTGACCCTCGGCAACAGAGAGGAGCTTCAAAGCTATTCATGAAAACAACAATTTGCATTTAAAAAATTACTACCCCAAACAAAATGCTATTTTGTTCAAGAGAGATATGCAAAAAGTTTTCTCACCCCTTTACAACTGGGTCAGACACACAACTGAGACAATGGGTCTTACCCTTTTAGAAAGGAACATAAAAATTATTGTCTAAAACAAGCTGTTAATGTATGTTCCTGGTAACTTTAGGATAATCATAGAGAAAATACATACCAAAGAGTATAAACCAACTCTTTAAGTAAATGTGACTTTCTTTAAAATACAGCTCAGCTGGGGCACCTGAGTTAGCATCTGACTCTCGGTTTCGGCCCAGGTCATGATTTCAGGGTCCCGAGACCAGGCCCCACATGAGGCTCCATGCTCAGTGCAGAGTCCACTGGAGATTCTCTCCCTCTCCCTCAGTTCTTCCCCTTCTTCCCCTCCCCCACACACACTTGGATGCTCTCTCCCTTCCCCTCAAATCAATCAATCAATCAATATCTTTAAAGATAAAAAAATACAATTCAACTTTTGTCCTTTTATTGCCAGGTCTTTCCACTGCCCTCAACAGAGCCAAGAGACCAGAGTTCCTGATCCGTGGATTTTAAGACCAATGTGCATGCTTCCCTTACAAACCCATGTGAGAATTATATTGAGATGCATTGGTAAAGGGAGGCAAAACAGAGAAGTCCTTCACTGTAATTGCTAAAAAGTGAATCAGGAATAGTCTCAGAGTCCATAACTGGTAACAATCAAACCCATTTTCATAAATGATCTTTTTTTAACATGGACACTCAACTTATACATCAGAAATACACACAGAAAAAAAAATACACACAGAAATGTGTGATGACTTAGTCACATATATAATCTACCCTAGACCATTAACAAAATGAGATAAAGCAGAAATATAATTTTCACAATTATTAGATGAGCCCTACTTTACCAAAAGATGTCATTCATAGGCTTCCAAGCTAGATTATCGATCAATCAATCTCCCCACAACAACAAAAAAAGTCTAGTCTATAAGCCTTAAGTCATGTCAGTGATTTGCCAATATTTTCTTCTCATCATCTGGCAGTCAAACCTGAACATGGTAACAAACACCTGTTATTCTAACACTGCTAATTGACCTTCCCTGCTTAAATATTAGTCTTTTTTAATTAAGTTTTAAAAATATGGAATGCTTCACGAATGTGCAAGTATCTTTGCACAGGGGGCATGCAAATCTTTTCTGTACCATTCCAATTAAAATATTAATTTTAATCCATAATTGTCCCTGAGAGACTATGAAAATCCATCATCTCTAATAAAACAGGACATGTATACATTTCTATCTTCTGTATTATAAATCTTCCAGGCATTTTTATAAATTGCTATTTACAATCAAGGCTAGTGTTAATAATTAAGAAGCAAAACACTGTATTAATGCTGTGGATTTGTCAAGTTTGAAATCATCAATATCTTCTTGGTTATCCTATTTGAACACTCTTTTCCAGTATGCTAAACAGCCCATCTTCCCTCCTCTTCAACGTAACATACTGGATAATGGAAATGCTCTGTCACTAGATTATAGTGCTGGTTGCTCAACTCTGTAAATTCATTTTTTTAAAAAGCCACTTTATATTGTACACTTAAAAATGGTAAACTTTGTGGTAAATAAACTATACCTCAATAAAGCTGTTAAAAAAGAAAACAAAACTACAGCTGTCAGTGGATGGAACTGGAAGATATTATGCTGAGCGAAATAAGTCAATCAGAGAAAAACAAGTATCATGTGATCTCCCCCATGTGTGGAATTTAAAAAACAAAACACAGGATCATAAGGAAGGGAGGAAAAAATAAAACAAGATGAAATCAGAGAGGGAGAGAAAACCATAACTGACTCTTAATCTCGGGAAACAAACTGAGGTTTGCTCAAGGGGAGGAAGTGGGATGGATGGTGGATGGTGCGGCTGGGGGATGGACACTGGGGAGGGCATGTGATGCAATGAGCACTGGGTATTATACAAGACTGATGAATCTACTGACTTCTCCCTCTGAAACCAATCATACATTATAGGTTAATAAATTTAATTTAAATTTTAAAATGGAAGAGGAAAACAACAACAACAACAACTATGGCTGTCCGAAGTACCAGCCCTGGCAAATTATACCTCTGGGAAGATGCCATGCGCTCCGCTCGCAGAACACCACCATCAACAAAAAAGGCAAAAGCGCTTCAGAAAGAGCCTCAGGAGGAGGGCACAAATGAGACAAGGTCAACAGACAAAAAAGAGCGCAGGATGCCAAGGGCCCCCTTCATGTGCTACAGCGGTTCTCAAGATAGACTGGAAGTGGAAAAGGAATTCACCTCAAAATCACGATGAATTAAAATGCCCACAATGGGGCGCCTGGGTGGCTCAGTGGGTTAAGCCGCTGCCTTCGGCTCAGGTCATGATCTCAGGGTCCTGGGATCGAGTCCCGCATCGGGCTCTCTGCTCAGCAGGGAGCCTGCTTCCCCTCTCTCTCTCTGCCTGCCTCTCCATCTACTTGTGATTTCTATCTGTCAAATAAATAAAATAAAATCTTAAAAAAAAAAAAAATGCCCACAATGACCTACACAATCAGTATCTACCTCTTTACACACTTCAAAATGAGAGTGGGGATGAT
This sequence comes from Neogale vison, assembly GCF_020171115.1. NCBI lineage: Eukaryota > Metazoa > Chordata > Mammalia > Carnivora > Mustelidae > Neogale > Neogale vison. The sequence continues at coordinate 48,170,768 of NC_058099.1, forward strand.
CGACAGATCATGGCACCATGCAATATAATTTGGACAGGTTCTCCATTACTACATAGATGTTACCCCAAGTAAAGAGACGCAACACTAGCATAAACGCTGCATTTTAAAGGTGTGACTTGGCTGCCAATCGGCCAGACATATCAACCTGGTTTTTTACCATATTCTTTTTTTTTTTTTTTAAAGATTTTATTTATTTATTTGACAGAGAGAAATCACAAGTAGACGGAGAGGCAGGCAGAGAGAGAGGGAAGCAGGCTCCCTGCCGAGCAGAGAGCCCGATGCGGGACTCGATCCCAGGACCCTGAGATCATGACCTGAGCCGAAGGCAGCGGCTTAACCCACTGAGCCACCCAGGCGCCCCTTACCATATTCTTAAATAGAGTATTTTTACCCCCCTCCTTTAGTCCCATTCCTCACTGGTAGGACAGCTGAGATACTTGGTAAATTATGGTGTATGTGTGGAGCCGCTGCATAAAACACCTTGTGGGATATGAAAAACAAAGTTCTATTTCAGAATAATTAACCAGGAAAATTTCTAGAATGAAAACTCAAAGTATACAGGACTTTCTAGCATAGCATAACACATAGCTCGAGGGACTCCCCCCAACACTTACGTTATATGTACATTTTACTCTTGTGAGGATATTTTTATTTACCTAAACTTAGGATTGGCTTCTGCTGACTTGCTGGTGTCTGCAGCAGTAAGAAAGCTATTCCAACTGTGACCGGTTCAACAGGAAAATCCTAAAAGAAAAACAAGAAAGGAGTTGAAGAAGTTCCCAGAGCCATGTTTTGTTTTGTTTAAGATTTTATTTATCAGAGAGAGAGGGGGAGAGAGCGAGCACAGGCAGACAGAATGGCAGAGGCAGAGGGAGAAGCAGGCTCCCTGCTGAGCAACGAGCCCGATGTGGGACTTGATCCCAGGATGCTGGTATCATGACCTGAGCCGAAGGCAGCTGCTTAACCAACTGAGTCACCCAGGCGTCCCGAGCCATGGCTTTTTAATAGCATGTATCCAAGAAGAGTATATTTAACATGAAAGATCATCAACCTATTGTACAAAGCTATTTACAGTAAGCCAGCTCTACTACGGGAAGGATGGGGACTCCACAGCAATCACACATAAATTCAAAACATTATCGTATCTGGTTGAAGAGCAGAGGCTATCCACCAAATTAACTTGAAGAGAAAAATGCCTGGGCACCTGGGTGGCTCAGTTGGTTAAGCGTCTGTCTTTGACTCAGGTCATGATCCCAGGGTCCTGGGACTGAGCCCCGCATCGGGCTCGCTGCTCTGTGGGGAGTCTGCTTCCCCCCTAACCCTCCCCCCACTCGTTCTCTCTTTCCTTCTCTCTCTCAAATAAATAAAATCTTGAAAAACGAATTAAAAAGAGACAATGCCTTAACACAACAAACAGACCTATACATCTTCAAAAACAGTCTTTCAAATCACTGAAAAACTACCTGAAATACTAAAAGAATACTTCATTTTTTAAAAGTAGGTCAACTGTTTAATTACCTAATCCAGGCATGATTCATCTATATAACTTACATAAAGAACTACACTTAACGATCTTAATAAATAATGCTATTTTGGGGTGCCTTGGTGGCTCAATTACACATCCCACTCTTGGTTTAGACTCAGATTATGATCTCCAGGCAGGGAGATCGAGCCCCATGTTGGGCTCCACCTCAGTGGGGAGTCTTCTTTCCCTCTCTCTCTGCCACTCTCCACCTCCTCAACCTGCTCAAGTGTGCCTTCTCTCTCTCTGAAGTAAATAAATCTTTAAAAAATAAATTCTGTTATTTTAATAAAGGAAACAGTAATACCGAGGGAGGCAGAGATTATTCTTAAATCACAGTAATCTATTAAACATATTTAAATGTAGGAAATCAATAATCATAAAAACTGAAAATCATTATTTTTCACCAAGTATATCAATCACATAGAAAGCAAAATGGAGGGCACCGGGGTGACTCAGTCGTTAAGCATCTGCCTTCAGCCCACTGGGATCGAGTCCCACATCAGGCTCCCTGCTCAGTGGAAAGCCTGCTTTTTCCTCTCCCACTGCCCTGCTTGTGTTCCCCCCCACTCTCTAATAAATAAAATCTTTTTTAAAAAGAACAAACTGAATGTGAACATTAAGTTCTTGTATCTCTTGCAATTTACTTATTAGATGTTATTTGAGCCTTCTAAATAAAGAAAATATTAACACATTCTGTAAGTAAAGAAGAAAGGTCCAGCACACTTCACTAAAATTACTTCATTCTGAAATTTTAGAGATGCTATTGCAGAGCGGAAATAATATGAATCAGAGGATGGGCAAGGAGAAAAAAAAACCATAAATGTGTGGTAGAACCACATGTTAAGAAAACACTTGGAGAAAACTAACTAATCTGACATACTCAGAAGTTATAATCTTGGAGGGCTATTAACTCTGGCACAAATAGATATATAATAAATATATATAGATCTTCATCTCAGTTTCACCATTTAAAAAGTGAAAATAAGGGCGCCTGGGTGGCTCAGTGGGTTAAAGCCGCTGCCTTCGGCTCAGGTCATGATCTCAGGGTCCTGGGATAGAGCCCCACATCCGGCTCTCTGCTCAGCAGGGAGCCTGCGTCCCTCTCTCTCTCTCTCTCTCTGCCTGCCTCTCTGTCTACTTGTGATCTCTGTCTGTCAAATAAACAAATTTAAAAAAATCTTTAAAAAAAAAAGTGAAAATAAACTGCAAACTCTTCCCAAGTGCATGTTTATGGACTTTTAAAAACCAGCAAAATAAGAAAATTAAGGGGCACCTGGGTGGTTCAGTCATTAAACGTCTGCCTTCGGCTCAGGTCATGATCCCAGGGTCCTAGGATAGAGCCCCACATTGGGCTCCCTGCTCAGTGGGGAGGCTGCTTCAACCCTCCTACTTCCCCTGCTTGTTCCTTCTCTCACTGTCTCTCTCTCTCTCTGTCCAATAAAGAAATTAGATCTTAAAAAAGAAGAAGAAGAAGATTAAATTGTTTTAATGGATTATTTTTTCATTTGTGTCTTTGGGCCTATACCCCCTCACTGCTTTGAAATATAGTTGAGAACAAAGCAATGGCTATCTATTTGAGGACAATGTATTTTTTAAAAAGAAGACACTTATTGTATATACCATCACACCATTCTTTGTCGTGATCTTTTCCTCAATTGCATTTCATATTCTGCATATCCATTTAAAAAAAGAGAAGAAAAACCAGCAAAATCATTTAAATTTCAAATTTCCTGGCTACCAAGAAGATGAGAGACAAATTAAAGGATGACTTGATACTAAGGCTACACTGGAAAGCTTTTTTCACAAAAGCTATCACCGCAAAGGCCACAAAGTAGTACTTTGTGTCTCTGACATGGACTAGAAACATGCTAAGTGGATGGAACTTTTTTAAAAGAGAGAGAGTTGCCCGGGTGGGGGGGGGGGTGCAGGACTGAGTGCTGCTGCCCCTCGGAACAATTTGTTACTTAAACTGTAACCCCTGGAGGATTTTACTAGTTACCAAGCACATTTAGATATGGCCTTAAGAAATACATATACTGACAACAGGTCTTTGGGGAGAAGGACGATAAACGACCGTGAAGCTGGGCAGCTGGGGATGCCCGGCCGCCGAGGGCGGAACGCCACCTGCTTCAGGGAAGCCGAGCACCGGGGAACGCCCGGTCAGCTCAGGGTGGAAAGAAAACCGCCTGCTTCCCTTATCCGCTGTCCGCTCCTTTCTCTTCTCAGAAGTGCCCGTTGTTAGTTAGATGAGTCCTTTGAATGTGCTTATTTAATTATAAACTTTATCCTCCTTCTTGCTTGTCTGCAAGACAGGATTAACGTTTGACCTTCATCAATCCTTCTATTGGCTATTGTTTCTATCCAATAAAAGTGAGACTGTGGAGTTGCTGGAGGCAGCAGTCCTTTTCGACTGTTGTCCCCTGCTCCCAATCTTTTGCCGCTGACTTGTTTGTGCCTAATTCTTCTCTCGTCACCAACTGGAAGCAGCAACAGAGGGAGACCAGCAGACTCCATGTTCAACACAGAGCCTGACACAAGGCTCAATCTCAGGACCTTAATATAATGAATGAGCCAAAATTAAGATTCAGATGCTTAACTGACTGAGCCCTTACGTGGATGGAACTTAAAGATGGGAAGGCCCAAGTAAAAATGGCATTCTCCAAGAAGTGGGAGACTTCAGAGTAGAAGGTGAAAGGAAATGAGCTGGAGAGCAAGGCACCAAGACGAAGGAATAGTGGGGGATTACACCAGGTAAGCTTAAATTGCTTACAGTTCTAAGAAATTTATTGTTTGATTGATCTTTAATGGAGACCAAATAACTTCATGAGGTCTCTTAACAGAAGACTGTATTAAACATCTCATATGCCACTTGAGATCCTATACATATTGCTACTACAACTCATGCTTTCTGAACCAGACTAGTGAAAGGTCCACAGGACAGGACAGTTAAAGCCCCACAGGCTGAGGCTTGACAAAATGACAAGGGAAGCCCATGGATAAATGCTTCCCTCCTTTATCTGGATCCTTCTGGGACATATTTCATAACACTTCTCAGAAGATTCTGTGCGATCAAGCAATTGGTTGTTCCTAGCACTGGGCAACATAGAGATACTTGTATTCTCTCTCTCCCATTTCCAGTATTTCAGGGTCTTGGCCCTTTCCCACTTGCTTCCTGGCATCAGCCTTGCAAATAAACTCCTGCTGCATACACCTTGGCTTTTACGGAAATATGGATTCTGCTCTCGACATTAAGGAAACTCAGGAACGACTTTTGGAGGAACCCAGGCTAATTCAGAGCCTATCTGGAGCAAGGAAAGAAAACACAAAAGAGGAGGAAATGTTTTTACACTGGGCCACAGAAGTCACAGGACTTTTAATAGCAGTGGACCTTAGAGTCCACACTTTCTGTCCTCAATTCAAATGAAATCCTGTCACTGGGCATCACCAATGAAGAAGGCACTAAGTACACACACACACACACACACACACACACACACACACGATGAAGAAAGGTGAGTGGAACTGAGTCAGCTGATGGCGAAGTGTTCTAGAATTCAGGTTCCTGGCCTTCTCAAAATTGGGCTGTTTAGCTCTTGCTTCACTCTGACAGCTACCCAGTCTCCTCACCATCAATATCATTTTTGCCTAATTTTGCTCTTGAGAGTAATGGAAAGGACCTTAGGTTATGATCATTCAAATAGTGCTACAAATAACCAAGACTAAATCCACGGCAACTAATATACCATAAGGAATGCATCCATTTTCAGAACACAATGAAACATCTCTGATAGAAGAACATAAAAATAACAAAGGGGAAAAGTTAATGTAACACTTGAACTGCATATCCAGCTAATAAACTCAGTGATATAGGAACGATACAGCCTTAGCCTAGGTAATATGAATGTCTTTTTTTTTAATTTTTTTTTTAATTTGAGGGTAAGAAATGGAGCAGGGGGAGGGGCAGACTCCCTGCTGAGCAGGGAGCCCCACTTGGGGCTCGATCTGGGACTCTGGGATCATGATGATCTGAGCCGAAGGCAGATGCTTAACCAACTGAGCCACCTAGGTGCCCTATTAATAAGAATGTCTTATTCTACTTTATTTTGTTTCAGATTACAGTGTACATAGCCCTAAAGGATATAGGTGTACAAATTAGTTTTCCTAGACTTTTTCTTTCTTTCTTTTTTTTTTTTGGTTTAACCTCAGAAACACTGGGCCAGAGTTGGGGGTAGAAAATTACAAAACACAAGTATTTTAACAGTTCTATTCATATTTACTTCCTTCTAAAATTGTTAAATATTGAACAAAAGGAGGACACTATAAAAATGATTTTCACAGGCATCACTATTGTTTTAAATTAAAATACAGTGTAATTCCACAGGCCAATAATCCTAATGACACACACGCAAAAATCAACAAAGTATTAGCAAACCAAGTTCAATCACACATTGAAAGGATCACGTATCATAATCAAGTGAGATTTCCTCTAGGAATGCAAGGATGGTTCAACAACTGCAAATTAACATGATACAACATCTTCACAGAATGAAAAAAAATCATATGATCCCCTCAATAGATGCAGAAAAGCATTTGATAAAACTCAACACTCATTTATGTTAAGAATTGTCAACCAAGTGGGTAGGAAGTGAACATACTTCAACATTCTAAAGAACATATATGAGAAACCCACACCTAAAATCATATTCATTGGTGAAAGCTGAAAGCTTTTCCTCTAAAATCAGTAATAAGATAAGTATGTCCACTCTCACTACTTTTATTCAACTTGATAGAGGAAATCCTAGCCACAGCAATTAGGCAAGAAAAAGAGATAAAACACATCCAAATTAGAAAGAAAGGGAGAAAACTGTCACTATTTGCTGATGACATATATTATATGGAAAACCCTAAAACTTTAGGGTTACTATTAGGGTCACTATTAGAATAAATGAAAGTTTCAGGATATAAAAATCAACATACAGAAATCTGTTGTTTCTATACACTAATAAACTATCAGAAAGAGAAAATTTAAAAAGAATATCCCATTTACAATTGTATCCCCCCCCCAAAAAAAAAAAAGAAAGGAAAAACAAGCACAGGAATAAATTTAACCAAAGAGGGGGAAGAACTACACTGTGAAAACAATAAGACACTGATGAAAGAAAGTGACGAAGATACAAATAAATGGGAAGATATTCCATGCTCATGGGCTATAAGAATCGCTGTTAAAATGTCCCTAACACCCAGAACAACCTAAAGAGTCAGTGCAATCCCTATCAAAATACCAACTGAATTTTTCACAGAACTAGAATAATCCTACGGAACCACAAAAGACCTCAAATAGCCAAGGTAATCGTGAGAAAGTAGAACAAAGCTGGAGGAAGTAGCACACTTCCAGATTCCAAATTATACTCAAAGCTACAGTGTTCAAAACAGTATGATGCTGGGGCACCTGAGTGGCTCAGTCGATTAAGGGTCTGCCTTCAGCTCAGGTCATGAGCCCAGAGTCCTGGGATCAAGCCCCGCACCAGGCTCCCTGCTCAGCGGAGAGCCTGCCTCTCCCTCTCCCTCTACTATTCCCCTGCTTGTGTACTCTTTTTTCTCTCTTTCTCTGTCAAATAAAATAAGCGAAATCTTAAAACAAAACAAAGAACAGTATGGTACTGACACAAAGACAGACACACAGACCAAAACAGAACAGAGCTCAGAAATAAACCCACATGTATATGGACAATAAATCTTCGATGAAAAAGGAAAGAATATACCATGGGGAAAGGATAGCCCCTCAAAAAATGGTGTTGGGAAAACTGGACAGCTATGCAGAAGACTGAAACTGGACCACACATAAAGATAAACTCAAAATGGATTAAGGCCTTACTATAAGACCTGAAACCATAAAATTCCTATAAGGAAACATGGGCAGTAAGCAACCTGATGCTGATCTTAGCAGGATCTTTTGAATGTCTCCTCAGACAAGGGCAACAAAAGCAAAGACAAACACATGAGACTATATCAGAATAAAAAGCTTTTGCACAGCCAAGGAAACCATTAACAAAATGAAAAAGCAACCTATGGAATGGAGAAGATGTTTGCTAGTGACATATCTGATGAGGAGTCAACATCCAAAATGGAAAAAGAACTATATTTTTTACAGGTTTTCTATATCTTATCTCTAAAATGTTACATATCATATACAACACATATTATGTATCTAATGAGTATGATTATATATAATAATTTTACATTAGAATAGGCATTGATATTTTATATATCAATGTTATTATTGTTATAATTATTATAATTATCTATCATGCTAGATACTAGAGCTAACAGATGTTATATAATAGAGCTAACAGATACATATTACTGCATAGTATGATATATAACATCAATATACCATTATATAATATATAACGTAGTATTACCTATAAAGTCCCAGCAGATATAAAACAATACTGATCACAAGACTGACAAATAGGCAAATGACTTACCTGAGCTTCCTTGGCTCCCACTTCCCACTAAAATTTATATGTAGTTTCTGTTTCCTTCTACTCCTTTACTCTAATTTGGTTCCTACCACCATCCCTCCACTGACATGGCTTCCTCTAATGTAAACAAGAAACTTGTACTTATTGCACCCTAAGACTTCTTTCCATACCTTACTTTAAACACTCTCTCCATGAAAGTGTTGACCATTCCCCTTTTTGAGATATTCCTTCCCTTGATTTTCATGTCCTTGGTCCCTTCTGCTTATCATACAATCCTTCTGACCACACTTTCTCCTCGTTTTCAGCACACTCCAGCCCCTGGAGTTCCATAAAAACCCACGTAATGTAATCCCACGGGTGAAACTCCCACCCCAAAGAAGAGGTCTACAAATCTGTACCTTTAGCCTAAGCTTCTATCCTAAATTTTCAGACCACATATCCAATTACCCATGATCCTTACATACCTCAAACCAAGCATATCTAAAGCCAAATTTATCCTCTGCCCTCTAACCTCAGTTGGAGGTAACATCAGTTACCATTTCTCAAAGTGAAGGGCGCCATCCAGCTGCTCAAAAAAGACAGCTGAGACTTAGCCAAGGAACTTCTCCTTGTCCATCTACACAGCCACAAAGCCCTACTGATTTCATCTCCTCCCTCTCTCTTTTCCCACTCTCTTTTCCTCCCTCTTCTACTCTTGCCTACTCTCTTCCCCTAATTAGTCCCTTGCTATAAACTGAGGTGTGCCCCTGCCACACAAATACATATGTTGAAGTAACCATACCCAGTTACTCCTTACCTGAAGTAAGAATACCTAACTACCAAGCTGACTATATTGGGAGTATGGAAGTAATTAAAAAATTAAATGAGGTCATGTCTGGAAGTCTCTTGAAGTCACAGAAAGTGTCTTTTTATGTATGTATTCTATAGGGTCTGGCATATAATAGGTGTTCAAGAATTGGAGCACCTTAACTGGTGCTCCAAATGTAGTGATCGTTTTTATAACAGATGACAAAAGTAGTCATTAACAGTATGATCTAATGGTATTTGACCCAACACCTTTGATACCAATAAAGTTAAAAAAGCACACTCACCCTGCTACTGAAAGACCCAATTAAGAGAACTGATGTATTAAAATGTCATATTCTCAGGGCACCTGAGTGGCTCCGTAGGCTAAGCATCTGTCTTCAGCTCAGGTCATATCCCAGGGTCCCGGGATCCAGCCCCACATCGAACCTCCCTCTCCCTCTGCCACTCAACCTGCTTGTACTTGCTCGAGCTCTCGATCTCTTCCTGACAAATAAATAAAATAAAATGTTTTAAAAAGAGTGTGGTTTTATTGGTACTCTCCTTACCTCCTTCAAAAGTTCAACACTGTGCTCTAAAAGGTGAATTAAAGATGAGCATTCCCCAGTTATCGTTAGGCTGACTTCACAAAAACACAGCAGCTGCAGGGTCAGCTGGGTAAGCTGAATTTTCCAGAAAATGGGATGACGCAGTAAGCTTAAATATACTTCCTCAATAAACAGCATCACTTCTGTTGTCTGGATCAAATCTTTTACCTGTTTAAAAAAAAGTCATTATAGGATATTAAAATAATATACAAGGGGGGACGCCTGGATGGCTCAGTGGGTTAAAGCCTCTGCCTTCAGCTCAGGTCATGATCTCAGGGTCCTTGGATCAAGCCCCGAGCCAGGCTCTCTGCTCAGCGGGGAGCCTGCTTCCTCCTCTCTCTCTCTCTCTCTGCCTACTTGTGATCTCTGTCAAAAAAGAAAAGAAAAAAAGGTGGGGGAGCGCTCCTGGGTGGCTCAGGTCATGATCTCAGGGTCCTGGGATCGAGCCCCGCATAGGGCTCTCTGCTCAGCAGGAAGCATGCTCCCTCGCCCCCCCGCCTGCCTCTCTGCCTACTTGTGACCTCTCTCTCTGCCAAATAAATAAATAAAATCTTTTTTTAAAAATCTTAAAATAAAATAATATACAAAACAAAAGATAATTTTAAACTATCTAAGAAGTTTTGGCAATCTTTTCTAAACCTATAAAGACTTAAAGAGATGAAGACATTTACATAACTCAAAGAGAATTAAACCAGGTAAAAACGCTGCCTTATTTTTGCCACTAACCAAAATACAATTTGCTACTGTTTCTGTTACTGCTGGCTGACACAAATTGTTTTCGTTTATTTTTCTGATTTCTCTGAGTGAAGATTTTTCTATTTTAAGACAAACGACAAGACTGTGCCAACATGTTGAAGGAAATTAATCAAAGTTGGTTTTGAGCTCTCCAAATGAACTCTCCTTTCAATGATTCCAACACAGTTACCTGGAAGAAAAGGGTTGGCATGTTATTCTAATGTACTACTAAGCCCTTCATCTGGAAGATATTTGCTCAGACAACCTTAACTGAGAGCACCATTTCCACACTTGGCAGATGCAATGAAAGACCATATTCAAATGGTAGGGTGTCTTCTCCACAGGCTAATCATTAGATAGGAAGGACTTGGGTGCTCTTGAAAATCCCAATTCAATTCAAACCCAGCTGTTCCGATCAAAATTCTGGAGTTGGTATTAAGGATATGGTCCTGCTCACAGACACATTGGCATTTACCAGAGATTACAAACAATGAACCATCTGCTTCAATCAGAAGCCTTGTGTCTGTTAAATTTATCAAGAGGAAAGCCTACAGTTGACCAGCTGTACCTTTCACCAATCGTTACCACTATAATAACCCAAAAGGATTATAAGTTATACAAAAAGAAAAATTAATTCCTAGCAAATAAGAGGGAAAAAAGATATTAAAAGATCAAGGGAGAAGAGACAGAAAATGGTAATTTATAAAAAGATAAACAGCCAAGTAGCTAAATTATTTTACTCTTTTAAAAACCTACAATGGCGGGCACCTGGGTGGCTCAGAGGGTTAAAGCCTCTGCCTTGGCTCAAGTCATGATCCCGGGGTCCTGGGATCGAGCCCCGCATCGGGCTCTCTGCTCAGCGGGAAGCCTGCTTCCTCCTCTCTCTCTCTCTGCCTGCCTCTCTGCCTACTTGTGATCTCTGTCAAATAAATAAATAAAATCTTTTAAAAAAATAAAATAAAAACCTACAATGGCAAAGGCAAAGGCCACCAAGAAAAGGGATTGGCACCAAGACAGAGCCTCATGTTTACTGGACAATATATTTCCTTGAATGTATTTTTTGTGCATACTTGAAATGTTCCATAATAAAAAAAAATTTTGGACAACCTCAGCAAGCTAGCATTAAAGGCTCTGTAATCTTTACCAATACTTTTAGCAATACTTGTAATGTTCTGTCTTGATGTAGCAACAGACTGCGTGCAATGGATTACATGTGCCATGACAAGAGTCACAATGAAAAAGAAGGAACTATTTGGACAAAAGTCAACAGTGAAGTTTAAGGCAGGTAAATTAAAGACAAACAAACAAATACGAATACTAAATGGAAGAGCAACTGGCGTGAAAAGAAACTAGAAATTTCATGAACCATCGTTTCATCATGGGTCAACACGGCAGCAGGGTTATTTCTAAAATAACTTTTTTTAATTGATGAGAGTCTATTCATGTGCACAGTATGGGTCAGACCACAAATACAGGGGTGTATTCAGCTCTAAAAAGAACATTTCATAGTAACACATTCTAAGCGCTAATAAACTAGAGAACTCCTGGCAACAGACAGTGTAAAGTCTGGAAACCCTAGTACAAAAAAGTGATGAAGGAAAGAAAGGAAGAAAGGATGGAAAGGAAGAAAGAGAAGGGAAAGAAATAAACAACACCAAATAGGATGTTTTTATGGGTTTTTTTAAAAGCCTATTTTGTTTCATTCTATAAGGAACAGAAACTAATGGGTAAAAGGAAAATGCAGGTCAATTAGAAGAACTAAACAAAAAGGCTGCCTTGCAAAACAGCACACTTCTTATCCCTAAAAATTTAGTCATGGGATGGTTATCTCGGAGAGTTTAAGAAATACCTGTAATCGGTGGGAAAATGGATTACGTTCCACTAAACGCTCAGATTCTTCATACTCTAATAAAGCCAATTTGTTAATTGATTAAATGTATTTATGTTGCTAGTTCCATTAGTTCCAAATGATGTACCTAACTCCTTTTTTTTCTTCGCCTAGCTCAATTATATTAATAAGCTACAGATTCCCCCAAGTATCTCTCAGAGGTCACTTGTGGAAATTATTTAGGCTCACAGATCCAGGTTCATGGGGATGAAGGCAAACATCTAGCAGAGAGCACAGAACTGGGCGATGTAAGCATGAGCTGGAAAAAGTGTACCCCAGTCCAAGTTGTTCTGCTATACAGTACTTTACTGCCCACACAAAACAAAAGCTTTGGAAAAGCCACAGGAGAATTCATTTTAATTAACTTTTCTCTGCCTTGATTACAGGAAAGCCCATTTATGAGTCACAAAGGAAAGATTCAGTCTAGTCACTCTTTGCTAACACAAACTTAAAACAGGTCATCTGTGACCTCAACTGATCACTCTGAAAAATCCTCACAGATTCCCTCCATCAGCTAAGCAGCATGCACTCAGATTCTAGGCAAACGGGAAAACTCAACAGCCTGATAACTTAATCCTTACACTGACATCATAACACAGTGGTAAGTGGCATTTTTTTTAATCTGCAATTATAGAGACATTAGCTCAAAATTATTTCTCCCTCGAACATCCCCAGTATTTTCTCCATGCCTGTTCAACATCTTTGATCCATTTACTTCAAATTATGAGAATTTACATACTTGTCTTAACTCCCTTCCTAGACTGTGGGCTTCTCACAAGCAGGAGACCGCAGGGTCACCGAGTACGTTGTCAGGAGATATGTGGAACCTGGACTCTAGCCAGCGCTCAGCTGGTCATGCCCTGCATTTCCAGGGCTATATCTGCCCAGAGGCCCACCTTTTTCTAATTTGTACAGAGTTTTGTTTTTTTCTTGTAACTCTTGTGTCTAGCATAAGGAGGAACTCAACTCAAAATTCTTTACCCTGAGAAGTCTTTCCTGAACAACAGAAACCTTTTATTTCTTACTAATCCTAAAGTAGATTATACTGATTTACAGGTCTATGAACTTAGTTATAACAGGATATGTGTAAATGTTAAATCTATATTTGGTTCCTTCCTCATCTCCAAAAGCCTGCGAGCATTTCTAGAACCAGGCTTGTATCCAAGTTTTCAAATCATGCATTCTACTCTATGCATGATGGGAACAACCAACACTGATTGACGCTGCTGTTGCATCAGTGGAGGAGGACGAGGGGTCTTACCTGCAAACACGGAACCATGTCACAACACAGCTGAAGTATCTGTTGTTCCAAGACTGATGGTTGCTCTGGGTCACCAGGAACCCGGGGTTGAAGTAAGACTTTCAGCAGCGTTAGGCGCAGTTTAGCGTATTCTTGTAACTGGGATGGTTCGCAATAGAGATACCATAGAAATGGTGCCATTATTTGGATACACGAAACTTCAGACCTGCAAATCATTTCATGCATAAGCCAGTCACCAAGTTCAACAGGGTACCAAGCAGTAACTGTCAAACATCAACTTATAGTTCATGACACACTAGGATACCACGGAAGGTAACTTGTTTTTGTGATTCTTCAATTCCAACATGACTTACTGGGATCCATGCCTCCCAGGTCTTTGCACCCTGGGGGATATGACAACACCAGGAGCCCAGAAGCCTGATGCCCAGGACTACAAGAATGTTTACTCGCATACTAAAATATCATCTGCATCTGCAGGACCAGGCTTTGGTGGACATCAAAATGACCCTAGAGCCTTTTTGGAATTGCAGAAGTCAGGATGCATGCTCCAGGGATAGGACATTGGCAACGCATTTTTGGAAAAACTCCACAGGTGCAGTTCTATGGAAAACGAAACTATACAGGCATCCCAAGAAGACTACATGAACCATTAACATTTACTTGTCAAATGGTCAACACATGGGGTGTAGAAGCTATTGCACTTCATGCCTTTCAATCCATGTCCTCACCACAATCCTATGAAATAAAACCATCCCATTGCGCAGATGCAGAAATGAAAGAGGAGAAAGGTCATTTGCCAAGTCCTTCCTCTTAAGCTCTTCCCACTCAAAGGAGGAAGGCTTTACATATCTTTCATATCTATTTAGATTTCAATATACCTCAATAACTCATCCGAAGTCACTAAAATTTAGCTAAAATTACCCTTGAGGTATATACATTTGATTAGGTCATTAACCAGCTTAAAAGAACGCTCTTTTAAGATAAAGTATTAACACCCCCTTAAGATAAAGTATTTAGCCCAAGTCACAAACCCTCCATAATCGAGCCTCTGCTTGTCTTTTCAGCCTCTTTGCTCACTCCCCTTTGCTCTCCACTGAGCTACACTAAATGTCTTTCAGATGTTCAGTCAGGTTCTCTGAATGTTCTTCCCACCTGCTGTTCCCTCTACTTAGAACATTCTCCTCTTTTTTTCCTTTCCTTTTCCTGCCTCTGCTAATTCCTCTCACCTTCCAGTTCTTGCCTTTAAAATGACTCCCTTGGGGCGCCTGGGTCGTTCAGTGGGTTAAAGCCGCTGCCTTTGGCTTAGGTCATGATCCCAGGGTCCTGGGATCAAGCCCCACATGGGGCTCTCTGCTCCGCAGGGAGCCTGCTTCCTCCTCTCTCTGCCTGCTTCTGCCTACTTGTGGTCTCTGTCTGTCGAATAAATGAATAAAATCTTTAAAAAAATAAAATAAAATGACTCCCTGAGGGTCTTCCCTTAACCTAGTGAAAGCAGAGCCCCATTATGGGTTTCCACAGAACAATGAAAATATTGTCATTATTTACTAAATACCTCTCTCTATCTCGGGCCATACTATAAGCCAAATGACAGCATGGATTTCTGTTTACTGCTGGATCACCGATAATGACATAGTAGGCCTCCAAAGAGATATTCAATTACTAAATTAATCGATTCAGTTATACTACATCATAGAGTAGTATTACGATTAGCATGGAGATCATAATTTTATTTTACTGTTTCATATTTATTATACATAGGGAATTATTAGATAAGCTATAAAGGTGAATAGGCATTACCTTTTTTTTTTTTTAAGATTTTATTTATTCGTAAGAGACACAGAGAGAGACAGAGGAGGAAGCAGACTTTCCAAGGAGCAGGGAGCCTGATGATCACAGGACCCTGATCACAGGACCCTGGGATCATGATCTGAGCTGAAGGCAGGCGCTTAACCAACTGAGCCACCCAGGTGCCTGGCATTATCTATCCTTAAGAGGCATACAGCCTAGGGGCACCTGGGTGGCTCAGTCAGTTAAATGTCTTGGTGTGGGCTCAGGTCATGATCTCAGGGTCATGGAATCAAGCCCGAGCACAAAGCCTACTTGGGATTTTCTGCCTCCCTCAAACAAAAAAAAAGAGGTGCACAATCTAACAGTGGCAATCAGCTCTGTTCCTAGACTAGAGGACATAAAGTGAAAACTTCTAAAAGAAAGGTAGAGAGTACAATACTTCAATACTTCATGGAGGAAATGCTATTTAAATTATGCTTGACACATAATTTTATAAAACTATACATTAAACAGCAATGTGATTTCAAAACACCATTAACATATTTTCAAGTTACCAAACTGGTAAGATTTACTTACTCATTTATTCTCTTGGCAAAATTTACTGAGTACCTACAGTATCCCATTCACCCTTCTATGTGCTAGAAACAAAGCAAGAAACAAAAAATACTCAATCTGATGGCGCTCACAAGCTGGAGGGATTTTTTTCCTCAAGAGACAAATATTCACACAATCTATAAAAAAACTTCTAAGGATTTCTGAGTTCGTAATTCTTACTGAAACACGCCTTTTATCAAACCATCCATTTTAGGAAACTAAAAAAATCTTCATAGATCAAGCAAGCAGACAACGTATGTGTAGGTTAGAATACAAAAACGTTTCCAGAAGAAAGATTTAAGAAACATTGTTTCTGCATCTCTAATAACACCTTCCCCAAAGAATAAACACTATCCAGGTGTCAAGAACACCCACAAACAGCTTATCAGCTTTCTCCTACTCTGAGATGCTAAAGGCAAACTGCAGGATTCATGTAAAGAAACGTATTTCCAAGAGGCTATTATTGTTTGACATCACGGACATAATGCTGAACTTCGTAAGGACAATATAATGTTTAAAAATCTCCTTGGCTTGGCGCCTGGGTGGCTCAGTCAGTTAAGCATCTGCCTTCGGCTCACAGCAGGATTCCGGGAGTCCTAGGATCACACCCTGTTTTGGGCTCCCTGCTCAGTGGGGAGCCTGCTTCTCCCTCTCCCTCTGCCTCCCACTCTCCCTGCTTGTGCTTTATCTCTCTATCAAATGAATAAATAAAACCTTTAAAATAAATAAATGACTAGGGGTTGCTTGGGTGGCTCAGTGGGTTAAGCTTCTGCCTTCGGCTCAGGTCATGATCTCTCAGGGTCCTGGGATGGAGCCCCACATCGGGCTTCTCTGCTCAGCAGGGAGCCTGCTCCCCGACCCCGCCTGCGGGCCTCTCTGCTTCCTTGTCATCTCTGTCAAATAAATAAAATCTTTTTATAAATAAATAAATAAATAACTGACCAAATAACAAAAAAAATTTTTAATTAAAATCTCTTTGGCTTAATCTGTCCTGATTTTAGATTTTGTATTTGTGGTATCTGATGACTGTCATTTCAGTGGGGTATGAAATTGACAGGTCTGAAGGAGAAAAGAAATATAATGAAACAGACAACTTGAAATCCCAAAGTGATTAAGAATGTTTACAATGTAATTAACTGTGTGCGCATCTATCTACACCCACGTGTCTCTTTATGGTAACAGAGGGAGAAGTGGTAGGGAAAAACTTGGAATGAAAGTCAAGAAACTGGGGCGCCTGGGTGGCTCAGTGGGTTAAGCCACTGCCTTCGGCTCGGGTCGTGATCTCAGGGTCCTGGGATCGAGTCCCGCATCGGGCTCTCTGCTCGGCAGGGAGCCTGCTTCCTCCTCTCTCTCTGCCTGCCTCTCTGCCTACTTGTAATCTCTCTCTGTCAAATAAATAAATAAAATCTTTAAAAAAAAAAAAAAAAAAAAGAAAGTCAAGAAACTGAGGCTTTGGGCCCATCTCAACCACTAATTAATCCTGTGACCCTGAGAAAGTCATTTGATGTTGCTCTCCTTCATTCCTTCATCTGAGAAATTATACGTGAGACCAGATAAACTTGGAAGTACCAGGCCTAGAGACAATGACGTCATTGACCATTTACGCAATTCTCAGGTCTATGACAATTTATGCAATTCTCAGGTCTTAACATCACAGGCCTTCTATAAATGAATGCAGAATTTAATTAGAAAATAATGCTCATAGGGGCGCCTGGGTGGCTCAGTGGGTTAAGCCGCTGCCTTCGGCTCGGGTCATGATCTTGGGGTCCTGGGATCGAGTCCTGCATCGGGCTTTCTGCTCAGCAGGGAGTCTGCTTCCTCCTGTCTCTCTCTCTACCTGCCTCTCTGCCTACTTGTGATCTCTCTCTGTCAAATAAATAAATAAAATCTTTAAAAAGAAAATAATGCTCATAAAAATCTAGCATGAAGATACACTGTCATGTCAGGACATCTACATATTAAAAATGAACCCAGCTAATCAACAATTCCTAACACAGGAAGAACCAGAATACAAGCTCTCTTCACAACATTTTGCCTTCTTCCCCTAGTTATGAATCACTGTTTATATTCTCAGCAAATTAAATCACCAACCTTCCTTCATTACCTTCCAAACTACTGAAGTTACTAAGTTTCTAAGCTAACTTGCTCTAAAATTAAATCTCAGGAAACTAATGGTTGGTCTGCTGAAAAATGCAACGAGAAATATCAATTTCATTCTGCAAAGAGTAACCCCATAGTGTAAAAGTGGACACGAGGTAACTGAAATTATTCTTAGCAAATAAATTTAATTTAGAACTTCTGATGGGGCGCCTGGGTGGCTCAGTAGGTTAAAACCCCAGCCTTCAACTCAGGTCATGATCCCGGGGTCCTGGGATAGAGCCCCTCGTTGGGCTCCCCCCTCTCTCTCTGCCTACTTGTGATCTCTGTCTGTCAAAAAAAAAAAAGAAAGAAAGAAAAGAAAAAGAAAAAGAACTTCCAAAAGGCTATTGATAGCATAATCTAACATGAAAGAACTTGAAAAAAAAAAGAGTCAACAGAAGCTTATCAGTGAAAAAACCAAAGTCAATTAATAATCTTTTTTACTTTATGAATATCTGGACATATTTCATTATAATAACTACATCCAAATCCTAATATAATACTCTTTTGAAATGAAGATAACCAAAAGGTAATTAATTACACGATGGCAAACTCAAGAGTTGCAAAAGAAAGATACTCTTAAGGGTTACCCTAAAAACAAGCTTGGGGCGTCTGGGTGGCTCAGTGGGTTAAAGCCTCTGCCTTCAGCTCAGGTCATGATCCCAGAGTCCTGGGATCGAGACCCGCATCGGTCTCTCTGATTGGCAGGGAGCCTGTTTCCTCCTCCCTCTCTCTGCCTACAAATAAATAAAATCTTAAAAAAAAAAAAAAAAAGCTTAATAATAAATTTGGCACAACAGCAGCAGCATCTTTTATAAAAAATCCTAATCTATTTAATAAGAGCAAAAAATCTTCTTTAAAAAAATGTATAAGTTTGGGGGGTGTGCCTGGGGGGTGTGCCTGGGTGGCTCAGTTGTTAAGCGTCTGCCTTCAGCTCAGTTCATGATTTCAGGGTCCTGGGATCGAGCCCCATATCAGGCTCCCGGATCACCAGGAAGCTGCTTGTTGCCTGTTGTGCTCCCTCTCTCCCTGGGTCTCCCTCTGTCAAATAAAATTTAAAAATTAAAATTAAAATTAAAAATGCATAAGTTTGTTATTTTTACTTTCTGATAAAGATGAACAAAAACTTATTTAGGAAACGTTAATATCTTACCAATGAAAATGCAATCTAGATGAGGGAATAGAGGTTAGTGATGTTTCTGTTGAGCTATCATCCAAATGTCACACTGATTTTTCTCATTGGCAGATGATCCAAGGTTCCCTATGTCCCTTAAAACTTCCTGTAGCAGTACACTGTGCCTAGAAATCCCATCTAACACTGAAATTACGGACTCAGAAATGGTTTTCTAAGAAACTGTATGGATAGGATTGTGGTTAAGACCTTAAAGGGCAAGAAAATATGAATGAATGGAGCTAGTGTGGTGAATGTAACTCAGACATTGGATTACCTGGGACAATGGTGTCCTATCATGACCTTGCATGATGGTACTAAGTATGCAGTGATATTATATATTATAAAGCCCTCTACAATGCACCTCATGTACATAAATTCAATATTTATAGAACAACTAGAAATGGGCCAGGCTTTATTAATACAAAGACTAATGAGGCACAGTCCCTGACCTCAGAAAGTTTTCCCAGAGAAGAATTATAAGTACAATAATGTTACAAATCACAGCTGAAGTTACTATGAGACAATAGGTAGGTACTGATAATCAAAGACACGGAGGAAAGGGAACAGCATGGCTCTCTGTGTGGAATCGAAAGCAAGTCCAAGTACCACTGAATACACCATCCATAAACCAGTAAGTCAAGAGAAAACTGGGGAAATAGGTTGAAACTCTGTAAGAAAGAGAGCCTAGCATAACAAACTCGATTTTACCATCTAGTCCAGGAGTTTTCCAACTATTTCGGAAGCCACACTATTGTTTGCCAGTAGAAAGCTGCCATAAGATATCAACATGCAGGTTCTATAGAAAGAGCTAACGAGGTAAAGGGCAGTCCCCATCCTCAGCCCACATTATGCAAGTGCAGTTTTGAAAACCACAACACAAGTGTGTTAACTTAAGTAAGGGAGTGATACAGTAAGATTTATTCTCATCTTTTTTTTTTTTTTTTTTTAAGATTTATTTATCTGAGGGGTGCCTGGGTGGGTCAGTCATTAAGCATCTGCCTTTGACTCATGTCATGATCCCAGGGTCCTTCCCAAGATTGAGCCCCATATCAGGATCCCTGCTCAGCAGGAGGCCTGCTTCTCCCTCTCCCACTCCCCCTGCTTGTGTTCCCTCTCTCGCTGTGTCTATGTCAAACGAATAAATAAAATCTCTCTCTGAGAAAGAGAGTGCACGTGCACAAAGAGGTACAGATAGTGAGAGAAGCAGACTCCCCGCTGAGCAGGGAGCCCGATGCAGAGCTCATTCCTAGGACCCTGAGATCATGGACCTGAGCTGAAGGCAGATGCTCAAGGGACTGACCCATCCAGACGTCCCAAGATCTATTCTCTTTATAGAACACTCTGATGGATGTTAAGAGAATCGCTCTGAGCAGGACAGGACTGGAGGCACAGATGCCAGTTAGGAACAGGTGGCAAAAGCCACAGAAAGAGATGAGGATATGAACCAGCATCATGGCAGTACAAATGGAAGAAGGGGGGTTAGTTTTGAGGACCATCAGAACACCCTGGTGAAGCTGAACTAAGCCCATGTATCACAGTATTACTTGATTCCAATTGGAAGGTTTCCAGTAGAGAGATCACTCACTAATCAATTTCTGGGGGAAGAAGCTATCTTTCCTATGTATTGTGTAGTAGCTTACCAAATATTTCCAGTCAACTTTCCTAAGTAACCAATGCTTAATGTTTTGTGTGTGTTTTTTTAAGATTTTATTTATTTATTTGAGAGAGAGGGCATGAGCAGGGAGGAGGGGAGAGGGAGAAGCAGACTCCCAACTAAGCAGGGAAGCCTTAACTTCTTTAATAATAGCTTTTCTCATATTCAATATTTCAACCATCAATTAGATCTGGTAGGGCTTTTGAGGGTTTTTTGGTTTGTTGGTGGGTTTTGTTTGGGTTTTTTTGCCTTCTACTATTAAAAAACACAACTATCTCCTATTCTAAAACACTTCTTTTCTTCAAGAGAAAACATAGTCAAAGCAGCTTTAAAAAAAAAAATCTCTAAAATAAGCATATGCCATTCCATATCCCTCATTTATTTTATTCTACATTACCTTTCAGGGCATTGCTGGAAAAATGCCGTCAGCTGCTGCAAAAGTACCGGCCAGCAATCAGGTCTGTGTTCAAGCATCGTGATCAAAGGCTGAGGATGATTTCTGAAAAGCACAAAAAGTTACATAGGAAGCTGTGATTTCCAGACTACAAATTCTCAATATCCAAATACAGCAACAAGAGCCAATGCCATCTAGAAACCTTTTCCCAGGATGCAAAACTACCATTTGTTGCAGAGTTGGGTGATTAGAACTAACATTCTTTTCCTCTACCTATTTTGCAGAAAAAAGAATCAACTTTGAGTCTCAGGGATCCAAATTAGAGCACAAAGTCTGCCACCCAGTAACCCTCGGACTTTGATCAAGCTCAGAAGCTCGGTCCTATCCATCTCCTTGGTTTCTCCAATCCTGGAAGGCTTGGGCCACCTCCTGTTCCTCTCTTTCCAAGTCTGGAAGGTTCTATTTCTTTTAACATTGCCTCAACTTATAAGCACTCTCTCCCTCCTGGTTCCTACTTATCCTGTTCTTCTCAGTGTGTGGCTCCATTCCCCCAGCATATTTAAGGAAAAAGAAAACATTTCTCCCATCTCAAAATAAACTCTCCAAACTGAAAATTCTTACAATTTCTATTGAACAAGAATGAGAATTTTTATTTGGGCTACATCCATTAAGATACCTAAAGAGGGGGTGCCTGTGTGACTCAGTTGGTTATGATCCCAGGATCCTGGGATTATTAGTCATTTTTAGTCATTAGTCATTTTTAAAAACTCTTCCAGCAATTCTAATGTGTTGCCAGGGCTGAGAACCACTACAAGGAAAAAAAACCAGAAGAGGGAGGTGCAGAGTCCGGAAGTTGTCGGATGTCTGGCTCTCTCTTAAACAGAAAAGCATAGCAGGTCCTTTACATGGAAACTCTCGCGAGAGGCACGGCTCTGCCAAGACTCCACAGTTCCCGCGTATTACACCACCACCTCCTCCCATGCTCCTCAACCTCACCTGACCTACCAGGCACTAACGTCACTTCCTGCCACCCTCCTGTTTGTCACAGCACAGGTTATTTCTGACTGATCGGATGACTGCCATTGCTAAGGGATCACTCCAACGATTTCTAGCAACACTCAAAAATCCTATCAAAATCCTATTTCCGGGGCACCTGGGTGGCTCAGTGGGTTAAGCCACTGCCTTCGGCTCAGGTCATGATCTCAGGGTCCTGGGATCGAGTCCCGCATCGGGCTCTCTGCTCAGCGGGGAGCCTGCTTCCTTCTCTCTCTGCCTGCCTCTCTTCCTACTTGTGATCTCTCTCTCTGTCAAATAAATAAATAAAATATTAAAAAAAAAATCCTATTTCCAAATTCCAAACTCTGTGGCACTGAAACCTACCTAGAATTGCTTCTACTCTAGTTGCCACAGATATTAACAAACAAATGTTACAGATCCTGACAGTCTCCCAGGAATGTCACATCAGTCAGACTTCAAAGGTTGAGACTTCAGTAGGTCATGTTCCAGGAAACACGAATAAAAAGAAAAGAACAGCACCTGCTATCATTTTCGGTATGGGTTTGGTTCCTGCCAAGCACCACACTGAAACAAGGAACATCCCCTAGGCCCATCCGTTAATCCTCCACTTAATGGTGGCATTTATGACTATTTAAGAAGAAAAGCCAACAAGTTATCACATCATTATGTATTATCACACACTGTGATCATGAAGCACTTACATGCTTTCCAATACTCTTCCCTTGTAAGTCATTCCTTCCTCCAACTCGCTCCTCACCACCCCCCTCCCTGCAAAAAAACCTCAAGTATCTACTGTTTTGGTGGGTTGTTTTGTTTTGTTTTCTATCTACAGTTTAAAAACTTTTGTCCAAATTAAATCGGGTCAACAGAAATAAGAGGTAGTAATTTTTTTTTTCAAGATTTTATTTGTCAGAGAGAGAGAGGGAGAAAGAGAAAAAGCAGGGAGAGTGGCAAGCAGAGGGAGAAGCAGGCTCCCCAATGAGCAAGAAGCCCGATACAGAACTTGATCCCAGGACCCTGGGATCATGACCTGTGCTAAAGGCAAACGCTTAACCACCTGAGCACCCAGGTGTCCCAGAGGGAGTAATCATTTTTTTTTAAGGTTTTATTTATTTATTTATTTATTTATTTATTTATTTATTTATTTATGTGTTTGAGAGAGAGAGAGAGAGAGAGAGCATGAGAGAGGAGAAGGTCAAAGGGAGAAGCAGACTCCCCATGGAGCTGGGAACCTGATGCGGTACTCCAGGATCATGACCTGAGCCAAAGGCAGTCGCTTAACCAACTGTGCCATCCAGGCACCCCTGCGGGAGTAATTTTAAAGTAGGATCAGAAATGCTGCACATACACCCAATATAATTTCACTTCTACTTCACTGGGATTGTGGGAACCACTCTAGCTTTGTTGCATGAAGCTGAAGACCTGTTTCGCTAGACACTGGATTCAAGAAAGTCTATTTAGTATCTCAGACGTAAACATTAAAGACAAGACAAAGTAGAATATAGAAGAATAGGAATTATCCAGATGAATTACTGGTTTAGACTAACTTTTCCAAAGTATTGATTACATCAGATCCAAGTACAAATACTGCAGAGAATACAAAATACTGATTCCAAGAAGCTCTCTTGAGGCAGAAGGGAAGTCCAAAATAAGAACACTGAATCTTATTAGCGATTAACATTGGATAATATTATACTATTTCAATTGAATACAACTAACCTAAAATCAATTATAATTGGCAAGATTTTGTTTTACTACTTTGAGCATAATGAAGCAAAGAGCTAAATTCTCCCATGTGAATCATCAAATTGGTATGCGAATACAAATATAGAAAGCTTAACAGAATGAATGCATTTTCTAATTCAATATACTTTATGGTACAACTGCCATGCATGAAGTTTTCTCAATCTTTGCACTCCCACTATTTGGGGTCAGAGAACTCTTTCGGGGGTTGTCCAGTGCACTGAAGGATATTTAGTGGCATTCTTGCCCTCTACCCACAAGATGTTAGTAGCATTCAATATAGTTATGACAGTCGAAAATGTCTCCAGACATTACCAAATGTCCCTGGGGGGCAGAACTGCCCCCTGGTTAAGAACCACTGCATTACTGTAAAATGACAAGCACTTAGGAGAGGCACAAAACTGATTAAACCATGGTACCATCCCAGAGCTATTTTTAAAAAAAAAAAAAAAAGAGACTTGATTCCACCTTCACCCTTCCTTGCAATGAACCAAAGCAATCGATCATACTCAAAACTCTAAGTTTCTTATGGAAATTCAGTCCTCAAATATCAACATTAGGTGCACAAAGCTAACACAATACAGCAGAAACTCCAGAATTTTAAAGGGAAAACTCATGGAAAATTATTCCTTTGCAAAATACAGAATCATGTTCCAAAATAAACAATATCCAATAATATACCTACTAATTTGGGTATGATAGAAAATAGTTATTTTCCTACTTAAAATATTATCATTGGAACATTTAAGACGTCATAAGGGTAAGTGAATTCATTCTTGATACATGTGGGGATTATTAAATTTATGGATTATTCAAGATTTCTCTTTTCCTTCTCCTTCTCATTCACTGCTCGTTAGCCACTCCACTTCATTCAAGTATATCCAACTGAGAAAGGTCAAGGTAAATGGAAGGGTCCCTGGTTTAAATAAGTCACCTCTGCTCTTCATTAGAAGCACTGCTGATCAAAAAAAGAATGTGTACAAAAGAACACCAAGCAAAATTTCACTTCAATTAAGTGAAATTTTAAGGTTAAGCAGTTATAACTGCTACTCAAGTTATTTAAAAAGTTGACTATAATATTTTATTCAAAATGATAGATGGGTTGACCATACAATCAACCTGATCACTTGTAAAATTAATAATGGCAGACAATAAGCTATGCAAGTTGTGAGTAACGAATGTAATAGTGGGACACAGTCATCATTATTATTTATATAAGCAGTGCCTACCTAGCATCACTGGAATCACTTACTGGTTAGGCTGCCACAATCCTATCTCAGGAAAAACTGCCAGTAGAGAGGTAGAGGGAAAATAATGAAGGGAAAGCAAGGAACTGAAAGGGTCAAGAGTTCCAGATTGACATGGAGATTCTGCAACAAACCATGTGATCTCAGGCAAGAGAATTAACCTCTCTTGGGCAAAGTTCTTCATCTGTAAAATGAAGACATCAGACTAAGAACCTTCCAGTGCTAAAGATATACAACCCAAGGGACCCATTAAAGCCCTTACCTTCATATTGCTCCAGACTAGAGGTAGGGCCAAACCCTGGAAAGGCAGAAAGCAATACAGAAGGTTCTCAACTGTTAATAATTCTAGGCCAAGTTTAGGTGGCTCTAAGGCCAATGTTTAATAAAATCTAAAACTCACAACGGAGTCTACTTTTATTTTTAATTTTTTAAGATGTTATTTATTTGCTTGAGAGAGAGAGAGAGAGGGATAGGAGAAGCAGATTCCCCACTGAGCAGGGAGCCCAATGAGGGAATCGATCCCAGGACCCTGGGATCATGACCTGAACTGAAGGCAGATGCTTAACCGACTGAGCCACAAAGGCGTCCCAGGAATTTGCTATTTCTAATCTCAAAGAGATAAAGCATACCATATTTATTTCAGAGAGAAGTACGGAGCCCAGAAGGAGCACAAATTTTTAAGTCGGAATTTCCCAACTCCTGAGACTTCCAATAGATTCTGCTTTCCTCTTAAAAGAGAAGACCACTGTTTCTAAAGATTAAAATCAATACAAACCAGGCTATCTGGTCACCCTTCATTGGCCTCAAGTGCCTCTGCTCTCTCCCTCACCGTGTGGTTTTTGTTTCTGCCATGGAGGAACCGATTTGTCCTCCGTTCTTTGGCACCTTCCCATTTCACGATTTATAAATGTCTTAACTGCCATTGTAAGTAACGCATTTCCATTGTACTGAGCACACGGAATACTCCATCAACGTGGTACTGTCCTGATTCTCTGGCAGGTAGGTCTGTTTCTTAAACCAGAGGAGAAGCTGTCTGAAAGCTGGATCTGTCTTACTCTTGTTAGGTTTCCCTCTTGGTGCTGAGGCACAACTACAATAAATGTAACACACACACACAGGCTCTCCCCAAAGCACCTTTTCAAACTCTTTGCCTGGATCGTGAAAAACCAACATTTCACAGTGCCTCTAGAACGCAGTTTCCAAGTCCACATTGTTCAGGGATAAAACGCACAGAGGAAGCACGCAGAGTTGGTACCTAATACTCGAGTCCTCCGCACCCTTTAATAATATTGTCAACAACACAGCACGGTACAGGCATCCTAACAGAACTGAGTCGGGGCAGGAAGGAATGATAAACGCGCGGTTCCGCTAGACTAGCACCGAGGCAATGACAGAATAAGGTATGTAACTAGATTCACCTTTCCAAGTATAAATACATCAATCTTAATAGAAAAGAGGGAGTAAAAAAAAAGTCGTCTTGCGGTAGGCAAATCAAAAAGCAAAAGTTATTTGTAACCTTTAGGTCACCTCAACCTTTCTGCTGTCACTGAATACAGGAACGGGAGGATTTGATTTACATCATAAATTCAGCGATAGACACAGATTGCCTTTTCTGTGTGAGGAAACAATGCCTACAGTCACCATGCATTTTCATGTATGCAGCTGTGACCCGGGCCCTTTCAGAAGCATAGCATAGCACTTACTACATCAAATATGCATTTTAAAAGCATTTCTCTACCTGCTCTGAATTTTGATTTGAAAGTGCTGGTTAGAAGCCAAAAAGGGATTAAAAAAAAAAAAAAAAAAGTCCCACAGATTTTAAGATTAAAAAAAAAAAAGCCTAACAAGAATTTAAGATTCCACAATGTATGTGGAATAAAAAAGAAAAATTACACAGTAACTGGGAATTATCCTGTCGCATTTTTAAGACACATGTATTTTTCCTTTCCACATAAGCTACCAGGAAAAGAAAACTTCTGGAGCAAAAAGTATTTTAATGTGGACATGTGGATGAATTTTGACAAATCTATTTTCTTTGGGTCCATAAGGCAGAGAGGGAAAGTGTGAGATTTCTTCAAAAACATAGTTCATATTACAATTTATTCTGCCCTCATACTGAACCTTTTGCAGGATCCCTATTTTGAGAGGCAGGGTTTTAACAACAAAGGTGTGTGCCAACGTCAAAAGTTTAAAATTATTCTAGGTAGAAGGTAATGACTGTGGGGAAACAAACCAATACTTAGGGTTTCAAAACTTCTGTTATTAAGTTAGCAGCCATGAATGTAAAAAAAAAATATATATATATATGTATAAAAATAAAGTTGAATTAAATTTTAAAACTAGAGACAAGATAAATAGGCTGAGAAGGCCAGAAGGACATTTTATGCCCTTAAAGACAACGATCACCAAATTACCACAGCAATTTTTAAATTAAACATCTCACCTTTAGAAGAACTTAAAAGCACTTTCTAGGGGCAGTCGCTTAACTGGAAGACCGTACAATATGTGTAGCTTATTCTTTAGGTGTGATTATAAACCCCAAGTGCAAACCCCAGGTGATTAGAACCATAAACTGTGAACAAAGACTTCCCTGGGTGGGAAAAAGGAGAGAAAAGAGGAAATGAAAACAGAAGCAAAACAAGCAGTTCAACAGAAAGCATTAAACTGCAAAGAGCCAGATGGCCCTTGGAAAGTAATGGCTATGCTTCCCCTCTTACTGCCCTGGCTTCTTTCTTATCATTAACTCTGCTGGGCTTTCTCAGAGTCAGATCTAATGCTGATAATCCCTTCTTAACTTATATTCATTTTCATGATTTTTCTATAGAGATGTCCCTTTATCATGAAAGCAAGAAGTCGTCTGAAATGATACGCAAAATTTCAAGGACATGTATGTAGGTGTGTGTGGGGGTATATTTTCTAAGGATGGATCAAAACTTTTATGAGATTCTCAAAGGTTCTTGCCTATACCCACCCCCCAAAAAAAACAGTAAATACCAGAGAATTAAAGTATAGGTAAGGTGATTACTGCAATTCAGGCTTGTTAAACTCCTGCTTTCAGGAGTTTTTTTGCTTTCAAAAAAACCTACAAAACACGATCTCCCCCCACCAAAAAAAGGTTATATATGACATACCCCAAAATGGTAGTTCAGCAAGTACTGAAGTTCTTTGTAACTTCAGCAAAATTAAATATATTAATGTATTCTACTGGTTCCAATCCCTTATGGCAGCTAGACTTTGTAGTACAGATGATTTAATAATGGTGTCATGCTTATTTTATGCTAAATAAAACCAAACAGCTACATCTCAGGGGAATCCCTTTAGATAATATATTCAATTACTGAAATAATCAGCTCCCCCAAAAGTAAAATGCTCACTTTGACCCAAAAAAGAAAAAAAAAAAAAGCTCCAGACAGTCAAGTTTTTAAAGAATTACAGGATTCCAAGCAACCTCATGAAGAAAAAGTAAATGTAAAAAAAAAAGAAAGAAAAGTAAATGTAATGTAATATAGAAACCTGAATAGAAATGAAAAACAAACAGCTACTCTTTTTAAAAAATTTTTTGTTTCAAGTTTTTATTTAAATTCTAGTTAACATATAGTGTAATATTCATTGCAGTAGAATTTAGTAATTCATCACTTGCATGTAACATGAATTACTCAAAGACTAAGGAGTTCATGGGCGCCTGGGTGGCTCAGTGGGTTAAAGCCTCTGCCTTCGGCTCAGGTCGTGATCCCAGGGTCCTGGGATCGAGCCCCGCATCGGGCTCTCTGCTCAGCAAGGAGCCTGCTTCCTCCTCCCTCTCTCTCTGCCTGCCTCTCTGCCTACTTGTGATCTCTATCTGTCAAATAAAATAAATAAAATCTTTAAAAAAAAAAAAAAAAAAAGACTAAGGAGTTCATATCCATAATTTACGAAGAATAGCCTACCTCCTAAAATAAAGGCAAAACCACTAAAAATTCACTTGACTTGGTAAGCATACAAAAAGACTACAGAATAAATAAAATGTGGTATATCCATGCAATGGAATAATATTCAACTATTCAATATAGATGAACCTTGAAAATATTATGCTAGGTGGAAAAAGAAAGGCATAAAAGGACACATATCGTAGGGATTTCATTTATATAAAATGTCCAGAAGAGACAAATCCACAGATACTAAAAAACTAGTGTTTTCCAGGGATTGGGTGTGAGGAATACTAGGAAATGACTGTTAATGAGGCTTTAGGGGGGGATGAACATGGGCTGGATTTAGATAGTGATCATTGTTAGACAACTTAGTGGATATAATATGGAACTGTATGGTTTAAAAAGATGAATTTTATGGCGTATAAGTTATATCTCCAAAAAAATGCATTAAAAAGTATTTCAGGAGTGCCTGACTGCCTCAGTTAATGGAGCAGGGGATGCCTGATTTGGGGCTCATGAGTTCGAACTCCACATAGGGTACAGAGATTACTTAAATAAAACAAACATTAAATATATATATATATATAAAACATTAAAAATTTTTCAAATTTAGGGATGCCTGGGTGGCTCAGTTGGTTGGACGACTGCCTTCGGCTCAGGTCATGATCCTGGAGTCCCGGGATCGAGTCCTGCATCAGGCTCCCAGCTCCATGGGGAGTCTGCTTCGCTCTCTGACCTTCTCCTCGCTCATGCTCTCTCTCACTGTCTCTCTCTCAAATAAATAAATAAAATCTTTTTAAAAAAAATTTCAAATTTAATTCAGCCACATACTATCATAAATTTAGTTACCCTATTCTTGATTTTAGAAAAAAATTCATGTGTATCCTGTGAAGTACACCATCACCAGAAACAAACTAACTTGAATTTCCCTTACAAAAGAAGAAAGTTCAAATCAGAATCTCATTTATTATCTCAATACACCTGGTTGATTGCACCCATTTCTTTTTTAAGATTGTATTTATTTGAGAGAGAGAGAGAGAGGGAACAAGCATAGGGAGCAGCAGAGGGAATGAGAGAAGCAGACTCCCCTCGAACAAGGAGCCCGATGTGGGACTCGATCCCAGAACCCCAGAATCATAACCGGAGCTGAAGGTAGACTCGGAACTGACTGAGCCTCCCAGGTGCCACAATTACACTCATTCTTAAAAATGCAGATGTGGGGGGCAAGAGAGTTGTATCTTTTTCTAATCACTATGAAATACCATGATGATGTTTGGTTATTTTAGCCTTTCATCCAATGATTCTTCAACCTATTTCCACATCTGAATCCCTGGAGACTTTTTAAAAAATATAGAGATTCTAGGTACGCACAGTGGATGACACCCAAGCTTTCTAAATCAGAATCTATACATCCAGTGCATTTCCGGGGACTCCTAGCATTTCCACCTCTCCACTGAAATCACCATTTTATTTTATTTTATTTATTTATTTGACGGAGAGAGAGAGATCACAAGCAGGCAGAGAGAGGGGTAAGCAGGCTCCCCACTGAGCAGAGAGCCCGATGCGGGACTCAATCCCAGGACACTGGGATCACGACCCGAGCCGAAGGCAGCGGCCCAACCCACTGAGCCACCCAAGCGCCCTGAAATCACCATTTTGAAGGTATCACAGTGAAAATCAGTTGAGAGGTTGGGGGCGTAATGAGGAGCAGTATATTTGCATGGTTCCAAGAGTCTTCTCCACAGATTGCATATTAGTTACAAGAGAAAAATGATTAACTCTACAGAAGAGAAACCGTATCACTCCGACGGGTAACCAAAATTAAAGTCACCACTGAAGGATGCCTGGCTGGCTCAGTCAGTAGAGCATGTGACTCTGGATTCTGGGGCCATGAGTTCAAGCCCCAAAATGGGCATAGAGTTTATTTTTAAAAAATAATAATAATAATTTTTTTTAATTAAAACCACCGGTTAGGGATGAGATGAACATCAGTGCCTCCAGATGTTCAGAGATGTTCAGAGATGGACACGGCATCACTTTTATAGATTTCCAAAATGTCAATGTCATGAAAAAGAAAGGAAGAGATTATTCCAGAATTTAAAAGACTAAAAAGATAGGACAACTAAAAGACCACAACATGTGATCCTAAATTAGATCTTACACACTAAAAATAAAAAGGTAAAATGTATACAAGGATGCTATGACAAAACTGGAATATGGATCATAGATTGCTATATAGATGTTAAATTTTTTCGGTATGATAACTATTCTCTGATTATATGAGAATACCCTTGTTCTTAGAAAATACACTGTTAAAGACATATAATCTACTCACCAATGTTTTTTAAGAATTATACAGAATAGACAGAATGATAAGGCAAATGTAGCAAAGTATTAAACTCATGAATCAGGGTAAATGGTATATGGGAGTCTTTTGTACTATTTGCACAATCTTTCTGGAACTTTGAAATTATTTCTAAATAAGTTAAAAAGACAGACCTTCAAAACTCCCCACTACTCTTTAACTAAAACCCCAAGTCTTTGATGTGATCTTGTGTATCCTAGGCCACACCCCCTCTCCTGGCCTCCATCTTGGCTTCTCCCTCCCGTGAGCTTGGTCTCCAGCCACTGGGCCTCCCACACATCAGCTCTCCTCACGACAGCAGACAGCAGGGAGGCACCTACCCCCACCCAGATCCGCAACACCCTTCCTGTGCTCTTCCCACGGCTGCCTCCATCTCATTCTTCAAAATGGGTAGAAGAGAAAACGCAGAAGGAGTTTCTTGCTGAGAAAAAGCTAGTTATCAAAATTAAAACCAAGGCTACATTTTTATGTCCTCAGCTACAAACTGGTCTTAGCCCACTGCGTCTCAGTCCTTCCCTGAGGACTCTCATTTTTCTTTGTTATGGACCGAGGGAGGAATGTGTTTGCCTTAAGAACAGAGTGAAAAAGATCAGTATGAATTACAAAGTACTTCAGCTTTCAGGACACACAACTTTACGTTCTTAAAGTTAACTCTCCAGAGGCACCTGGGTGGCTCAGTTGGTTAAGCAGTTGCCTTCGGCTCAGGTCATTATCCCAGCATCCTGGGATGGAGTCCCACATCGGGCTCCCTGCTCAGTGGGGAGCCTGCCTCTTCCTCTCCCTCTGCCTGCTGCTCCTCCTGCTTGTCCTCTCTCTCTCTCCTGTCAAATGAATAAATAAAATCTTAAAAAAAAAATAAAAAATGGGGGCGCCTGGGTGGCTCAGTGGGTTAAAGCCTCTGCCTTAGGCTCAGGTCGTGATCTCAGGGTCCTGGGATTGAGCCCTGCATCGGGCTCTCTGCTCAGCAGGGAGCCTGCTTCCCCCCACCTCTGCCTACTTGTGATCTCTCTCTCTCTGTCAAAAAAAAAAAAAAAAAACTTAAAAAAAAAAAAATGAACTATCTAAATAAACTACCTAACACTGCCTGAAGAGCTAGAGTGTGCCTCACTAATCCGCTCAGGGTATAACCCTCCATTACCCTTGGCCTCTCCACCCATTCAGAGCACACCATCTGCCAAAAGCATTTAATATTCCCTCATTTCAGAAAGTACAGCTTGATGTTGATCAGACCAAACCTTTCCACAAATAAGATTCGTAACATTTGCTATGTGTACATGTCAGCCACCGTCTGGCACATCGGAATGGTGCACGCATTCCGGAACAAGCAGTCACTGCTCATGAATTCACAGCTCTTTCCTCACTTCAGCAAAAGGAAGAGAGATCTTGAAAAGATTGCCGTAATATGAATATGCAGAGGAAAAACGAAAGGCAGAAAAGCACATGATAAAATTGGGGGGACAGCATATTACAAAACAGCTAAGAAAATGAGCCTCCATGAATTGTAAAAACTCAGTTTAGTTATTCTTTCTCAAAACTGAAATCCTTGCTGCAGATCCATTCTCTGCTGTGCTTTCTCTATGGTCAATATTCGAGAATGGGTTTTTTTTTTTTTTTTTAAGATTTTATTTATTTGACAGACGGAGATCACAGAGAAGCAAGCAGGGAGAGAGTGGAGGAAGCAGGCTCCCATGACCCTGGGATCATGACCTGAACCAAAGGCAGAGGCTTTAACCCACTGAGCCACCCAGGCACCCCAATATTTGAGAATGTTTAAGTACCTTAAATATAACCGTGTTACAGGAAAATGGAGTTCAGGCTCCTGGGTGGCTCAGTTGGTTAAGCGTCTGCCTT
The DNA here is from genome assembly GCF_020171115.1 of Neogale vison. Classification (NCBI taxonomy): domain Eukaryota; kingdom Metazoa; phylum Chordata; class Mammalia; order Carnivora; family Mustelidae; genus Neogale; species Neogale vison. The sequence goes on from NC_058099.1 coordinate 48,203,927, forward strand.
TGGCTTAGTTCAGGATCCTGGGGTCCTGGGATCAAGTCCCACATGGGGTTCCCTGCTCTGCAGGAAGTCTGCTTCTCCCCCGTGTCGTGCACATGTGCGCTCTCTCTCTCTCTCTCTAATAAATAAAATCTTTAACAAAAAAGAAATAGAAAGAAAAGGAGGAAGAAAAATGGAGTTCAAGCTGATCAACAGAAAATCCAGACCAAACAAAAGGGGGAGAAGAAAGGTAAGCCTAAACTAGTGGATACATTAGCAGCAGTCTTTAAAAGGCAGGATAGAGGGAGGGGCACCGGCTGGCTCAGTCGGTAGAGCATGCAACTCTTGATCTTGGGGTCAAGAGTTCAAGCCCCACATTGGGTGTACAGATTACAAAAATAAATAAATAAACCTTTAAAAAGGGCAATTATTATAAAAATTGTTCACAGGTAGAAAAGAGCTTCTAAGATTTTGAAAACGATTAAATGCCTAAAACAGGTCACAAAGCTGGTGCCCTTTGGATTGCCTCCTGTGAACAGATGTATTTTGTCTGCCTACCCTGTATTTTTAAAAATCTGAATTGTTTTCCAGCATTCAGTGGTCAGGAGATTTCATATCAAATGTTATTAATACTGAAAGATCTGAAGGTCTAGCAACAATGAACCCCTATTGCCTCATTTCAACCACTGGCCAACAGTTCTCCCTCCTACCAGCAGACTGGAAACCACCTACGAAGCTTTGAATAACCACCAATGCCTCAGGCAAACCCTCCAGTCCTTCTAGGAAAAGCCCAGGCACCTGTACATTTAAAAGCCCCTCAAGGCACCTGGGTGGTTCAGCCCTTGGGCATCTGCCTTCGGCTCGCATCATGATCCCAGGGTCCTGGGATCGAACCACTACGGAAGTTCCTGATTAGCGGAAGTTTGCTTCTCTTTCTGCCCCTCCTCTCCCCCCACCCCAGCAACCCCACCCGGCTTGTGTTCTCTCTCAAATAAATAAAATCTTAAAAAGATAATAATAATAAAATAAAACCCCTCAAAGGTCCTACTGTGAAGCCACAGTCAAGACTTGTGCACCTAGAGTTTCACACATGGCATATGCTAAGTATAAATGTGCTGTGGTGTTCCTCCAGCTAACCCCAACCTAAAAATCATCAGAGTTGAAGCCGCAGAGAGGCCCTCTGCCGGCTACTACTGCTCTTACTCTCTGTGTCAAATAAATAAATAAAATCTTTTAAAAAAAATAAAATAAACATCCCCATTTAATCTTAAGTCACAAAACTAAAGAATGGTACAGCTGAGCAATATGAACTTTATCAGCCATACACACTCTAGTCTAACGTATTTCAAAGCACAATTGACCACCTGTGCATCTCAATTTCGTTAAAAATGCAGGTTTCCGGTCATGTTCCAGACATACACATCATAAACTCTCAGCATGAGCTCCTGATGCACGGTAAACACTGAAAACCAGTGTTGCTTTTTTAAGAGAGCTGTGGAGGGCTCTCTTCCTTTCCTGCCTCAGACAAGCATCCACCATATGACCATGAAGAATAATCACTTGCGGGGGCCACAGAATTATTTCCTTGAACAGAGTGATGAAGTTTAAATCTCTTACATGGTCTCTTGCATTTGTACTTGGCTTGCCCTCCCTAGGCTATTTTTCCTTTAAAAATACTCTTTGGTTCTGATCTTGACCTCTCTATTGTCCGTGGCAGACATGGTTTGATGAACTCGGTGTCTTGGTGCTTAGTGGGAAACGGGCTTTTTGGCCCCCCACCCTGCAACAGGGAACAGAGGCAAGGAGACAGGATTAAGCCCCTCAATATCCCCCCTAGTGTATCCCCGAGGGGCTTCTTACGGCTTATATGTGGTACCTTTAAGCTCCCACAGCCCCAAGCAAGATTTCTCAATTGTGAACCACAACTGACCTATATCCAGATCACTGAGCAGCTGGGTAAACATGCTGATTCCTAAGTCTGGTGCAAAGCCCACTGAATAAGATCTGTACTGTTAACAAGCTCCCTAGGCGCTTCTTTGGCACAGAACGTTTGAAAACCGCTGAGCTCTAGGTTCAACAAAGAGAATACCCTCTCTAGAGCTCCTTCCATGAAATTCACAGGAACCAGAGGAAGCCACGGGCTCAGGCTCTCATTTCCGGTCCTCACAGCACCCTCCCTTCCCTTCCACTCTGGCATAACGTAAGCAAATTCAGCACCAATCCATTTAAAATAACCACACATTCTATTGTACTACAATTCAAATTAATTAGCTATCAGGCCAAGAAGAAGTGGAAAATGCGCAAACTCCAAAATTGTATGCAAACCAGGTCCTTAGTACCATAAAAAACACAGGGGAGTTTCATTCCCAAAAAGTTTCCAATTATTTGTCCTACTACTTCCATTGGAAATTTACCTTCTAGCATAATCAGAAAACGCCTCTCCGTGGAGTTCTGGGCTTCTCACAATCCTTTTATGCTTTCACACACAGCTCCTCAGTTGCTTCTCCAAAGCTGGAGGGTACTGCCAACCAACACGCCGCAAAGAAGATTCGAAAACAGCATGACAATTTCATGCCTGACTCAGGTAATCACAGCTCCTTGAGGGGGGTCTGCTCTTCAGGCTCACCTCTCCTCTGTCCCCGGCATCCATGATCCCCCTCTTGGAGGAACTTAAGGCTCTTACACACTCAATTACACTCTCCTGATTTATAGTGCCAAACAGCCATTCACATAAGGGCTCTCCATAAACATTACCGGATTATGCCAACTCAGGTGATTGATTCTGGACCTCTCGATGTGCCGCTACTCTAAAGACACAATTTATGTACCCGGTATGATTTTCAGCTCCTCAAACTGGGTTCCCTCTCCACACTTTGTACCCACTGTCTTCTAAAGAACTAGCAGAGAAAATGAATTATAAACCAGGAAAACAGGTGCAACGTGACAGCCGACTGAAGGCCTGGTACTCACACAGGGTAAGGACAATCACTGGGAAAGGGAGGGTAACTCTAACCCTTCAGTTGGCAGAAAATCTCCCTTTAGCGACATCTAAACCAAGCTTCTTAAACGTTAAGGTGCCTGCGAATTACCTGCAAAATCTAAAAGGAACTCGGGTGCCGACACAGGTAGTCTGAGCTGGAGCTTGAGACCCCACTCTCCTAACAGGCTCCTGGTACCGCCGACGCCGAGGCAGAGCTCCGATACCCATAATGTAGTGGGGGAAGGAAGGGTCAGCATCACCTGGGAGCTTGTTGCACGAGAATCCTGGGCCCACCCTAGCCCTAAAGAAAGAGAGTCGGCCATTCAACGAGGTCCCCGGCCATTAGCATGCACGTTAGAGCAGCTGACATACCGTCTTGCACTCACTGAATCAGAATCACTTGCGATCTTTTTAAGAACTACAAAAGCCCAGACCTTAGGGCAGAGACTCTGATCCAGTTGACCTGGTGCATTTGATCGTTCTGATGTTTGTTTTTAAGCACACCCAGGTGGTTCTAATAAGTGGCTAATGTTTGGAACCACTGAATTAAAAATACCCCACTGGGAGGACGGAAATAGGGAGTGACTGGGAGGGACAAGGAATCTGGGGGGATGTGAAAATGTCCTAAAATTGATTATGGCAATGGTTGCATAATTCTGTGAATATACAAAAAAGAAAACCCCACTGAATTGTATACTTTGAATGGCTCAGTCCTGTGGTATGTGAATTATATCTCAATAAAACATATAAAATTTAAAACCTCAACGGTGTTCCTATTTTAAAATAAATAACTCCCACTGAACAATACAGTGAATTCTTTTCCCTCTCTTTTTTTGAAGATTTTATTTATTTATTTTTAGAGAGAGAGAGTGAACAAAAGCAAAGGGAGGGGCAGAGTGCGGGGAGAGAATCTTAAGTAAACTCCATGCTGAGCTGAACTCCAAGGGGAGCTCCATCTCAGGGCCCTGAGATCATGACCTGAGCCAACACCAAGAGTCGGACATTTAACCGACTTAGTCACCCAGACGACCCTGGATTTATCCTCTATCCTGGAACTCTGGCCCAAGAGTTTGAAATTCTTAAAACACACACACAGGCACACACGCGCACACGCACACAAATATATCCATGATCTTTTTCATAGGTTCAGTTCTGGTTAAGGCAATGGATGAGAGAGAAAGCTGAAATGAAAACCTTGTTATGTCACAGAGCACCACAATATGTAAGGGAAAAAAGGAAAGAAAAGCATATTTATCATTTTGGAAAAGTTTACTCCACATACCCCGAGTCTCCAGGGTATTTTCTTTTCTTTTCTTTTTTTTAATATTTTATTGATTTATTTAACAGAAAGAGACAGAGAGATCACAAGTAGGCAGAGAGGCAGGCAGTGGGGTGGGGAAGCAGGCTCCCCACTGAGCAGAGAGCCAAATGTGGGGCTCAATCCCAGGACCCTGAGATCATGACCTGAGCCGAAGGCAGAGGCTTAACCCACTGAGCCACCCAGGTGCCCCTCCAGGGTATTTTCAAAAAAATAATTTTCATTTTGCTTCCCAATTCAAAAATAAATTAATTTTTGAATTAACCAATAAGTTAACAATGAATTAACTAATTCATTGTACTACATTCTTCCAAAATTTGTTTGAAGATATTCAAAAAAAGTTAAAAAAAAATACATAAAATGAAAATCTTCCCTTATTAAAAAGTCAGCTTCAACTCTCAATAATGTACTCAATAGAAAAGATCATAAATAGGGGTACCTGAGTGGCTCAGTTGGTTAAGTAGCTGCCTTCAGCTCAGGTCATGATCCCAGGGTAGAGGGAGCGAGCCCCGAATCAGACTCCCTGCTCAGTGGGGAATTCACTTCTCCCTCTCCCCCTTCCCCCGTTCATGTGCTCCCTCTCTCTAATAAATAAATAAAATCTTTTTTTTTCTTTAAAGATTTTATTTATTTGCGAGAGAGAGCACTAGAGTGCACAAGCAGGGGGAGCAGCAGGCAGAGGGAAAAGCAGACTCCCCGCTGAGCAGGGCTTGATCTCAGGATTCTACCACATACACTAATTACATGGCATTTCTGGGGCACTCTGCTCACTAAGTAGGAGCCCTTCTCTTAACAAACGGCTTTCTGGAACCTTCAAGGCAATGGTTAGGGTCAACTTCAAAAGTAAGTACAATGCCTTCCCTTGTCCAAACTTCTCAATAAAATCCAATGTATTTAAAAAAAAATAAAATTGTTGCTATGGGTATTTTCTTTTTTTTTTTTTATGGGTATTTTCTTTTTAACATAACTCTACCATGTTACATTATATAGATGACAAAGAAAAGACAAATCAATGCTCCTACCTACTAAGCTTGTCGTGAGTATTAACCCTTAAATAGTCTATTACTATTTATAGTACCCTCCTACCTAACCTAAACCCCTCCTGCTTTCAGGACATCTGCTCTATTAACTCTTCAGTTTTCATAGTATTGGGAAGATGGTTATAAATATCCCAGAGCAGAAAGAATGTGGGGTAACAGATTCCAATTCCAAGGAAGCAAACCTGAAATCCATAATGGTGATATCAGCATGTTTTCAACTCTATCTCCATCTTCTATGTCTTTGAATTACTAACTTCCTGAGAGGTCCAACACTCACCATCACTGTTGAATTAAATAATTCGTCATTGACTAGCATATCTGTTCATAACTTTGTTAATAATTCACACACACACACACAATTGTTTTAAAGGAGAAACAGCATACCTAATAGTATACAAATTCCGAATATTCTTCTCCCCTCCTTGTCCTTCCTTAAAAGCTTGCATTTGTAATAATTTCATAATGGCTGTTATCAGGCCATGTGTATTCCTGTAAAGAAATACAACAACATGTTAAATGCTATAGATATAAAGTGAATATACTAATCAGGTACTTACATCTACCATTTTTAAATAACTGAACACTTGCCACCCACACTGAACAGTAACCACCCATATACAGCCCCCTCATTCTACCACGCAGCCAAGAGGCCTGAAGGTAGACAGCTCTCATCCCACACATTTAAAAGAGAAGAAGTGGAACCAAGGAATCAAACCACCAACCTATCAATCACCTCTCTACACTCGGGGGGTATCAATCAGGAAAAAATAAACATTAGCCCACATAATTGCAGGTGGTGACCACATCAGTTATCCATACTGAATAATTAAGTCCTTCATTTATAAATATTAGTAGACCATGAATAATAACCAGACATATGAAATGGATTCGCCACTCAAAAAAGTGGGCAAGAGGACCACTCAGAGCAAATAACCCCCAATAAAATAAAGTTAATGGGAGTAGGGAGAAAAACCTTAAATTTTTTCTTTATTCTCTGTAAGAAGTAGGAAGATAATATACAGGAAGAAAGAAAGAGACAAAAAGAAAAGAAAGAAAGATTGACTTCATTATTGATTTTTTTAAATTGTGACATGGAATTTTTTTCCTGAAGTAAAAGTGACAAACACAATTGCAGTATATTTTAGTGTGCAATATGATATATGCATGCATTAACTTAATTACAGGCAATCATTTTATAATTAACACATCCATCAACTCACATAATTTATTTCATTTTTTGGAGGGTGGGGGGGGTCAAAATGCTAAAGTTCTATCCACAGGAATTTCAAGTATATAACACAGTATTGTTAATGCTAGTCAACGTGCTCCACATCAGAACTTGCTCATCTTCTAACTGGAAGTTTGTATCCTCTGATCCACCTCTCCCCATGTCTCCCCCAGCCCCTGGCAACCACCATTCCACTCTGTTTTTATGAGTTCAGTTTTTGTGTTGTTGTTGTTGTTTTTTATTCCACATATAAGTGTGATCACTCATATTTGTCTTTCTCTGGGTTATTTCACTTAACATCAGGCCCTCCGGGCTCAACCATGTTGTCACAAATTAGCCTGCCCTTTTTATATAAGGTTATGTTGTCACAAATTAGCCTGCCCTTTTTATATAAGGTTCTCCCTGGGAACAAAAAAGAAATCTTAGAAATAAAAAATATATATATTGCATGTTAAATGGGGAAAAAAAAGGAATTATTTTTTAAATCATGATTGTTAATACATAAGGAGCATCCATTGTAAGCTATGTGCTTCCTTAAGTGCTTAACATGTATTGTCATTTGCTATCCAAAATATAGTAAGTTACAAATCACTGTTTATTTTTAGGCTAGGACAAGACTTGGACTTAATTCAGTGGTATCATTTGGAGCAGTTATGTGAAGTGTTATTTAGTGTATCTTTTACAATACTGGAAGTTTTCCAACTGACATTATGGTTTGCCCACGCTGTCCAATACAACAGCCAACAGCCACACGTGACCGCTAAGCACATGTAATATGGCTAATCTGAGATGTGCTAGAAGTGTACAACACACTGGATTTTATTTATTTTTTTTTTAAGATTTATTTATTTATTTATTTATTTGACACAGAGAGAGAGATCACAAGCAGACAGAGGCAGGCAGAGAGAGAGGGAAGCAGACTCCCTGCTGAGCAGAGAGCCCGATGCGGGGCTCGATCCCAAGACCCTGAGATCATGACCTGAGCCGAAGGCAGCGGCTTAACCCACTGAGCCACCCAGGCGCCCCATACACACACTGGATTTTAAAGACTTAGGACACAAAAAAGAATATTAAATATTATGTGTAATTTTTTATATTGATTGTATATGGAAATACTATTTTCAATACATGGGGCACATAATGGATATAATTAAAATTAACACCACCTGTTTAACTTTTAACTTCAAAATTATTTGAAAATTTGAAAATTTCAAATTATTAAATTATTTATTTATTTTGAATTATTTGTTTGTTTGTTTTAAGTTTATTTATTCTTAGCAATCTCTGCACCCAAGTGGGGCTTGAACTCACAACCCCAAGATCAAGAGCTGCATGCTCTACTGCTTAGCCAGCCAGGTGCCCCTGAACTCCCAGTTTTCTAAACTTTAAAGCCGGTCTTATTTGGCCTTATTTGTAGACCAGATTTTAATGTGTAAATAATTAAGTGTACTATATTTTAAGTGAGAGTGCAGCATAAGAAGATTATAAGTTTTGAAAAATGATGGCATCAATCAAATAACAAATCCATTCAGAGAGCAGTTAAATTCAATTGAATAATTATTTAGATTATTTAAATATTTCAAGGGGGCTGAGAGGGACAGTTTCAGATTAATTATTATTTAAACCCCTGTTTTAATTCTAACTAGCTGGGGAATGTTGGCCAAGGCCCTTAACACCTAGAAGCCACAACATCCTCATCTATATAATCTAGAATCATGATAATAGCCCCACTTCTTGTATTGTTATAAAGAATAAATACAAATGTGTCAGTAAAGCACCTGGTTATTTTTTCAATAAAGTTTGGTAATCTAATACATGTAACTGTACCACCAAGATTATAATGTTTTTCCCTCTTTACAGATGAGGCTACTATGCAAACTTGTACAAGCATCAGAGTTCATAAATGCTCAGAACTAGAATGTCCCTAAAACTACCTACAAACCCAAACTTATCCTAATTTCTAGTATTTTCCATCTCTCCTTGAAAAACCTTCTTTTTCTTGTTTTTAAGCAACTGTTACTCAGTATCCAAGATCTGCTCTTTAAAAACTAAATTTCTAGGGCACCTGGGTGGCTCAGCGGGTTAAGCCTCTGCCTTCGGCTCAGGTCATGATCTCAGGGTCCTGAGATCGAGTCCCACATCGGGCTCTCTGCTTGGCAGGGAGCCTGCTTCCTCCTCTCTCTCTGCCTGCCTCTCTGCCTACTTGTGATCTCTCTCTGTCCAATAAATAAATAAAATCTTTTAAAAAAATTAAAAATAACTAAATTTTTATTGAATTCTATATGATTCCAGAAAAAGGTTACAATAATAGTTTGATTGGGGGCACCCAGGTAGCTCAGTCAGTTAGGTGTCCTGGGATCAAACCCCAAATTGGCGGGGAATCTGCTTCTCCATCTCCCCCTGCCCCTCCCCCCTGCTTGTGCACTCGCTCTCGCTCTTGCTTTCTCTCTCAAATAAATAAATAAATAAATCTTTTTAAGATTTTTTTAAATAAATACATAGTAGTTTGATTAGTCCTGAAAATTAAAATGGTGATATAAGAGAAAATTTTCTATCTTGTCAAGACAAGATAGAAAATTTTTTCATTGAATCTATGTCTTCAAATTCAAAAGGCTATCAAGGGCTAGACAAGATGTGAAAAAAATCGCTGACATTTCTCAAATCCAAAGATAAAAGGAAAATCCTATGACCTCTCAGATTTTATAAAATAAAATTTATAAAATAAAGACCATTAAAAATAATTAAAAAGCAAAGACCATTAGACTGACATCATTTCTAATTTGTCATCAGAATTCTCAACTATAGGGGGCGCCTGGGTGGCTCAGTGGGTTAAGCCGCTGCCTTTGGCTCAGGTCATGATCTCAGGGTCCTGGGATCGAGACCCGCATCGGGCTCTCTGCTCAGCAGGAAGCCTGCTTCTCTCTCTCTGCCTGCCTCTCCATCTACTTGTGATTTCTCTCTGTCAAATAAATAAATAAAATCTTTAAAAAAAAAAAAAAGAATTCTCAACTATAACACTAAATGAAGAAATATATATGGAAATAAAATGTTAATAGAAAGGTTTATATAACTTAATAAGTCTAACCTCCCCCAAAATAACTAAGACTAATGTATGAAGACAAAAGAAATACTTTCAGACATAACACTCCGAAATTCTTTTTCTTTTTTTTAATTTTATTTATTTATTTGACAGAGAGAGAGATCACAAGTAGGCAGAGAGGCAGGCAGAGAGAGAGAGGAGGAAGCAGGCTCCCCACTGAGCAGAGAGCCCGATGAGGACCCTGAGATCCAGAGCCCAATCTGGCCCGATCCGATAACAATCCAGGACCCTGAGATCATGACCTGAGCCGAAGGCAGAGGCTTTAACCCACTGAGACACCCAGGCGCCCCAACACTCCGAAATTCTTAAATAAGTACTCCAGTTAAAAGATAATACATGATAACTGCACAATTTTATAAATATATCCCAAACCACTGAGTTATTTACTTTCAAGTGATGATTTTTCTACCCTGAGAATATTATTTCAATAAAGCTGTTATTTAAAAAAAGGAAGAAAGAAAAAGATAAAGCATAAGAAAGAACTGACAAAATAGAAAAAGATAAACCACAAAGAACTGGTCAGAATGAACACTAGAAGAACTTATCTTCAAGTCTTTACCATTTTTCAAATGTGCCTGTAAGTTTATAGCAATTGTTCAGAGAGGATTTGGAGGGAGAGGGGAGAATGTGAAAAAGAACAAGAGAAAAACACGACCTATAAATAAAATTCCAGATAGTTTTAACAAAGTGAGTGGGGAGGCTTTTCAGGGCAGAAAAAACATTAAGACCAAGCGGCTATCTGAGATGAAATACTTAACAACACATAAGACAGACAAAGCGTTACCATCCAAAAAACAAGAAAAGCACAAAATAAGGCTAATCATGTAATAGCACGAGAGTGAAGAACATAGATATGCAAATTACAGAAGAATAAGGTTCAAAATATCCAGTGTTGATGAGTGAATGGGGAAATAAACACTTTCAGGTTGAGTATACATTGGTTCAGTCTTTTTTTTTTTAAGTGATCTCTACACCCAACACAGCACTTGAACTCACAACCCTGAAATCAAGAGTAACATGTTCTCCCAAATGAGCCAGCCAGGTACCCCCGCAGGTTCAGTCTTTATGGAGAGCAAACGGCCGTATTCATAAATGTTTAAATCCATAAATTCAACTTCTAAGAACCCATCATACAGAAATACCCTTACATAGTCAAAAGAAGATCTCATGCTGTATTTATTATCCTTAAAAATAGAAGAAAAACATGTTTGTAAATAGACAAGTGTTTAAAATATGATACATTTAGGGCATATGGGTGGCTCTGTCTTCATACATAAAATACATTGGGTGGCTCTGTCAGTTAAACATCCAACTCTTGGTTTCAGCTCAGGTCATAGTCTCAGTCTTTTTTTTTTTTAAAAAGATTTTATTTATTTATTTGACAGAGAGAGGGATCACAAGTAGGCAGAGAGGCAGGCAGAGAGAGAGAGGAGGAAGCAGTCTCCCCGCTGAGCAGAGAGCCCGATGCGGGACTCGATCCCAGGACCCTGAGATCATGACCTGAGCTGAAGGCAGAGGCTTTAACCCACTGAGCCACCCAGGCGCCCCATAGTCTCAGTCTGAATTAAGATCAAGCCTCACCTTGGGCTCCTGGCTCGGCAGGAAGTCTGCTTGTCCCCCTCTCCCCTCTGCACCGTACCTCGTGTGCACATGCCCTCCCGTGTGTGCACGCTCTCTCTCTCAAACAGATACAATCTTTAATAGTAACAATAAAATAAACTATGATACATTCATAATAAAGAATACTCTGCAGCTGTTAACAAAGAGACAATGGATGTATGGAACAATATCCTATACCTATTAAGCGAAAAACACAAAGTTTTAGAACTATGTATAAGACATAGGAATGGATTACCCAATTTTAAAACACTTGGAGTGTCCATAATTATAAATACTTTCTTTATAGGTTTAGACATGGGGCTCCAACTTCACTGGAGTGAAGTGATTCCAAGTGCCTGGTCCTGACTACAGATCACCACTCCAGCTCCCTCTGTAGTGCAGAGGGAACCAAGTGCAGATCTGAAGTTGCCCCTGAAACACACTAAGAGCCCTGAGTCTTCTAATTTCCAGTTTTCACCAGAGCCCAAAAAGACACTGAATTTTTAAAAAAGAAGAAAAAAGAGAGGAGGCCTGGGTGGCTCAGTTGGTTGAGCGACTGCCTTTGGCTCAGATCAGGATCCCGGAGTCCTGGCATCGCACTCCACGTGAGCCTCCCAGCTCCTCCGGGAGTCTGCTTCTCCCTCTGACCTTCTCCCTTCTCATGCTCGCGCTCTCTCTCTCTCTCTCTCTCTCTCTCTCGCAAATAAATTAAATCTTTTAAAAAATTAAAATAAGGGACGCCTGGGTGGCTCAGTTGGCTAAGTATATGCCTTCAGCTCAGGTCATGATCCCGGGGTCCTGGAATGGAGTCTGGCCTCGGGCTCTTAGCTCAGCGGGGAGCCTGCTTCTCCGTCTGCTGGCCCCTCCCCCTGCTTGTGCTCGCTCGCTCTCACTCTCTCTTGTGACAAACAAATTAATTAAATATTAAATAAATAAATAAATAAAATTTAAAAAATAAAATAAAAAATAAAAAAGAAGAAAAGAGAAGATGACAAAAATGAAAAGTTATACCATTTACTATTTTCACTACCTACAAGTGCCATTGTTTGGGTTTTCAAAAAAGCATGTGCCACTTTTATTTTTCTAATAGTAAAAAAAGGGTTGGGACCCCTGGGTGGCTCAGTTGGTTAAGCCACTGCCTTCAGCTCAGGTCATGATCCCAGTGTCTTGGGATCGAGTCCCACATCTGGCTCCTTGCTCAGCAGGAGCCTGCTTCTCCATCTGCCTCTGCCTGCCACTCTGTCTGCCTGTGCTCACTCTGACAAATAAATAAATAAAATCTTTTTAAAAAAAGGGGGGGTAGAAGAGATTTATAATCTCATGGTGAAGAAGGACTCACTGAACACAAATAGAAGAGGAAATCTGATCCCCTAGATGGGTAATAAGAGCAGGAATTTAAGTAAATTTAAGTAAAATAATAAGTAAAGTAAACTTAAGTAAAATTAAGTAAATTTAAGTAAAATAATCACAGTATCTTTTATTTACAACCTATGGTAGTCACAGTTTGGCACAGACACAGAAACATGTTCATATGAAAAAGGAGACTTCTAAGGAACATTTTCAGATATTGGAATTAGCCCTTGGAGAAGCAGGTTCTCTATGTACATATATACACGGAAGAGTTCTTTAACGAGACCAAGTGAAGGCTTTAATCAGGACAGAAAAGATCTGGTTACATATTATGACTATGTGTTACTAGATATTCCCACAACAACATCGGAACTCTGTTTCAAAGTCAACATCTGTCTCAAAGTCAACACGTCTAAAATCTAACTCTTGTTCTTCCCACACACCTTTTCTCTCCTTGTTCCTTATCTACTGTTAGGCAAGTCAGAAATCAAGGTGTCACCTTTGACATATTCCATTCAGTCATCCTCATATGTAACTTACCTCAATGCTTCACCCCTTCTTTTTCTTTTTCTTTTTAATTTATTTATGTGAGACAGAGGGAGAGTGCACCAGGTGGAGAAGCAGAGGGATAGAGTCCTCCTAAGCAGACACCACACTGAGCGTGGAGCCCAATATGGGGCTTGATCTAATGACCCTGAGCTCATGACCTAAGCTGAAACCAAGAGTCAGATGCTTGACTGACTGCATCACCCAAGTGGCCCAACTTCACCCCTTCTATAGCTCCCAAATCCACTTGTTTCCCTCCCTGGTGCAAGCAGGTATCTTCCTTCTCCTGATCTACAGCAAGTGCCACCCAAACTCATCTCCTTATATCCATTCTATCTGCCTACCCAAAACACAAGCCTTTTTTTTTTTTTTTAGGATTTTATTTCCTTGATGGAGAGAGTGAGAGAGCCCAAGCAGGGCGAGTGACAGAGGGAGAGGGAGAAACAGGCTCCCCACAGAGAAGAGCTCAATCCAGGGAGTCAGGAATCATGACCTGAACTGGAGGCAGATGCTTAACCAACTGGGCCACCCAGGTGCCTCCAACACTTTTAATATTACATGCATATTGAAGCCAGAGAGGCCTTTTTGAAACCCTGATACCCACGAGATAAATACTTGGGTAGATTCCCTGACACTCAGGATAAAGATGCAAATGCTCAAGATAAGCCATTGTGAACTGCCTTCTCTCGCCCCTACCTACCTTCCCAGCTTCATCTCAAACCACTCTCCCTTTGTTTTTAACATTCTTTTCTCTTTTTTGTAAAGATGTTATTAGTTTGAGAGAGAGAGAGAGAGAGAGAGCAGGAGCTGGGAAAGGGGCAGAGGGACAAAAAGACTGCCCACTGAGCATGGGGCTCAACCCCAGGTCCATGTGGGACTCGATCCCAGGACCCTGAGATCATGACCTGAGCAGAAGGCGACACTTAATCAACTAAGCAACCCAGGGGCCCTGGCTTTTGACATTGTTACTGCCATTGCTACTGTTTGGAGAGGTAATACAAAGTTTCAAAAGAACATTCCAGAAGATGATGACAATGGAAAACATGGCAGCATCTCACCAGCACAGGAACATAGTTACATTACTTTTGACAATGACTCTCTATCCAGTCAACTCTCTATCCACTCATTGGCCTAGCCCTGTCGGACCAACACAGGTCTGACATCAGTCACATAGGCATAGTTACAGTTCAAAGCTATAGCTGAGCAGAGGGGCTGAAAGATACCTATTTCCCAACTCACGGCTTTCCTCCAAGTTCAATCCCAGTGCAGAAGACTCCTTGGAAATCGTCTCCTGCGTGGGGACTTGCTATTCTTTCCCCATTCATGTGGTTCATGTGTAACCTAGCACACATATGTTCACACAGTGAAGACACAGCCTCTAGAGGGCTACACTGTGTCTCCCAGAAGGATACATCTAAGTCCTGTCCCCTGGGACCCATGAACATGACTTTATATGGAAAGGGTCTCTGCAGATATGGTTAAGGATCCTGAGATCAGCTCATCCAGGATGGGCCTTAAATTCAATGACTGGTGTGCTTCTAAGAGAAAGGGAAGGGAGAGCATAGACAGACACCCAGACAAGGAGGGCCTAGAAAGACAGAGTTACAAAGCCACAAGCCAAGGAATACCAAGGATTGTAACAGCTAAGAGAAGAGCTAATAGAGAGAAATGGAACACGTGCTCCCAGCCTCCAGAAGGAACCAATCCTGCAGCCTCCTTGGTTTGGGATTTCTAGACCCCAGAATTGTGAAATAATAAATTTCTGTTATTTTAAGCCACAAAGTTTGTGGTCATTCTGTGGAAACAGCCTTAGGAGACTAACACATAGCCTCTGGCAGACCTGACTGGTCCAGAGTGAACATCTCACACATACACGGGTCCTTGGAAATCTGTAATCATGGCTAAGCTCAGTCTGGCTGTCCCTTAGATAGAAGAGCAATTAGCCCAGGTGCAGGTGGTGCCCTGTGGATTAGTAGCAGAAAGACTCAGTCGGCGGCAAGAGGGGAGAAACATGCAATCTGTATCCAATTCATTTCTGAGGCCTGGCTGCATCTCTGTTCTTGGGTCCTAGGGGACACCCATTTACCAAAAAAATAAAAAGCACCCTTTGAGGCTCAAATTAGTTCAAGTGGGTTTCTGTAACTCGTAGCCCAGAGAGTGCTAACACACTCAGTAACCTGCTGCCAAAAGTCCTTCAGTGAAGATCAGCTGGAACAAGTTCTTCCTTGGGAAGGATCCAGAAAAAGCGGACTTGACTCGAGAAGCCTCTCAGTGAGAGCAGCAGAGACTTCAGGCCTCAGCTACAAGCAGAGCGGCAAGAGGCAACGCGAAAAGAAACCTCAGTTTTCCCTGGGCCTAAGAGCCAAGACCCAGATCTTAACATGAGAGAGAGTTGCAGGTCAGGAATGATACTGAGTGTTCCAAGGAAATAAATAAGTAAGACCAAAGAGAAAACATTTTTGGTCAAGCTGTACAAACCCCAGTAATTAAAACCACCCACGAAATTGCTTTTCTCTAGGTAAATATAGCACAGTTACTATTGTGCGTATGAATAGCACGCGTCAGGTTTCCTTTGTTTGGGGGTGACTGGATTACAACATGAAACTCATGTATGCTCAGTCTCTTTTTGGAAAGACCTCAAATAATACTTGGTTCTTTGCTTTTGAAATATTCCAAATATGAGATACAAGGAAGTACCCATACTACTTTTTGGACCAGGGATGAGAATTACCAAGTGTCTGGGTTGAAGAGAATGACACAAATTATCTCTGGAGGGGGCATCCCTGGGTATGATGGGAACAAATGGTATGAATGCGGCCAAGTCTTTTTTTCACCAGAAGGGATAATTGGTCAGCCTTAAAAACAGTAAGTCACCAGCAAATAAGGGAACGTAAAACACTAGATTAATGATCAAATCATTTTCAAAATTCATTATAAAATTATGAGAGAGAGAGAGACAAAGAAGACCAGGAAGAAAGGAAGGAAATCAAAAACAGTTCTGGGAAACCCAGGCCTACATAAATGACAAAAAAAAAAAAAAAAAAAGCTTTAAAAAAAAAATCTAAGAAATATAATACTACTGACTGCTTGCTTGGGGAAGTTCTACATACTCATTTATCTTCTCAGTCCCAGAAAACAGCCTGATTTCTTCTGAAGCCTTTCCCACTATAAAAGTAACATGGATTTCAGTAATTGCTTTTCCTAAATCACCTAGAAACATCTTAGTACAAATACATGGCTCTTACAATGGAAGATTTTGAGACAAACAAAGCCTTCAACCAGATCAAGGAACTTGAAAAGAAATAGGGCAGAATGTCCTAGACGGCAAAAGTGCCTGGAATCACTTTTCTGGTTATGAGCTGCAAGCTGAAAGATGTTCTGGGATTTGGGGGGAACGAAAAAGGATTGGAGAAAAGAAAAAGAGAACATTTGGAAACAAGCTAAACAGCTTACAGGAGTATTTAGAAGAGAAGATTGGGAAACTGGCATGGTCTAACAATTCTGTCACTCTCAGAAGAGTGAAATAAGCAATGATACCCATGTAGATACAACCCTGAAACCATCTCTCAAGTTCAAGAAAAATACTGATGCACCATGGGGCACCTGGGTGGTTTAGTCGTTAAGCGTCTGCCTTCGGCTCAGGTCATGATCCCAGGGTCCTGGGATCCAGCCCTGCGTGGGGCTCCCTGCTCAGCGGGAAGCCTATTTCTCCCTCTCCCACTCCCCCTGCTTGTGTTTCCTCTCTCGCTATGTCTCTTTAAAAAAGAAAAAAAGATACTGACACCCCAACTACAGATGAAAGCATGCTATGACCGGACCCCTTAAATCTTGGGGAAAACCCATGAAGCCATCCTTCCTTGACACTTCTTCTCCTGCCAAATAAAACAAAAATGGAGAAACTAAATAGTACAGAAAAGCTTCAATAATACAAGATATAAATACACTGTCTCCTCAGTTGCTAGCCATCGCCTACAAGAGAACAAAACAAGTCCACAAGGAACAGTTATCAATAAAAGAGAAGAGCCTGAAATACAAAAAATTTTCTCATTAAATTACCCTAAATGTCAACTCCCAATAGTTCTTCGAGTCATTTTTAAACAAATTGGACCTTCATCAATTCACAATCAAAGACTCACTGAATCCATCAGCTTTCGTCAGGACCACTATGGGCATTTTTAATAGTCTATGCAAGATTTCATTAAAAAGCAGGCTTTAAGGGCGCCTGGGTGGCTCAGTCAGTTAAGCATCCGAATCTTGGATTCAGCTCAGGTCATGATCTCGGGGTCCTGGGATGGAGCCCCATCTGCACTGGGATCTGTGCTCAGTGTAGAGTCTGCTTAGCATTCTCTCTCTGCCCCTCCCCCTACCCCTTCTCTCTCTCAAACAAATAAAATCTTTTAAAAATAAAAATAAAAAGTAGGGGGGGCCTGGGTGGCTTAGTGGGTTGAGCCGCTGCCTTCGGCTCAGGTCATGGTCTCAGGGTCCTGGGATCGAGTCCTGCATCGGGCTCTCTGCTCAGCGGGGAGCCTGCTTCCCTCTCTCTCTCTCTGCCTGCCTCTCCATCTACTTGTGATTTCTGTCAGATAAATAAATAAAATCTTTTTTTAAAAAATAAATAAATAAAAGGTAGGCTTTCCTTTAGGAATCTCAGAAAACAGACTTCAATCTCTCATACCTTAACACACATTATTTTCTCCAAATATATAAATCACAGGTCTCTCCCCTATTTAAAAGCAAAAAAGGCACACAAATCAGGAGCTAGTCTGGTTTATCTAGCACAGGACCATCTTCCCAAACACATTTTTAAAATAAGGAAGGGGTTGGGGAAGCAGTTGAACTGAAATTACAGGCTGTCATGACATCTCAGTATCGAAAACGGAATACCTAGTTCCACAGGAGAGTACACTTTCTGTGCACAATCCCGTTACTAAGCAACTACAACAATGGCTGCAAGAGCTTCCTAGAAGCAGGCACAGTAAAGGAGGGGGTGCGGAATCTAAGAACAGAAAAATGGAAAAATTTGCTTTGGGAATTATTATCTCAGGATAAATTTAATGTAAAAACAAAAATAAACAAAATCTAAAATTATCTAAACTTAAAACAAGCAGTTCCTTAAGAAATGAAAAAAGTACATGCTACCATGTATCATGCACTTGAATTTCAGTTTGTTTAATTTCAAAATTCACATTTTAACTGGTGATAATGATTTCCTTACTGTGCTTCCTTTGTGGTCCCCCTTCTTTCCTTCACCCTCCCTAGGGAATAATGTTTTTTTAAATTTCCTTACTGATTAAAAGAACATTTTAGACCTCTTAAATCCATTTCTTTGTTTACAGAAGCTATAAAAACTAGTTTACAATTGTTTCATGTTGCCTTTGAACCAAGAACACTCTTAGACATCAAACTATTCCTTTGAAGGGAACAGTCTCTCAAACAGAGCCAGACACTTTCCCAGCCACGCCCTGAAGTTTAGACAACCAGAGCTTTGCAAATGTCAAGTCTTTTGCAAAGTTAGACTATACAGTGTAGCAGGCTCTAGACCACTGTTTCTCAAATTGCAGGTTGAATGGCCCAGGCTGGGGAGAGGGCTCCCATTCGCGTTCCAAGAGAATTTTATAGACTAGATTTACAAAGAGCTGAGAAGCAGGTTGTAAGGCTAGGGGAGATGACCTCACAGACCTTTCCTTCCATCTTTCCTTGTGCCTTTCAACATTTCCTGCAATGCTGAGAAAGCACCCGAAGCTACCATTCTACAGAAGGCTGCTTCTCACTATGGCTCCCTCCCTCCCTCTCTCAATCTCTCCCTCAGTTCCTGAAAGATGCTATGCTAGTGGGTAGGCAAAATGAAAAGATTACACTTTAGAATTATTGTTCTACGTCAAAGCTGAGCAATTACTGTGTGGCTCTGTTCCCAGGGTGCCTCTAGATCCTGATAAATCTCTCTTTGAAGAGAAATCCAGAGACAAGTAGAAACTTAAATGCTGGAAACTGAAGATGCAAAATATCTCAGTCAAGAAGCACAGGGAAATGACAAGTCATTCCTGCTTTTATATCCCAAAGATAAAGATGGGGGGAGTGGGGGAGGAGGGAATGTTTGCTTGATTTTTATCTCTAGTTTTATACTTTTGTGGACAGAAAAGATGCAAGATGTGATTCCAATCTCTTTTAAATTTATTGAGATTTGTTTTGTGGCCTAACATGTAAGGTATTCAGGACAACGTTCCATGTACACTTGAAAAGAAATGTGTATTCCGTTATTTGGGGATGGAATGTTCTGGATATATCCTGTTAGGTCCATCTGGTCCAACACGTCATTCAAAACCCCTGTTTCCTTGTTGAGTTTCTGTCTGGGTGTTCTGTCCATTGATATAAGTGGGGTGTTACAGTCTTCTATTATTGTATTACGGTTTTCTACCTTTATGTCTATCAATAGTTGTTTTATATATTTAGGTGCTCCCGTGCTGGGTGCATAAATATTTAAAATTGTCATATCCTCCTGTTAGATTGTCTCCTTTATCTTTGTATAGAGTTCTTCTCTGTGTCTTGCTACAGTCTTTGTTTCAAAGGCTGTTTTGTGCCATGTAAGGATGGCCGCCCCAGTTTTCTTTCTTCTTCCATCTGCATGGTGAAAAGATGGTTTTCTGTGTCAGAAAATTCCCTGCACAGCATCTGAAGGAGAAGGCTGTTTGGGCCTCCTGTTTTTAATTAAATTAAATTAAATTTCTTAAATTTGATTCTCATTTTGTTTTTTTTCTAATGACAGAAACAATGCAAAGTAGAGTCTTGGTAATCCTTACAAACCACAAAGCTCTGCTACTTGAAGTCAAGCAAATGAAAAAATTCTTCACACATAATTATTATCTCTACTGGCAATAATAAAGAAAATGTCACACTTATATAACACATTTCATCATCAAATTGATTCAAAAATTAAACTGGTTCGCTTCAAGGTCTACCCTGTCTCCATCTCCCCGAGGCTTGTAAGTTAGTCAAGAACATTCTCAGATAGGAAACTTGAAAAAAAAATTTTCCCCCAGGATCTTCCAATCATTAAAATTCCTATATAGGTGGGATGCCTGGGTGGCTCAGTGGGTTAAGCAGCTGCCTTTGGCTCAGGTCATGATCCCAGTGTCCTGGGATCAAGTCCCGCATCAGGCTCCTTGCTCAGCAGGGAGCCTGCTTCTCTCTGCCTCTGCCTGCTTGTGCTCTCTCTGACAAATAAATAAATAAAATCTTTTTTTTTAAAATTCCTATATAGGTTTACTATAAAATACAAGGCTTTCTTCTATATTGTAACCATGTTTCTGATGACCCCTGAAAACTAACAGTCACCTGTATGTATCAGATTACTCACTGAAGCACTACCTATACTTGCAAAAAAAAAAATTGAAAACAACAGGGAATTGGGTAAATTATGGCACATTCATACAATGGAATATTATGCAGCTCCAAAAAATCAGAAAGCACTTCATTTTTGTTAAAGAACAGTCTCCAAGATACATATTTTCACTTAAGAATGAAAAATAAACCGTGTGTCTAATAGGCTATTTCTTTTCTTAAGGAAAAATAAACAGGTAAATTGTCAGTTATATGTACATAAACACATTTATAAGAAAAATAAGACCTTGTAAGACTTTTGCCTCTGAGGAAAAAAACTGAAATATAGGAGTAAGACAGACACCTTGCCTCCTATACCCTTTTGGAATTTTTCCATGTGATTGTGTTGCTTATTTGAAAAATACATTTTTTTACTTTAATTTTTTAGACAGTGAGCAGAAAGAGAGAGAGAGAATCTTAAGCTGGGCAAAGAGCCTGATGAAGGGCTCAATCTTACAACCCTGAGATCACAACCTGAGCTGAAATCAAGAGTCAGACACTTAATCAACTGAGCCACCCAGGCACCTCCAAAATATATGCATTTTTTTAAGATTTTATTTATTTATTTGACAGAGAGAGATCACAAGTAGGCAAAGAGGCAGGCAGAGAGAGAGGAGGAAGCAGGCTCCGCACTGAGCAGAGAGCCCGATGCGGGGCTCGATTCCAGGACCCTGGGATCATGACCTGAGCCGAAGGCAGTGGCTTTAACCCACTGAGCCACCCAGGCACCCCTCCAAAATATATGCTTTTAAATTTTAAAAAATCTAAGGTTACTGACAAATTGTAACATATACAGATGACATGCTGATTCACTATCCACAAGGCTCATGCTTTTCACTCTTTTTTTGTTTTTTTAATTTATCTGACAGAGAGAATAGAAGCAGAGGGAAGTAGCAGAGGGAAGTGGCAGAGGGAGAAGCAGGCTCCCCACTGAGCCAAGAGCCCGACACAGGGATCCAGGACCCAGAGATCATGACCTCAGCCAAAGGCAGCCGCCTAACTGACTGAGCCACCAGGTGCTCCAGCCTGTTTTTCAGTTTACAATAGTAATGACAGACTTATACTGATGTGTGAAGGACATCCTACACAGCAAAATTTTCTAACACTACCTTCTGGAATTAAAAGATATAATCTGGGGCACCTGGCTGGCTCAGCTGGTAGAGCATGCAACTCTTGATCTCAAGGCTATTTTAAGTTCAAGCCCCGTGTCAGGTGTGAAAATTACAAAAAAATAACATCTTTTTTTTTTAAGATTTTATTTATTTATTTGACAGACTGAGATCACAAGTAGGCAGAAAGGCAGGCAGAAAGAGAGGAGGAAGCAGGCTCCCTGCGGAACAGACAGCCCAACGTGGGGCTCGATCCCAGGACCCTGGGATCATGACCTGAGCCAAAGGCAGAGGCTTAACCCACTGAGCCACCCAGGCGCCCCCAAAAATAAAATCTTAAAAAAAAAAAAAAAAGGGGGACGCCTGGGTGGCTCAGTTGGTTAAGCAGCTGCCTTCGGCTCAGGTCATGATCCCAGCATCCTGGGATCGAGTCCCACATCGGGCTCCTTGCTTGGCAGGGAGCCTGCTTCTCCCTCTGCCTTTGCCTGCCATTCTGTCTGCCTGTGCTTGCTCTCTCTCCCCCTCTCTCTAATAAATAAATAAAATCTTTAAAAAAAAAAAAAGGTATAATATAACCTGCTCTAATTATTCCTTACAGAGACAGAGACAACACCCTGTTGATACTTACTTCTGAATATAAATAATACAACTTCACAGTGCAAGTAGATTTTATGTTTATGTTTATGAATTCTAAGGCATCTGAAAACTAGTTAGGGGGACACAAATACTAACACCTGCATCTGAAAAAAGGGCAGAAGGCAAAATCTACATGGCCTGTTTAAAATCAACCAATAGGGCGCCTGGGTGGCTCAGTGGGTTAAGCCGCTGCCTTCGGCTCAGGTCATGATCTCAGGGTCCTGGGATCGAGTCCCGCATCGGGCTCTCTGCTCAGCAGGGAGCCTGCTTCCTCCTCTCTCTCTCTGCCTGCCTCTCTGCCTACTTGGGATCTCTGTCTGTCAAATAAATAAATAAAATCTTTAAAAAAAAATAAAATAAAATAAAATAAAATCAACCAATAAGTTAAAAGAGAAGAACATTAAAACTTAACATTTTAAAAGCTTCTTCAAAATTACTTTTTTAAAAGTATGTGTACACACGTGTGCACACGTGAACAGGTGCACAAGTGTGGGTCTGCACACAAAGAAAAAGACAGAAAATGATTAAGTTTTTAGACATGATCAAATTCTTACTTATTCAGAAATATTTGGTCATCTAATTACTGTCCAAAAATGTGCTCAATATGAAAATATAGATTTAAAAAAAAATACTGTGAAAGATCAAGTAGCCCCGCTGGGAAGAGAGATCTTATCTGGCCAGGAGAGGTGACATGGAGCTGAACCTTGAAGAATGAAAGAGATGGTGTCAGAAAACAGGAAGAAACCCTCCATGCAGAAGTGGAGCTCACGCACAGGCTCAGGAACAGGGAAGGGCTGCGTATGACTAGAGAAGAGGGTTCACGGCAGAAAACACAGGCTGAACAAAAGGCTGGAGCTAGTCTGGGAAAGGGCAAGTATACCACGCTAAAGGGTTTGAGTTTCTGACTAGAGACAGCACACTACAAAGAAAACTCAAGGTTCCTAAAAGATACACAGAGAGAATCTAAAAGAACAAAGTAAGATTTGTGAAGAAAGATGAAAAGGCCAGAGGTTATTCAACTTAGCCAACTCTAAGCCCAGGATGCCATCTTCCACAGATAGGACCATGACAGCTGTATTCCTTCTCCATGGAAAGCAGAAAAAAAAGATTAGGTGTCCACCTCTGAGGACACTATGATAAAAAAAAGAAGAAGAAGAAGAAGAAGAAGAAAAACCACAAGGAGAGGGACACCTGGGGGGCTTGGTTGGTTCAGCGTCTGCCTTCGGCTCAGGTCATGATCTCAGGGTCCTGGGATCAAGTCTCGCATGGGGCTCTTGGCTCCTTGGGGAGCCTGCTTCTCCCTCTCCCTGCTGATCTGCCCACTTAAACTCTCTCTCTCTGTGTCAAATAAATAAATAAAATCTTAAGGGGGGGGAAAAAAAAAAGAATGGTGCCTCAGAAAGCACTGGAGGATTAACTACAGCAAATGACCACAAATTCCAAGACTATAGAGTTTAAATTGGCACATACAAAATATCAACTGCATGACATCTTAAGGGAAAGAAAAACAACTGGCAAGTAGAGTGAATGTTGACATTTAATGGCAAATCAGTGACTTTTTTTCCTAAAAATGTGTTTTACTGATTAAACATGAAGGAAAGAATACCTGGTCGATGGCATCAGGTTGAGTATCCCATTGAGCACATAGCCAAACTCTGCGTGATCCTGAGCGACAAGGGCCACCAGGCCCTCACAGCAGCCAGTTCGAACCACCACATTATCACTGCAACACTTCTCCCACAGTAAGTTCAAAGCTGGAGTCTGAAAACAAACCAGTGATCAAAAGACACAACCGATGAGCAGCAAAGGCATGGACAGCCCCAGGCATTCATCGAAGCGTAATTTGTTCACAGTGGGCTAGCTTTCCCATACAAAGATGATGCTGTTGTCCCACCATTTGTAGAATAAACTAGAGTCAGTTTTCTGGGAGAGATAATGGATGTGTTCTGATACAGCCACTCTCACCCATCTGGTGTCCCGGCTGCAGAATAAGGCTGGCTGCAGACAGGGGTATAACTTGAGTCTGAGCAACCCAAGGAAACTGACAGGGGATCAAAACAAAGGCCCGGCTCTCACACAGAGCTCCAACCAAGCCCTTGAACCAGACACTGTCAATATCAGCATACGAGGTAGTCTAGGCTGAACCCCGTCCCAATCATGCCTGTGGTTTAAGCCCAAAATGCAACAACATTTCTAGAAAGTGTTTCTGTTCTCCTACCAGCAATCTTTACCACTTACATGCACCCCACGTCCCCGACAATGCCCCTGCCTCAATTTACTGAAGTCTAATGTGAGTCCAGAGGAAAGATAGTAAAGGGGGAACAGCAAGCTGCTATTTCCATGGTTTCCAACAAATGCCTAGAAAACTGCTGTGGTCAAGAAAGAAACTGACTGGGCGCCTGGGTGGCTCAGTGGGTTAAACCGCTGCCTTCGGCTCAGGTCATGATCTCAGGGTCCTGGGATCGAGTCCCGCATCGGGCTCTCTGCTCCGCAGGGAGCCTGCTTCCTCCTCTCTCTCTCTTTGCCTGCTTGTGATCTCTCTCTGTCAAATAAATTAAAAAAATAAAATCTTTAAAAGAAAGAAACTGACTTGGGACACCTGTGTGGCTCAGTCAGGTAAGCTTCTGCTTCAGCTCAGGTCATGATCCCAGGGTCCTGGGATCGAGCCCCACATCAGGCTCCCTGCTCAGCAGGAAGCCTGCTTCTCCCTCTTCCACTCCCCCTGCTTGTGTTCCCTCTCTCACTGTGTCTCTCTCTGTCAAATAAATAAATAAAAATCTAAAAAAAAAAAGAAAAGAAAGAAAGAAACTTGACTTTTTGCCCGCTCAGACCATAAATCTGTCATGTTTGATAGAGAAGTACCAGAAGGGAACATAAGTAAATGTAAGATCTTTATTTTGAAAAATCCTATGAAAGCAGAGCTTCTACCTTTCAGAACATCCTCAAGAATCCATAACCCACCCCACCAGAAGAGCATGACTAATGATGAACCGTATTTGAATGTATTGTGGGTTAGTGAAGTCCATTTATATTTACATGTGGTTTAGGTTTTATTTTGCTTTCTTTTGTTTTTTTAAAGAACATCATGAAGCTATTTTTCCCTCTTCCTGACATAAGTTATTAGAAAAATATATAATTTGAGGGAAAAAAACAAAGTTCCTCATCTCCCACAGAATAAAGAGTGAAAATCAACATCATATTGTGCCCACTTGCCCACAGTAGCTGGCTCTGAGAGCCTTTTCAATCTTAGGATCCCACTATAACAGAACAATACAGTTAACAGTCAGTACAGGAAATAAATATTTATATTTCTGTTCTTTTACTCAGAAGGAAATTTTATTTACCTGTATGGCCAATATCAAAGGGTTCCATATGTCATTACTCCATTATAAACCAGAAAAATAAAATAAATGAATAAAAAAACCCTTGCCTCAGGTATTACTATGCCCTCGTGGAAGTGTGCATTCATTTACTAATAGAAGAGAAAACAGTTAAGTCATAGGAATTTGACATTCAGTAAATCCCAGCTGTTTAAGTAAAACCATTAGATCACCTCTGAGTACATAATGTGATTATAGACAGGATTAAGATGAGGGTTCTCAGAAAACCTAATTTATATGACTACATACAAATACCAGATAAATGCCAATTAGTGAAATTTGCCTCTACACTGATTTCAACATGGCAGCAGAAGCTGGAAAGAGATGTGACTTGGGAGTAACTAATCAAAAGCAATGTGAAGGGGTTAAAAAAAAAAAAAAAGCAATGTGAGAGAAAGGAAATCAATTATTTCTGTTGGGAAAGAAAAAATCTTATTTCCATCATCTACATTCTCGACAGAGTTTACGTGGGAGCACCCACTCAAGTGGAGTCTCCAACCAGCAGGTCAAAATCTACAACACTGGCTGACCAAAACCCAAGTGGTCTGCATCTCAGAAGTGGAGTACTGCTTCAATCCTAGCATTCTCTGCCCTATGCACGGTAATTTTCCTTCAGCTCCAAGTTCCAAAGCATGACCTTTCCAACTCAGAACTCATACTTGGGCCATCGGAAAGTAGGAGAAATCTCCTCCATAGCAGAAAGCTGCTATGTTCACTTTCTCCATTAAACAAAAAGATTCCCTCAGAGGTAATCCTAACAACCTTGTCTAAGGCATGCCTACCCTCATCCCACCCATGCTCCTTTTCACTAAAGTAACAGAATACTCCCCCTCCTCACCCCCTCCATATCTCACTCCCCAAGTCTGCTGTAACCAATTTTAAATTATAAAGAATTCAGAAGAAGAACTTGGCAAACCAAACAACAAACAAACAAAACCAGTTCAAGATCATTTCTACAGTGACCTGAAACAGAAGGCATGCCTACGTGCAGCTGGGAGCAGTTATCTGAAGAGAACTCAAGCACAAAGGTGATACAGACCTGGTTTGTCGATTGGTGGATCTTTTCTGAAAAACCATTTTCCTTCAGGACTGCAGCAATAAGATGACCCACAGCCTTAAAAAAAAAAAAAAAAAAATCAACAGATCTCTCCAGTTAGTGCATTTGAAGGCAACTCCTGTCAATACAAGTTGATATGGGGAAAAAAAAAAAATACTAGGTGATCGGAGTATGAGTGTGCCAACCAGTCAAGTGGTAATAAAATTCCCATTCATTTGAGAGTGTGCTCTGTGGAAGGCACTGAATTAGGCATTCTACATACATAATTTCTTAGCTTCATAACAACTCTCAAGGTAGGCATTTTTATCCCAATAAGCAAACTACAGTTCATAGATGTTAAGAAAATTGCCAGATTTTCAGTTCAAATTGCTGTCACTTAGTATTAGAAGATAATGTGAGATTGCTTCATCCATTAAACCGGGAGACAAATGAGAAACTCCACAGCTTTTAAAATCATTTTTGCATCTAAATGAAATCCATCATGCTTCATCATGCCCTTAATGAAGATGGAGAAAACTCATCCCCATTTTTATGACCATAGCCCATACAGATCTGAGCCAGTACCACAACCCTTCTCTCTCGCTTAGGCCTATGATTTAATTTCTTTATTATTTTCTTATAGGTTTTAGCCCTTGCATAAGCTTTTAGTCTCATAAATTTCTAAAATGTTCCCATATCCTGCTTTGGTCAAAAAGCCCAAAATTAATTCTAAGACTCTATTTCTAGGGGACTGTTGATGACATAAATACGTAAGTATCATTCCTTCCTACAACTTCAACTCCATTCCCCTGGTTCTTCACCCCTCCCCAGCACTGCTCTGCTGCCTTAGAGCCGTAGGCCAGCAACAATGACAGTCCTCCTGCGTATGGGCTGGAAAAAACTCTCCCACTGCACCAAGTGTTGATCCTGCACTTGGACCGACATATGATACATCTGGGGGTTGCTGTCAGTCTTGTAGTCTCCAGAAAAGCTCACACAAAAACAAAGCATCTCCCCCCACTTCATTTCTTTTTGTATTTCACACCTTGGAAATGCTTTAAGACCTCGATGCTTGATGATCTCAGTTTTGTAATATAAATCACTCAATGACATGAATATTACGTTTAGATCAATTAGCTGTCTCTTATCCTAGTTCAAGGGAAATTAACAAGAACTGAAGACCAGTGAACAGCTTTGGTGGCTGTTTACAAAATACACCGTATTTCATTGAATGCAACTGTCCATCAACAGCGAGAGGCACCATTATTTTATTTCTACTACTAAGGAAGAAAGGCTGCCCATTAACCTATGTTACATAATGTGCCTTATGATTTAGAGTTTTGATTTTATATTAGCGCAAGAGTTCCTTTAGAAAAATCACGGCCAAAAAAAAAACAAAAAAAAAACAAAAATCACGGCCAAGTTCACAATGGTGCAGGCAAGACCAGCTGTGTAAGAACTGCTGCCACGAATTACTAGATGCAACCCAATTTCAAAGATGCTAAAATGTGGAAAAAATGTGTGTGAATCAATGAAATATGGTGCTAACACTGAGCAACAGTTACAAAAGAACAATAAGTATTCAGAGAGAACAGGGCACAATTGCAAGAACCACATAAAACCAGTATGAAACACAACAGGGACCAAAAAAAAAGAAAAAGCTCCCATTCATATTTAGGAAAAAAAGGACTAAAAGAAGATCAGCTTACTGACAAACATCCCCCCACCAGATCCAACTTCTCCAGTTTGCCTTTCTGTGTATCCTACTAACAAATCAGAGAATACAGAGAATACAGGCTAAACTGATTTTAAAGCACAAAGTTCCAAGGATAAGTGACCCTGTATTGCTACTTAAGTTTTCCATAATACAATAGCTGAAAGAGACATTCTCCATCCATGAACCCATACATGTACACTTCTCACTTAATTTAACAGTAACACACATAGGCACTTCTCAGTTATCTATGCTAATGAAGGGACTCCGGGCACAGAAAATAGAAACTGTGGACAGTATCCTCTTCATCCTCCTCTTCACGGTAAGGACCTGTGCTGTACAGGACAGGACTCCAACCCAGTCAGGTAGAAGGGAATCTTGCATAAGGAGTGTTCTACTCCTCATGGAAGGGTTCCCCACTACCCAGCTAGGTCAATTCCCACAGCAGGCATCTCCGGAGAAAACTTGCTGAAAGCATCCAACAGGCTGTATACGCTGTTCGGTCTTGGAGCTGGCTTCTGCTGGTCACCTGGTTTCACTCTCACAAGAAAAGACAGCAAGCTATTATGGCACCTTGACCAACCAGAATGCTTCTAGTTAGTGCAAGGCCAACCAGAAAACCACTTTTGGTTGAATCCTAATAACTAAAAAGCTCTCAAAATAAATTATCACCAAGCCCTGCCTGTGTTACTATATACATCAATTTTTTTTTTAAATCCAGGCTATTTTACTTACTGAATGTTGGTTATTACAGTAAAAATCCCTTACTCTTTATAGTTGTACAGGGGTAAAATAGACCATTTTAAGTATCAATTGCTCATACTCCATAGATGTGTAACCATTTATTTCTATTCCCCAAAATTCACTGTAGAGTTAAAAAAAAATACAGATCTAAGGGCCTCCTAATTAATCAAGGTTTTATTATGTCTAAGAAGAAAAGTATGATATAAACAGAAACCGAAACTGGGGGCACCCAGGTGGCTCAGTCAGCTAAGTGTCTGCCTTCAGCTCAGGTCATGATCTCTGGGTCCTGGAACAAGCCCCACATCAGGCTCTCTACTCAGCCGGAAGACTGCTTCTCCCTCTATGCTCTCCCTCTCTCTCTCTTTCTCTCAAATAAATAAATAAAATCTCTAAAAAAAAAAAAGAAGAAGAAGAAGAAGAAGCTGAGATTGGTCAATTTCAAATATTCACCTTCCTATGTCACATATAAATTTTCAGCGTTTTTTATTTAATTTTTTAATATAATCTTTACAAGATATGAGGGCACTTGGGTGGCTCAGTCGGTTAAGCAGACAACTCTTGGTTTCCACTTGGATCATGGGACCGAGCCCCATGTCGGGCTCTGTGTTCAGTGCAGAGTCTGCTTCAGATTCTCTGTCCCTCTCCCTCTCAAACAAATAAGTAAAATCTAAAAAAAAAAAAAAGATAAAATAAAGTAACCTCTGCACCCAAAGTGAGGCTCAAACTTATAACCCTAAGATCAAGATTAGCATGCACACCCACATGAGGTGCCAGCCAGGTGCCCCTCGAACATAAATTTTCAAATTAACTAATATAAAAGTTAATAAAGCAATAAGTATGCAGAATCCTTTATGTAAAATAAAATACTTAATGTTAAAACTGTAAAGTTCTACTAAAAATCCACCAAAGCATTGCATTCGTTACCATGAAGCAAAAATAATTAAATATATAAAAATTACCTGTGATTGGATAAGAGAATTTGGAAATTCAAACCTTTTCCTGATATCATCTGACATTTTTGCTCCTCTTACATGTATATAAGACGACTCTGTAATCAAAAGAAAAGAATATTTGTTAGTCTGGAAAAGGCTTTCAAACCAATTATTCCTCAAATAACATAAAAGTAATTCATTCCAAAGACAACAACGGAAATAAAGCATAGGGCTCTGCCCCATAATTGCTGGCGTACGATCACCAACCACTCCGGCCCACAAATGCCATGACTGATAAATAAACTAAAATGCTCAACCACTCTTGGTTTTTCCCATTAGAGCAAATTCTGGAACAGATTAATTCACACTATGGAAACACCCAAAAAAATCCCAAAAGCTCCAGCCTAAATAACAGGATTTTAAAACTTCAACCGCATGTTTGAAATAGAAACTCTTTCAAAGATCAAAACTTCTAAGAGAGAAAGAATCACATTTTCGCAAAATTATTTAAACTCTACCACAGTCTGGGTACAAGCTTTCATTTAAACACTCATCTAACTGCTGGTGACAAGTGTGAAGCCTAGGTGAGCTTTTTTCAGGGGGTAGAGAAATGACCTAGAAACTCACACACTGAAACAGATTGCTTGTCTTCTAAAAGAGGAAACAATTAGCACCAACTTTTAATATTTCCATCACACCTCTCATTCCTACTGGGCTGTCAAGAAAGGAAAGAAAAGGAAAGGAAAAGAAAGAAAAGAAAAAGAAAGGAAAAAGGAAAAGAAAAGGAAAGGGGAAAGGCAAGGCAAGGCAAGAGAAAAGACAAGAGAAGAAAAGAGAAAGAAAGAAAAATGTTTTCAAGTATGCAAAATGGATGGAGGAGGGCAAGGTCAAGAGAAGGCTCTGAAATACTGAAAGGATTTCCTAAGGACCTCAATTTATCCAGTCCATGCAGCCCTGAACCCACCAAATTATACTACTTTGAAAAAATAAGGTGCTATTAGTGGGTTAAGCATCCCACTCTTAATCTCTTGATCTCAGGGAGTTCAAGCCCTGTGTTGGGCTTCATACTGAACATGGAGTCTACTTAAAAATATTTACATATAGGGTGCCTGGGGGGCTCAGTGGGTTAAGCCGCTGCCTTCGGCTCAGGTCATGATCTCAGGGTCCTAGGATCAAGTCCCGCATCGGGCTCTTTGCTCAGCAGGGAGCCTGATTTCCTCTCTCTCTCTCTCTCTCTCTGCCTGCCTCTCTGTCTACTTGTAATCTCTCTCTCTGTCAAATAAATAAATAAAATCTTTTTTTAAAAAAATTTACATATATATTAAAAAAAAATTCCAGGTAGTCCAGGTTAACCTATATAAATAATACACAGTGAAAAATAGCTCTCCTGCTCTCACAAATGGAGGTGACTTGTGTTGAACGCAAGGTTCTACTACTTTCCTCCCTTTCCTCCAAAACTACACTCTCTGAATGGATCATTCATCCTAGCCTTCTTCTTCAATATCTAGGGCCAACTTTACTCCCCTGAATTTGACACTTCGCAGCACTGAAACAGCTTCAAAGACTGCAAATTATGTCTGCTAGCAAAATCTACTCGGTAGTTTATGCAGGTCAAAATTTGCTCAACTTTCCAGATGTGTCCATCTCCTCCTTCTTGGAATTTTCTGCTCCCTGGAATTCTGTAAGATATCAGAACACCATTTCCCAAAGTGTGTCCCCAGGAAACCTAGGATGAAGACATGTCCACGAGGGTAAGAGGTTTTGTAGGGAATATATATTGGCACCTTAATGTTCATTCACTCATTCACTCAAATACTTACTAGCTGCCTATTGGGTGTCAGGCACTGCTCAGTGTGCTTAGGCAACTTCCAGGAATAGAACAGACAAAAATCCCTACACTCATGGAGCTTAGGGTATTACAGAAACGCTTTCTGTTTTAAATATGGCAACCAGGGTCAGTCTCTTCTGCAGAGGATGACATTTGGTGAGTCGCCATACAGATGTCTGGGGGAAGATATCACAGACATAGTGAACAGTGAGTGAAAAACCCAAAGCACATCAAGTGCTTAAGGCCAGGGCTTGAAAAGAACAAAGAAAGGAGCCAAGAGTGAAAGAGGCACCTGGGCAACTTAGTCGTTAAACGTCTGCCTTTGGCTCAGGTCATGATCCTGAGGTCCTGGGATCGAGTCCCATGTCGGGCTCCCAGCTCCTCGGGAAGCCTGCTTCTCCCTCTCCCTCTACTCCTTCCCCTTCACTCATTCTCTCTCTCTCTCTCTCTCTCTCATAAATGAATAAAAGCTTTAAAAAAACTGAATGAAGGAAGAACAAAATGGAAAATCAGAAAGTCAGTAAGAAGTCAGATCACAGGGACACCTGGGTGGCTCAGAGATTAAGCATCTGCCTTCAGCTCAGGTCACGATCCCAGTGTCCCAGCACTGAGTTGCTCCAAATCTGGTTCCTTGTTCAGCAGGGAGCCTGCATCTCCCTCTGCCTGCCACTCCTCCGGCTAATGCCCTCTCTCCGACTCACATATAAATAAATCAAATCTCAAAAAAAAAAAAAAAAAAAGAAGCAGAAGAAGTTTATAAAACGCCATGCAGGTCACCAGAAGGACTAATACATCTGTCCCCAGTGACCTGGTAAGCTGGTACTGAAAAAGAGTGGTAAGATTTTAACAGAATCACCTGAGATGAAGAGTGCTCAGATTCTAGATACATTTGAAGGTAGAGTCAATGTGGTTGCTGATGACTGGTTGAGAGTATAGAAGAAAGGGTCAGAGATGACTCCAAAGTGTTTGATCTGAGCACCTTTAATTTTAATGTCAATTCCTTTGGGCATTTTATACATTAAACAAAACAATTTATATATCACTTACCATGGATGTTTTACTAAAAGAAAAAGACGGAGTTGCCATCAACTGAGAGAGGGAAACCAGTTTTGTGGGGGTAAGCTGGGAATTTCATCTGAAACTGGCAGGTTTCAGATGTTTAAATGATATCCAAAAGGAGAGGTCAGGTAGAAAGCTGAATACATGAATCTACAACTGAAGAGACAGATTTTAGCTAAAGATATAAATGATAATGCACATTAATTATAGAATCTGAGAGGTATTAAAGCAAGAAGTCTGATTAACTTTGCTTAACTCAGAGTTTACCAAATTTATCTGATCATGGCACCCTTTTTTCTAGAAATATCTGGTAACAGTCTATACAACCAGCGCTTCCTGGGACACACACTGGGAAACTGCTCTACCAACTCCAACTCCTCTGTCCATTCCACTTCCTGCACCCCATCTTCCTTACGGCTGCCAAGTTCCCTTTTTGCTCTCTCCCCTCATGGAAACTCTCCCAGAGCCCAGCCCATACCCCCAAACCCGTCCCTGCTCTCTTTTATAAAGCCAGCGATTGGAGATGTCAAAAAGGAAGCGCATATTGGGGTACCTGACTGGCTCAGTCGGAAGAGCACGCAACTCCTGATCTCAGGACTGTGAGTTGGAGCCCCATGTTAGATACAGAAAGTGCTTGAAAAAACAAAACAAACAAACAAAAAAAACCTTCATGAAAATGTGCTCAACATCACTCAGCACCAGGGAAATACAAATCAAAACCACAATGAGATACCACCTCACACCAATCAGAAAGGCTAAAATTAACCAGTCAGGAAACAGCAGGTGTTGGCGAGGATGCAGAGAAAGGGGAACCCTCCTACACTGTTGGTGGGAATGCAAGCTGGTGCGGCCACTCTGGAAAACAGTGCCGAGGTTCCTCAAAATGCTGAAACTACTACTAGGTATTTACCCAAAGAATACAAACGTTGTGGGACGCCTGGGTGGCTCAGTTGGTTAAGCAGCTGCCTTCGGCTCAGGTCATGATCCCAGGGTCCTGGAATCGAGTCCCACATCGGGCTCCTTGCTCGGCGGGGAGCCTGCTTCTCCCTCTGCCTCTGCCTGCCTCTTTGTCTGCCTGTGCTTGCTCGCTCTCTCTCCCTCTGTCTCTGGCAAATAAATAAATAAAATCTTAAAAAAAAAAAAGAATACAAACGTTGTGATCTGAAGGGGCACCTGCACCCCAATGTTCATAGCAGCAATATCCACAACAGCCAAACTGTGGGAAGAGCCCAGATGCCCATCCACAATGAATGGATAAAGAAGATGTGGTATGTACGTACAATGGAATATTACTCAGCCATCAAAAAAGATGAAATCTTACCATTTACATCAGTGTGGATGGAACTGGAGGGTATTACGATGAGGGAAATAAGTCAATCAGAGAAAGACAATTATCACATGGTACCACCCATATGTGGAATTTAAGAAACAAAACAGAGGATCATTAGGGGAAGGGAGGGTAAAAATAAGACAAGATCAGAGAGGGAGACAAACACTTTTAACTATAGGAAACAAACTAAGTTGCTGGAGAGGGGTAGATGGGGAAACTGGGTGATGGACATTAAGGAGGGCACATGATGGAAAGAACACTGGGTGTTATATAAGACTGATGAATCACTGACCTAAACTTCTGAAAGTAATTATATACTATATGTTAACTAATTGAATTAAAATAAGTTAAAAAAAACTAAACTTCTGAAAGTAATTATATACTATATGTTAACTAATTGAATTAAAATAAGTTAAAAAAAATCTTTAAATAGGAAGAAAGGAAGGGAGTTGGGGAAGAAAGGAGAACCTATCTTCTCTCACAAACACATTTAGCATTTTGGTTCCACTGCTCCCAGTTCTCTCAAGAGTTTCTTGCTTCCTCTGCAGCCATTCAGTCACAAAGTCACTTTCATCCCTCCCCACACCTGAGAGCCGACCTCTCCTCCCCATTTCTACCCTCCTCAGACCAGCTCCTCTGCTCAGCTCACTTCAGTAACTGCTTAGTCCCGGGGACCTCCAAGCATGAGCAGATCCCCTACACTGCCATCAGACGAATTGTCCTAAAGCACAATTTCCAGCACATTGTTTCCCTGCGAAGACTTCAGAGGTTTCACTAGCCTGTCAGATTAAAGGCACATTCTGATTCCTCACCTTTAAGCCCTCCATCAAGCATCTCTCCCAGTCGGCTTCATCGTCACCACTGTCTGATTTCAGCCGGGCTACAGTGGCTTTCAAATTAGTCCCCTGTTGCTCAAAATGTGCTCATTCCTAGGGAATTTTGCTTACGCTGTTTTTGCCCCCATAAAATGCCCTTCTATGTTCCCTCTATTTAAAGATGAAATTTCCTTCATAGACCATCTTTGCTGCTAAGCCTTTTCCAAGTAGCCACATTTTCTAGAAGTCACCTTGTTTTACATTATTTCAGTGCTTTGGCTGGCACATACCATCCTGTGACTATTTGCATTGGGAATGGAACTACTTCTTTTTCCAAAGAGTCAGACAGCAAACTACTCAATCTACTACCGTAGCATACAAGCAGCCATAGCCCTGAGTGATGGACCATAGCTGTGCCCTGATAAAACTTTTCTGAAAAGCACAGGAGGAGGCTGGGCAGTAGTTTGCTGACTCCTGGTTTAATTTGTGACTATTTTTTTAATTAATTTATAAAATGTGTTGACATACTTGCTAACACTGACATCCAAATTTGGCCCTGTGCTCCCAAGCAAAGTAAATAAATAAATATACATATTATTATAGTATTATATTATATATATTATATGTTATATTATTCATAACATATGTTATATAATATATAATATTTATAACATATATTACATGGCATATATATATATAGTAAATAATACATCTTTTATTATCTAATAAAAATGGGAGGGTGCAGGGAGAAGCACCTTTCATCAAAGAAAACAAGCTTTTTGTGCCCCTAACCTCTGAAGGAAATTTCTCAGATTAGCCTTTACATATGGAATACAGAGTGTATAATAAGCAACATTCTCAATAACATAAGCTAAAGGGAATTTCATACAACTTTTTTAAACAAACCCTGGGATAAAGCCCTGGGTATAACATACCATGTAATTCAGCAAAAGAGCCTCAGCGAATGGAGTGCAAGGACAGTTTTCTGATGATCTAATCTAACTCAGTAAAAAGGAGACTTCAGACTCTCCAGGGTAGCAGATGCTTATAAACATATCACAGGAGAGACTCACTCAAATGTCAACAGTGATAGAGAGAAAGAGAAGAAAATGCGAGGTTATGCTCTCGGATCCAGGCCCAGAATGGTGGAACTCCAAAATGCTTTGGGGACAGAGGAGCAGCTGGTTAGGCTAATAGCTTACTGTGCAGTGAAAAAGCCAAACCATACAGAAAGAATGACTATGGGTGCCGGGGTGGCTCAGTGGGTTAAGCGACTGCCTTCTGCTCAGATCATGATCCTGGAGTCCTGGGATCGAGTCCTGCATCGGGCTCCCTGCTCAGCAGGGACTCTGTTTTTCCCTCTCACCTTCTCCCTCTCATGCTCTCTCTCTCTCTCATTCTCTCTCTCAAATAAATAAATACATAAAATCTTTTTAAAATGTTAATAAAAAAGAAAAAGAAAAAAAGAATAACTTTGTCTCGAAGAAGGAGGCCAATGGAGTAAGAGTACCATTATCATCAAAACTACCTGAGGGGCGTCTGGGTGGCTCAGTGGTTTAAGCCTCTGCCTTCAGCTCAGGTCATGATCTCAGGGTCCTGGGATCGAGTCCCGCATCGGGCTCTCTGCTCAGCGGGGAACCTGCTTCCCCCTCTCTCTCTGCCTGCCTCTCTGCCTACTTGTGATCTCTCTGTCTATCAAATAAATAAATAAAAATCTTTAAAAAAAAAAAAAAAACTACCTGAGTACAGGTGACAAACACCTAAGTTTACAAAAGACAGCCCCAAGATCCATGTGACACTTTAGACAATGAATACATTTTTAAGTACATTTTTTCAAGTAAAACCACTCAACCTTTCAAATAAATGGCCACAAAGCATTCTAAAAACCATTCCCCAAGCTGCATTATGATTTGATATCACCCTTGATTTGCTATCCTTGGGCTATAAACTGCAACTGTCTTTCATCTGCTGGAGACTTAAACTTCAAGGTTAATCACAACCATTTGGCCTTTCAAGGTATCAGAACATCATATTCTCTTAGGGAATTTCAAAAAAAAAAAAAAAAAGAATCCATAATGCTTGCTTTAGCATTGGCAGTCTAGCTTCTGTCCTACTTTATTTCTAATCTCAACTTCCCTTGGGCATTTCATGCATTAAAGAAAACAATTTATGTATTACTTCTTCCCATGACATTTTTTACAAAAGAATGAGAACACTCACAATACGCTCCATAAACCGCTTGTTACAAAAAAGTGTTTGATTTTTAAAGATTTATTTCCAACCTGTCACG
Source organism: Neogale vison (assembly GCF_020171115.1). Taxonomy (NCBI): domain Eukaryota; kingdom Metazoa; phylum Chordata; class Mammalia; order Carnivora; family Mustelidae; genus Neogale; species Neogale vison. Next base: position 48,241,314 of record NC_058099.1, read on the forward strand.
GTGCCTTTTTTGACTGTCTACACCTAAATCAGAAAGGGAATTTTTAATGAGGCCTTTAAGTTCCAAGGGAATCAAAGCATTTGTTTAACTTGAGCAATTATCACCTTATCTGCCAAGATGCTCCAGCACCCTAAGAATATTTCCAAGAACATAAACCTATCACCTGCATTCTAGAGATAATAAAGGAGCAGCAGATAGATAGCACGCTTCCGTTTTTCAGCTTTCTCTGGGATATGGAAATACACAACCATACATCACACAAAAGCATTTGGTGCCAAACTTCCAACGAAGTGCACGATCTGGAAAACAAGAGATCCATCTACTCACATTCCCACTCGCTACGTGACCCCAGCACAGGATTATGCGGGGTAGATGGGGATGGGATGTTGGAGGGAGTGTCTGATAATCACAGAGAAAGCGGGACTTGGAGCACCCTTGACCACCAAATCCCTTTATAGGAAGGACTCGGGGAAGCAATCTACAGCCGCTAAGTCAAAGCTATGAAGAACTTACATTAGCAGACTGATAAAAATACATACTTCATTCACTAACGGGGACCTCTGTTTCAGAAACACAAAAGCTGATGGTGTCGTCAGTAACTTTGAGCCGATCTTGTAAGTTTATCAAGACTATGGCTTATGGGTATATTCTTGTCTCTCCTAGTTACTTTGTCCAACTTCTTAAAGGAGGGAAAGAAACAGAGCACCTGGGTAGCTCAATCATTAAGCAACTGCCTTCGAGGTCATGATCTCAGGGTCCTGGGATTGAGACCCGAATCACCCCAGTTTGTGTTCCTTCTCTTTCACTGTGTCTCTCTCCATCAAATAAATAAATAAAACCTTAAAAAAAGGCGGGGAGAACCCATCTATTCTTTTCAACCACCCACCCTGCTCTGCAATCCAGTACTTATGTCTTCCTTGTCCTTCTGCCTGCACAGCTTCTCACCTACCACTTCCTGGACCCTAACTGCTTCTCCACATGCTCTCCAGAATCTGGCAGCTGGAGTCTGTTTCATTCACCTTGTACCAAATCCTGATACCTGCTAAAAATCAAGCTTAGTCCCAGTTCTTGCTTCAAAAGTTCTGAAATCCAACCGCCACCTGCACTCTCAAATTAGCAGGACAAGACAGTTAGGGCCCTCCTCAAGGTAAGATCCTTAAAAATGACAAGATCATGGGGAAATCACAATGGAAGTCTGTAATACTACAGAGCAAGTATAAAAAAAAAAAAAGAGAGAGACCACTAAGTCATCAAAAAATTAAGCAAAGAATAGAAAATACTTTCAGATTAATGAGTAGTTTCAAAATCAACCCAAGGTAGAGGGCAACTAGGTGGTGTGATGAAGACACGTTGTCAACATTATAATCAGAGGGGCGCCTGGGTGGCTCAATCAGTTAAACGTCTGCTTTCAGCTCAGGTCATGATCCCAGAGTCCTGGGATCGAGTTCTGCAAATAAACAAATAAAAATCTTTAAAAAAGAAAAAAATTATAATCAGAGAAAGCAGGAACAGCATAGATGTGGTAGAGATAGCGAACTATCCTTCACTCTCTGTGTTCTCCTTCTTCTGTATCAGTAAAATGGTAGCCTAACCAGCTCCATCACATTTCCTAGCCTCAAGCACGCTTAGGTATGACCACGTGTGTGATCAAATTCTCTCCAGAGAGTTTTAGCAAACATGACTTGGCCCTTTCAGGCTACCGCCTGCTTCCTCCACTCTTCTGCATGAAGATAATGCCACTAGTTCACCGTTGAAGAAACAGGAACCAGATCCCTAGATAATAACAAGAAGCAGAACTACATACCTGGAACTCCAGCTATTATATGAGAAAGAATTTTCTACTTTGTACAAACTAGGGTATTCTGGGATTTCTTTGTTACAGTAGATAAGACTTCCTTAATAATACAGTAGACCTGAGACTATCTCCCTTCCGTATCTTTTTTTCAC